>NW_009259707.1:3733211-3737756 GCF_000687185.1 Egretta garzetta | reverse complement strand
TCATAGCGTTTGTGTGGTTTCTAGTTTCCTCCACTTCTTAAGTCAAATGTCCTTGACATCCTATGATCAAATACTTAAAGGGCTTCTAAACCAAAAACGTGTGGCTAAACTGTACATGGAAAAAATTGCGGCAGTGTGCATGAAAATACTGATTTGGACATGCTGCCTCCAGGATTCAGTGGAAAGGGCACAGCGGGGCTGCTGGTGGGTCAGTGGACCCACCGCACGCCGGTGCCTGCAACCAGCACGCCAGTGCTTCCCGTGGCACTAACAACCTATTCCTTCCCATTTGTGATGGTGGCCCCCTGATTGGGGTGCAAAATGAAAGAGGAAACAAAAGTATTTTCTTCTCTCCGAGAGCACAATGGAAAATAAGTTGTCTTTAAATTTACCTATATGCTTTTTGACTCTTAACGTATTTTGTGATAGGTGACAGAGCTGGATACATCAGCAACACCCAGGCGGAGCAGGACAGGCTCTCCGCAGCCATGTAGTGTCTCAGCTGCCATGGGATGTAGAGCATGGCCCCTCCCAGCAGTGCTGCTGAGGGCCTTCGAGCTCCTGCGATCTCCGCATCCCCTTGGAGTAAAGCTACCCCGTGCTTTTCACATTTCATTGCACTGTGGACTGCAGAGAGCATTTTGCTCTGTGTCACAGCACAACATGCACCGGTGTTGAGTTCCCTGTCGTTTTCTGCAAGGAATGACGCACGGCAGGATTGCTTGGGTCTGACTTCGAGGTCAGCCCTCCTTTGAGCATGTAGTTGGACCAAATGACCTTGGAGTTTCTCTTACAACCCTGATGGTTTATTCATTTTATGCTTCTGATGCCATTTACAGTTCATCCTATAGGGAATAATTGCCCGATCCCCTTTTTTTCACCCATATCCATGGGACTCTGTTGTTACACTACTGATTCCCACTTCCTTCATAGCCAGGTTCATAAAGATGCTCAGCGAGACCCTGTAGTTACATGCTGTACCATTCCTTGGGTGGAGGACACGAGCAGAAACACACAGTGTTACCAAATAAATAAGATACGTGCACAGAGCGCCTCATTCCTGTGCAAGCAAGAATTCACTGGTAGAGGAATAGAGGGGAACAGAAGGTGCTTGCCCCCCTTCTGACAGGCCTGTGTACTCATTCTGGGGACAAACAATTCCCAAAGCATCCGTGTGCAACCCCTGCACCGGGTTACCTGGCTGAAATAGCAAAGGGCCTGAATGTCCCTCTGAGCCTCAGTGCAAAAGTCCTCTCCGGAAGGAAAGAGCTTCCACTGTAATTAGAGCCGGGCTTGGATCAGGAGCACGGCTATAAAACGTATAGATATGAATCTAAACTTTATTTGCTTGGTTCCATTTCTAATTATAATGCTTCATTTTCTGCTTATTAACTTCTTATAAAGGCTGTGAAGCAGCAGGACTCTAAATATGTGTTTCTGGATTTTTGTTGGTGTGTTTGGGGTTTTTTTTTGCAACAGTGAGTTAGCAGGCTGGAAGGAACAAACATTGAAACTACTGTAAATTTAGTAGGTCAAGGAAACTTGAGGATTGAACCCAGTGGCCTAGTTTATTGCAGTCACGACAGAAACCGTCCTGTCTGTACAGGAGGACTTCTATTCTTTAGAAGCACAGAAGGTTGCAGGTTAATTGCAATTAACTGGTTTTTCCCTCCCCTTTTTGACAAAGGCAGCTACCTCAGGTCGCAGAAGCAGAAGCCAGAATTAATGTGTGTGTAAGAAATGTAAGATAAAACACACCTAAGCTTTTGCTTAGATTATTGTGACAGTAAAAATTTAGTTTGGGAAGAACATGTTACAATAATGGACATAAAATCTTGCATACTTGAAGAAATTGTTTTTATATTCTAACACTATATTGCCATATCATTTTCAAATTAAAGAGGCTTCAACAGTGTTTTTCTAATGTAGATTAGTACTCTGAAGAGATACTAGATTCATGAAGTGAGCAGTGATTAGATGTGGAATATTACCTGAAGAATAACAGATAATGTAGAGCACTATTTGTTATACTGGTGAACCAGCTCATCAATTAGTTGACACTAATTGCATGAATGCAAAACGTGACTGAAAATAACATTATATATATGAGTGTTGTCCCTTTAAATTCTAGTGGTTAAGCAGGGTAGGTGTTTTAAGTTACAGCTTGCAAAGATCCTGATTAATCTGGTGACAGATTCTTATCAGACATCTATTTACAGTGTCTCCATTACCTCAGGACCCAAAAACAGTGTCCAGAGCATGCTTCCCCACTCCCCAAGCTGCAGGGCTTTCCTAAATGACTATAATCACAAAAACTGTTTTATTTGAAGTGGGTGTTAAATAGCACTGTATGTTTTGCTGTGTCTTTGATGCAGACCTGACAGCCCTAATGCTTCGGGTGGTAAGCTGCAGCTTTGAGACTCTGAAAAGACCCTGGGTCTGGAAATGGCTGTTTTGCAGCCTGCCCACTGTGTTCTTGATGTATTGCATTTGCTGCCCCTGTCCTTGCCAGCTCCGCTGTGTGTGTAATCGGCTGGAAGTAGCTGGGATGCATCGGACTTGTTATACTTGTACAGATAAGCCGTACGTGCACAGGAGACCAGTGGCATAACCTGAGATATTAGTAGGTCTGTCAGTGCAGCCTTTGAAGAGCTGTTTTGCCACTGAATATGAGAGTTCTGGAAGGTGAAAGCATTAAGTAAATTTGAGACCCTTCTTCACATACACTTTTGAGGTGGGTCACCAGAACTATGCATAAACTGAAGAACCTGGGAATGTTTGACAGCTTCTGGGCTGGGGCGTATATCCTGGCCAAGTCATCACTCCTTGTCAGGACAAAATCCATGCATGGCCCAGGTCCTCTCACATTTTCTTCCTGTGATACGCAAGCACATACGTTTGTGGGGTCTGTGTTGGGATCTATGACAAGTCCCTAGACCGGGCAACTGTAAGATCAGAACAGGGAGGAAGCTGTGAAGAGCATTGGCAGTCTTCCAGTACGGGCAAAAATGCAGGACCTCTGTTGTCCCAACCACATGCTCAAACTAGAAACGTCACCAAAACCACTGAGTGTTGCAGGGAGGAAGCTCACATCCTTATGAAATCTGCATAATTTCTTCCACGGTGGATCCCATGTAACCGTGATGAGCTCTGCTTCCCAGACAGCATGCTATTCTTGGGCCACACAGGATTCTTCTGTTCAAGACCATGGTGAAATCAGCTGACAATGAGGAGAGAGCTGACAATTATGTCAGTACTAAATGCAGATGGGGGTCTGGGATAGTTTTAGTCAAGCTTTCCTTCTTAGTCTTGGAAGTTTGCTTAGGGTCGTAGCTAGTTTTTGCAAGGCAATGGCCATTTTATTTTGTGCTCACGAGATCTGCCTCTCACCAAGTGTAGGTGGACAAAAATGCAGGCTGAAGTCCAGGTTAGGTGCACTGTTCTGCTAGCAAACCCTCTTTACCTGTATCTGTAAGCCACTACCTGCCCCATTGGATTGCACTCCACATCAGACCCTCTTCCCTGGGTTTTATTCACCCTGATGTGCCTGCAGGTGCTGTGCTGCTTGACAGAGGTCAGTGAAGTACAGTATGCCCTTTCCTAGTGTCCACGTGTCCTCCCAGATTCATCCCTCAGATGTAATGCTGCCCAGTCACTTTGGGGATGTGGATGTGTTGGTGGGGTCAGAGATCTACAATTATGTTTCAGATCTTGGCCATTGTCCTCCAAAGCAGGCCATGCTGGCTCCACGTAAGAGAAGGAAACTTCTGGACAAGCCCAGTTAATTAGGAGAAGCATGTTCAGAGTCTGCCAGTGACTAAAGCCTCAGCTGCTGCTATGATCACCCTCCTGCAAAATGCTAAGAAAGTTTACTGTGAGAAGGTCCTTTTGAAGTTACTGCTGCTTCTGGGATTCCCCTTTCTGCCTTGAAAATTTTTTTTTCTAATCCCTTCTTTTAGAAGAAAGAAGCTAGACGTGTGAGTTCATGTCAGTGAGCCTTTTCTGAGATCTCCCTCAGTCTGCCTTTCCCTTTAAAGTCACATTCAGGGACATTTGAGGCGTTCAGAAATGGAGCTCTTGGCTTAGAGGCAGGACATGCTCCACAGAAGACTTTCTGCAGTGGGATCTCCATGAGACCTGGGAGACTCTTCTTCAGCTTTTTCCAAAGAGATGCTGGCAAACCTACCATCCTCTTCCATGAGCGAGAGCAGTGTGGAGATTTCGGTAGGAAGAGATATCCCCTATGTTGGCAAATAATTATGAACTGAAAACCTGGTGGAACTGGGATAAATAACCGTAGGACAAGTCCTCATGGGCTGTATTCACAAAGACAACATAAATGTGCATCTCTCAGTTCAGGTTGAGTGTACATGGTTTGACTGAGAACCCATACATGGGTGTGTATAACGTTTTAACTGGGAAATCAGAGGAGGCATGGTTTTGCCCTAGCTAATAGAACCAGGAGCGACAGCTGTTTCACAGTGCATCTTGCCTTAGTTGCCCACCCTGATAACTATTAGGCAATTGATACTATGCTTCCCTACA
>NW_009259707.1:3726292-3730847 GCF_000687185.1 Egretta garzetta | reverse complement strand
TTCCCTAGCTTCTATTCATAGCGTTTGTGTGGTTTCTAGTTTCCTCCACTTCTTAAG
The DNA here is from genome assembly GCF_000687185.1 of Egretta garzetta. NCBI lineage: Eukaryota > Metazoa > Chordata > Aves > Pelecaniformes > Ardeidae > Egretta > Egretta garzetta. The sequence continues at coordinate 3,730,790 of NW_009259707.1, read as the reverse complement.
TCAAATGTCCTTGACATCCTATGATCAAATACTTAAAGGGCTTCTAAACCAAAAACGTGTGGCTAAACTGTACATGGAAAAAATTGCGGCAGTGTGCATGAAAATACTGATTTGGACATGCTGCCTCCAGGATTCAGTGGAAAGGGCACAGTGGGGCTGCTGGTGGGTCAGTGGACCCACCGCACGCCGGTGCCTGCAACCAGCACGCCAGTGCTTCCCGTGGCACTAACAACCTATTCCTTCCCATTTGTGATGGTGGCCCCCTGATTGGGGTGCAAAATGAAAGAGGAAACAAAAGTATTTTCTTCTCTCCGAGAGCACAATGGAAAATAAGTTGTCTTTAAATTTACCTATATGCTTTTTGACTCTTAACGTATTTTGTGATAGGTGACAGAGCTGGATACATCAGCAACACCCAGGCGGAGCAGGACGGGCTCTCCGCAGCCATGTAGTGTCTCAGCTGCCATGGGATGTAGAGCATGGCCCCTCCCAGCAGTGCTGCTGAGGGCCTTCGAGCTCCTGCGATCTCCGCATCCCCTTGGAGTAAAGCTACCCCGTGCTTTTCACATTTCATTGCACTGTGGACTGCAGAGAGCATTTTGCTCTGTGTCACAGCACAACATGCACCGGTGTTGAGTTCCCTGTCGTTTTCTGCAAGGAATGACGCACGGCAGGATTGCTTGGGTCTGACTTCGAGGTCAGCCCTCCTTTGAGCATGTAGTTGGACCAAATGACCTTGGAGTTTCTCTTACAACCCTGATGGTTTATTCATTTTATGCTTCTGATGCCATTTACAGTTCATCCTATAGGGAATAATTGCCCGATCCCCTTTTTTTCACCCATATCCATGGGACTCTGTTGTTACACTACTGATTCCCACTTCCTTCATAGCCAGGTTCATAAAGATGCTCAGCGAGACCCTGTAGTTACATGCTGTACCATTCCTTGGGTGGAGGACACGAGCAGAAACACACAGTGTTACCAAATAAATAAGATACGTGCACAGAGCGCCTCATTCCTGTGCAAGCAGGAATTCACTGGTAGAGGAATAGAGGGGAACGGAAGGTGCTTGCCCCCCTTCTGACAGGCCTGTGTACTCATTCTGGGGACAAACAATTCCCAAAGCATCCGTGTGCAACCCCTGCACCGGGTTACCTGGCTGAAATAGCAAAGGGCCTGAATGTCCCTCTGAGCCTCAGTGCAAAAGTCCTCTCCGGAAGGAAAGAGCTTCCACTGTAATTAGAGCCGGGCTTGGATCAGGAGCACGGCTATAAAACGTATAGATATGAATCTAAACTTTATTTGCTTGGTTCCATTTCTAATTATAATGCTTCATTTTCTGCTTATTAACTTCTTATAAAGGCTGTGAAGCAGCAGGACTCTAAATATGTGTTTCTGGATTTTTGTTGGTGTGTTTGGGGTTTTTTTTTGCAACAGTGAGTTAGCAGGCTGGAAGGAACAAACATTGAAACTACTGTAAATTTAGTAGGTCAAGGAAACTTGAGGATTGAACCCAGTGGCCTAGTTTATTGCAGTCACGACAGAAACCGTCCTGTCTGTACAGGAGGACTTCTATTCTTTAGAAGCACAGAAGGTTGCAGGTTAATTGCAATTAACTGGTTTTTCCCTCCCCTTTTTGACAAAGGCAGCTACCTCAGGTCGCAGAAGCAGAAGCCAGAATTAATGTGTGTGTAAGAAATGTAAGATAAAACACACCTAAGCTTTTGCTTAGATTATTGTGACAGTAAAAATTTAGTTTGGGAAGAACATGTTACAATAATGGACATAAAATCTTGCATACTTGAAGAAATTGTTTTTATATTCTAACACTATATTGCCATATCATTTTCAAATTAAAGAGGCTTCAACAGTGTTTTTCTAATGTAGATTAGTACTCTGAAGAGATACTAGATTCATGAAGTGAGCAGTGATTAGATGTGGAATATTACCTGAAGAATAACAGATAATGTAGAGCACTATTTGTTATACTGGTGAACCAGCTCATCAATTAGTTGACACTAATTGCATGAATGCAAAACGTGACTGAAAATAACATTATATATATGAGTGTCGTCCCTTTAAATTCTAGTGGTTAAGCAGGGTAGGTGTTTTAAGTTACAGCTTGCAAAGATCCTGATTAATCTGGTGACAGATTCTTATCAGACATCTATTTACAGTGTCTCCATTACCTCAGGACCCAAAAACAGTGTCCAGAGCATGCTTCCCCACTCCCCAAGCTGCAGGGCTTTCCTAAATGACTATAATCACAAAAACTGTTTTATTTGAAGTGGGTGTTAAATAGCACTGTATGTTTTGCTGTGTCTTTGATGCAGACCTGACAGCCCTAATGCTTCGGGTGGTAAGCTGCAGCTTTGAGACTCTGAAAAGACCCTGGGTCTGGAAATGGCTGTTTTGCAGCCTGCCCACTGTGTTCTTGATGTATTGCATTTGCTGCCCCTGTCCTTGCCAGCTCCGCTGTGTGTGTAATCGGCTGGAAGTAGCTGGGATGCATCGGACTTGTTATACTTGTACAGATAAGCCGTACGTGCACAGGAGAGCTGTCCCGACCGGTGGCATAACCTGAGATATTAGTAGGTCTGTCAGTGCAGCCTTTGAAGAGCTGTTTTGCCACTGAATATGAGAGTTCTGGAAGGTGAAAGCATTAAGTAAATTTGAGACCCTTCTTCACATACACTTTTGAGGTGGGTCACCAGAACTATGCATAAACTGAAGAACCTGGGAATGTTTGACAGCTTCTGGGCTGGGGCGTATGTCCTGGCCAAGTCATCACTCCTTGTCAGGACAAAATCCATGCATGGCCCAGGTCCTCTCACATTTTCTTCCTGCGATACGCAAGCACATACGTTTGTGGGGTCTGTGTTGGGATCTATGACAAGTCCCTAGACCGGGCAACTGTAAGATCAGAACAGGGAGGAAGCTGTGAAGAGCATTGGCAGTCTTCCAGTACGGGCAAAAATGCAGGACCTCTGTTGTCCCAACCACATGCTCAAACTAGAAACGTCACCAAAACCACTGAGTGTTGCAGGGAGGAAGCTCACATCCTTATGAAATCTGCATAATTTCTTCCACGGTGGATCCCATGTAACCGTGATGAGCTCTGCTTCCCAGACAGCATGCTATTCTTGGGCCACACAGGATTCTTCTGTTCAAGACCATGGTGAAATCAGCTGACAATGAGGAGAGAGCTGACAATTATGTCAGTACTAAATGCAGATGGGGGTCTGGGATAGTTTTAGTCAAGCTTTCCTTCTTAGTCTTGGAAGTTTGCTTAGGGTCGTAGCTAGTTTTTGCAAGGCAATGGCCATTTTATTTTGTGCTCACGAGATCTGCCTCTCACCAAGTGTAGGTGGACAAAAATGCAGGCTGAAGTCCAGGTTAGGTGCACTGTTCTGCTAGCAAACCCTCTTTACCTGTATCTGTAAGCCACTACCTGCCCCATTGGATTGCACTCCACATCAGACCCTCTTCCCTGGGTTTTATTCACCCTGATGTGCCTGCAGGTGCTGTGCTGCTTGACAGAGGTCAGTGAAGTACAGTATGCCCTTTCCTAGTGTCCACGTGTCCTCCCAGATTCATCCCTCAGATGTAATGCTGCCCAGTCACTTTGGGGATGTGGATGTGTTGGTGGGGTCAGAGATCTACAATTATGTTTCAGATCTTGGCCATTGTCCTCCAAAGCAGGCCATGCTGGCTCCACGTAAGAGAAGGAAACTTCTGGACAAACCCAGTTAATTAGGAGAAGCATGTTCAGAGTCTGCCAGTGACTAAAGCCTCAGCTGCTGCTATGATCACCCTCCTGCAAAATGCTAAGAAAGTTTACTGTGAGAAGGTCCTTTTGAAGTTACTGCTGCTTCTGGGATTCCCCTTTCTGCCTTGAAAATTTTTTTTTCTAATCCCTTCTTTTAGAAGAAAGAAGCTAGACGTGTGAGTTCATGTCAGTGAGCCTTTTCTGAGATCTCCCTCAGTCTGCCTTTCCCTTTAAAGTCACATTCAGGGACATTTGAGGCGTTCAGAAATGGAGCTCTTGGCTTAGAGGCAGGACATGCTCCACAGAAGACTTTCTGCAGTGGGATCTCCATGAGACCTGGGAGACTCTTCTTCAGCTTTTTCCAAAGAGATGCTGGCAAACCTACCATCCTCTTCCATGAGCGAGAGCAGTGTGGAGATTTCGGTAGGAAGAGATATCCCCTATGTTGGCAAATAATTATGAACTGAAAACCTGGTGGAACTGGGATAAATAACCGTAGGACAAGTCCTCATGGGCTGTATTCACAAAGACAACATAAATGTGCATCTCTCAGTTCAGGTTGAGTGTACATGGTTTGACTGAGAACCCATACATGGGTGTGTATAACGTTTTAACTGGGAAATCAGAGGAGGCATGGTTTTGCCCTAGCTAATAGAACCAGGAGCGACAGCTGTTTCACAGTGCATCTTGCCTTAGTTGCCCACCCTGATAACTATTAGGCAATTGATA
>NW_009259707.1:3725667-3726190 GCF_000687185.1 Egretta garzetta | reverse complement strand
ACTGAAGGCACCACCTTGAGCTTATCCTCCAGCCAGCTCTGCTAACTGTCCTTAAACCTGTAAACTTTGTAACTGGGTGGCCCTCAGCCATGGGCCACCGTACTGAGCCAGTGATGTACAGCCAGTAATGTCATTCTTTGCGATTAAGAAACTCTGTTCACTAACACAAGCTCAGAGCATGGACACATAGGCATACTTAGAGTAAGCCCTGTCTGTTCTCTCATGTATCAGCTGAGATGCCCATTTCATTCCTTTGTAGGTGTTTTAAATGTGCAACAGCACCAGTGTGATTTCTGAGTGTGTTTTTCTCCTATTCAGCCCTGTGGACAGGCAAAGCAAGCAGTGGCCTGGGGTGGTGGAGAATGACAAATTGTCTGTAGTCCTTGCTGCTTACTTTGCCTGGAATGAGGAGCTGGCTATGGTTCCCGCCATCGAGGAGAGGAATAGTTTGGTGGGACAGCTGCTGGTGGGAAGGGAGGGAAGCCCTGCCCCAGGACATGCAGGTGCCATCCTGTCTGCTGTC
>NW_009259707.1:3694741-3724721 GCF_000687185.1 Egretta garzetta | reverse complement strand
TCCAGCTTCCAAGTCTCCCTCCAGGCCAGAAACCTGGATTATTTTCCATCCTGCTCCTGCAGCCCCACAGTTAATACCTTGTGCTGAAAAGCAGCCAAGCAGCCTGACTGCCCCCCAGCTCCTGGCCCCCGTGCTTGCGCCCTTCACCTGCCATTCTGCCTTTACTCCAGTCCATGACATCCCTGGACCCTTTTCCTTCGGCACACCAGCATGTATGGGCATCTTCCCCCCCGTCCCCAGTCCTGCACCCTTCCTGTCTGTGCAAGTAAAATTAAGCAAGTGAATAGCCCCTCATGCTCCTGCAGCCCCACAATTAATACCTTGTGCTGAAAAGCAGCCAAGCAGCCTGACTGCCCCCCAGCTCCTGGCCCCCGTGCTTGCTCCCTTCACCTGCCTTTCTGCCTTTACCTCAGTCCGCCATATCCCTGATCCCTTTGCCTTCGGCACACCAGCATGTACGGGCATCTTCCCCCTCCGTCCCCAGTCCTGTACCCTTCCTGTCTGTGCAAGTAAAATTAAGCGAGTGAATAGGAGTTTGCAGGATTCAAAGCACAGACTGATGGAGGTGACAAGCCAAAGTGTTCAAAAGCACCTCAAAACCTATTAAAAAAAAAAAAAATTAGGAGTCTTGGTCTATACTGATGCAGAGAATTATTGCTGTTCTAGAGGTGCAGAGTCTAGCAGATAGCTGTCTTGTGGAGATGAATTCGCTGATGTGGGTCCTAAATCCAGCTGACCTGAAGTAGTTAGCTCACTAAATATGTTTAAGATGATGCTCCTGAGGCATTTTAAAGTTTTCTTCCATTTTCAAGCAGCTAAGTAACATTTCATTTCTTCAATAATATATAGGTAAGAGGCAAATAAAAGTGTTTTAAAACAAATACTAGCATTGTGGGGGATTTCTGTGTAATTTTAATCTCCCCTTTTTTCCCTCCTCCCCGTATTTCTGTTTTTTTTTCCTCAGGTGTTTTTGTTCTGACTCAAATCATTAATGTGTTCCGGACAATTCCTCTCACTTTTAAGGACCAATTTATTATCGCCTATGGAGGCCTCCGAGGAGCTATTTGTTTTTCACTTGTATTTCTGCTTCCTCCCGCTGTGTTCCCCAGGAAGAAATTGTTCATCACTGCTGTTATTGTGGTGATATTCTTCACTGTTTTCATTCAGGTAATGCCTTTCCTCTTCTGGACTTCTTTCTCGGAGAGGTTGCAAATAAGAAGTGGGTAGAAAAACAAATGTCCTAACTTACTGGAAGGAACATACTTGAAGCTACTCTCCGTGATCAGAGTTTAAAAAAAAAAAGCTATGCAGACTGCAGACAGTTAGCAAAAGTATGCTGGATATTAAGTACTTACGCTAGACATATAAGTAGTATTAAGCATTTAAGACCTACTGAGGTTGGAGTAGAGATAAAAGATAATCTGGCTACAGCCCCAGCACTAATTTCTTGTTAGAATATTTAAAGTAGTGCATTTACTCAGGAGTTCGGTGTTGGATATGGTGCTCTGTGAGCAGGGGATGGAAGACACTGAGGGCACTGAGGGGTGGACTGGAGTGTGTGAGCCTGGGTGTTAGGCAGTGGTGCTGCAAACCAGCTGGACATGCACCCAAAAGCACCAGGTGCACGGAAAAACATTAAGAACGTGTCTCTGGTGTCAACCTGGCCATGGAGACCTGGTCAAGAGTGACCAGGAGGGAAGGAAGTGACTGAAACCAGCAAAACGTAGAGGAGGCTAAGCCCCTCAAATAAACATGTCAGGCTAGTCCTTATCCAGAGCAGTGAGAGAGATGTGAGAGGCTAGGACATGTAGTTTCAGGTCTGGGGGAAAGAAATACATTTTTTAGCCTGCCTTTTACATGGGTAAAGGTGCCGTGAGGAGTAGCAAGTATCTGTGCTCATGCTTGGGCAAGGGGAGTGGCTGGAGCAGCTGGAGGTTGGTTGGTTGACCTTAGCATGTAAGCTGTGACAAATGATTTTGAAGGATAGAATAATTTAAAATATGGAGGTAAGTGGAACATGTTACGAATTGCAACATGGTTTACCAAAAGGAAAGCTGGTATCATTCTTTGATAAGGCAATTTATTTTCTAGAGTAATCTCATCTAACTGGACCATTGTAAATCTTTGGGGGAGGGGGCTACATAGGAGGTTGTTAGCTTAACTACTTATTAAACTGAGGTTTAGATTGACATTAGGATGATTGTAAAGTGAATGAGGAAGGAGCTGACAGTTTCTCCTATAAAGGAAAATAGAAGCATATGGTCCTTTGGGTCAGAAAGGACCTCTGGGCGTCTTTAGTTCAAGCCCACACCCAAAGCAAGGCCACCTTCAAAGCTAGATCATGTTGCTCAGGGCCATGTCAAGTTGAGTTCTGAGTATCAGTATGGATGGAGATTCCCCAGCCTCTCTGGGCACCTGCTCCAGTGTTTTACAACGCTGGTCAGATAATAGGCTGACGAGATGTTATTAATGGAATTCCTCAAGGAGGGTTCCCAGGGAGGGTTTTGTTTAATATTCTCATTATGGACCATGGCACATAAATGTATTTTTTTGTTGCTGATATTTCTTGATGACAGGCTTTGGAAGGTGTTTGCAGCATGACAGCGAGATGGGGTGTCATGTAGAAAGAAGAGAATGACTGAGGGCCAATGTGATAGAAACAAAATTAAATTTAACAGTAATAAGTGCAAGCGTGTTCTTGCTAGGACTTTCTTACTAGGGATTTCTCTTATGAAATGGGAAACTTTCGTTTGGAAAAAAAACAGAAAGGGAAAAAGACACAGGTGTACTGGTTGATAACGGGGTAAGAGTTTAAGCCACCAAAGCAGTGGGGACAGAAGAAAGGCAAATCTGATCTTACGACATACTGAGGCAGGTATTTCCATCAGAGAATAGCGTCATGTTCTAGAGTGATCATGGGACTGGTAAGCTTGTCATGTGAAAGGAGAGCAGGATGCCTTGGCCTTAGCAAAAGGAAGGAGAAGAGGGAATATAATTACTGTTTATATGAGGGAGTGAACACCAGAGAAGGAGGAACACTGTTTAAACTAAAAAGACAAATGTTGGCACAAGAACAAAGTGGTACAAAGTGACCATGATGCAATTAAGAAGCAGCTTTCTAATTATCAGAACAATGAGGTTCAGGATGAGTGTTCCAGTATGAGCAATGGGGCAAAGAAACCTAACTACTTTTAAGATAAAGCTTGGTTCATTTACAAAAAGAAATATGTGACCTGGTTGTCTGGGATAGTAGGGACTGATCTCAACACCATGAAAGATTCATTCCTCTCCCCCGTGCCAGTGCACCTATACAAATAAACTAATTATGTCAATTCTTCCACAAATAATTGTTCAAAACCATGATATCATTCTGGGATAGCCAAAACTTTTTGTTCGTTCTCTGAGAATAGTCAGGCAAGGACACATATTTACAAGAAGTTTTAGTATCACAGGTCTTGAATAGCAATTTTAGTGCTACTGTTGACACATCTTTGAGTACCTGTTTTGGAAGTAATCACTAAAAAAAAAGGACTTTATATGTCTGCTTTGGAATGTCTGGGGATCTGTTTATTAATTCAGAAAACAAGTGAGGATTTTTCTAATACATAACAGAAATGGGGAAAAAAGTTTGAAAATACTATGGATAGGGTAATTGATGTATTCCTGATGGGTTTTGATCGATTGCCCCTCTTGGACCTCTTAGCTCCAGAGAGACCCTTCCTTCCTTCTGTTGCGTTAGTGGACTCTGTGTGCTGATGGGGACTTCGTAGCCAAGTGCAACATCTGCTAATCCCAAGAGTGAATTCACTGTTATAATTATTGTGTCAGGCTGGGCTTTGGGATTAGGAAAGTGAAAGAGTATCCAGAGCTAAAAAGGTATCCACAGCCATTTTCAGTGCTCTGACAGAGATGAGAAAGACCAAAAGGCTTCAGTTTTTTGTTACTTTTATGGAAAAAAACCCAGAACTATTTGCCTTTTTTTTTTTTAATTATTTTTTTCTTCACAGGGAATAACAATTCGCCCACTGGTGGAGTTTCTTGATGTCAAAAGGTCAAATAAAAAGCAGCCTGCTGTCAGTGAAGAAATTTATAACAGGGTATGTTGCAGCTTCAGTGTCATAGATGAAATCCTCATATAGATGGAATTCCTAGTGGCTTTCAAGGATTCAGTGTACAGTATCACAGAGAGACACACGCTCTTCTAGATATCTTTTTGATAGCTGTTATAAGCACAATAGTGATAAAGTTTGTATTTCACCTTTGCTATTTATCAAAATTATCATTATTACATACAATTATTTTGGAATCTTCACTTTCTTAATTGTTCATCTCCTGAGGTAGATTATCTTTCTGTAGTTTGTTTCACATATGAGCTATGTGTTATTTTAGAACTTGGCTGCATTTGGAAAGCTTTGGCAATTTAATGACATTACATTGCATTTGAGTCTGTCTACTTAAACAAATGCTGCAACTCCTAAACACACTCTTAAACTTACTTAACTCTCACATCATCAGCCTCTTTATGAATTTGTATTTGGTGGGTGTATGTCTCCAATTACTGCATTTAATAGCCATACATATTCTTGAATGTATTTCTCCTTGCAGCATACCTCTGGCAGGTGGTTTGAAATTCTTAAAATGAGGAATAATAAGAGCCACATTTAGCAAAGAAGTCAATCTAGGCATCTAAAAGTCCATCCTTTTAGAGCTTATCCTTTGGACATATCTACCAGGATTTCCCTCTGAATTTGAGAGATCCCTACTATGGTACTTGAATTACGAGCTGCCTCTGGGGATCAAGTGAGATCTTAGCTGAACTGATTCACTCTTCCGTAATTCATAATAGACTGAGGAAGAGTGGGTTGCTAATATTAGGTGCTCAGGGCGCTTTGAGGTGAATCTAGCTCACAGTCCCCTAAAATAGGAGCTCAGGACCTGACACTGGGTATCTCAGCTCTGTCCTGTGCATCCCGAGGGGCCAGTGCTGACGCAAGGGGCTGCTGCCCGCTCAGGCTCTCTTCTCCTCAGAGTCATACCTGGTTCACTGTAAGGCCTGGGGGAGTCATTGGGGAAGTCCCAGGCAGAGCCCTAAGTGGTCAGGGAATTTAGAAGAAATGAAAATCTGGGATTACCTCCAGATTCAATCAGGAGATGAGCAAGATCGATGTTGAGAAAGTTATCTGTCCTTTTGGGGCTGTGACCTAAGGAAGCTCCAGAGGAACAAAACAAAGTCTGGCTCCTGAGTTTGGTTAGACCTGCATTTAGTTAAACTCAAGCATTGTCCTGAATTCTGACCAGACTTTTCTGTTGTGAATAAGTTAGAAACTGTTAATATCTAAGGGCAAGTCAAGTGATGTCTATAAGTTTACGTAATGAACAATCATTTCCCCTTTAGTTCTTCGACCACGTGAAGACTGGAATTGAAGATGTGTGTGGACACTGGGGTCACAACTTTTGGAGAGATAAGTAAGAATGTCGTTTAAAACTTTTGTTACACGGGAGAGGCTAAACTGGCTCAGCAGCAGCGACCAAAGGCTGTTGGGCATCAGATTTCATTTCCAGCTTTTTATTCTTGAAAGGGGATGGTTGTTTTTAGAACGTGTGGGTTACAAAGGGAAAGCGGCAAAACAATGTGTTTTTCCTAAACCACAAGCAAGTGGAACAAAATCTCTAGCTGGGAAGACAGGCAGCCCTCTGATCCCAGGGTGAAGGATTGTACCTTCTGAGGGTGTGTGTCCTATCCCTCTTCCTGAGTGTTTTGGAGCATTTCCTCTAGGCCTGCCGAGCCTTTCATCCCATACGGCTTTCCTCCTGCAAATTGTACATTTCTGTGGTGGTAAGTGAGGGGTTAGTTCCCTCTTTCATGGGAAACATACAAAAGCGTTGGGACTTTCTCTAGAAAGATCAAGGCACTAGCTTGGCATGAAGTGCATGAGAGATCCTAATGGCAGGCAGCTCCACAGTTCTTGAGGGTATTATTTAAGACTGAGTGTCAGTTCAGAAGATTACCGCTGGCAATACCTGAATAACTCATGCTTTCAGTTTAGCTGCTGAATCATCATCATCATCGTCATCACTGATGGGGATCTAACTCACTTTTCTCAGAAGCACGCTCTTTTACACTCAAATCCTTTAGACCCAAAGTGTGGGCATTGCTCACCCACCTTCTAGTCACTGCTCCAACAAGAATTTGAGTGTTTTCTACAAAGAGGAGTAGCACCAGCAGGAAGGGCTGAGAAGAGCCCTCTCCAAATGACTTGAGGGCATGACGGTGAGGACTCTCTCCTGACTGCATGACATGGGTACAACTTTCCCTTTACTCAGCCCGGTTCTCCTCCAGTCTGTGTGAGATCTTTAATTAACAGATTATGGAGCAAAGGAGAGTCCCACCTCTTCATGACCTTCAGAAACATTTTTGACCCAAATTCAAGAATAATTTCAGAACGGCCAGAGGGCAAAATATTCTCTGACAAACAAAATCACCCCAGCTGTAATCAATATTTTTTCACTAAGCATCCAATAGGGTTGCAGTTGCTTTAGAGGAAGGGAGAACTTCCAAAGTTTTACAAAAGCAGGCTAAAATTTCAAAGAAAAAGCAGCCGGTGCAAATTTAGATCTTTTATTTGTTATTACAGTAAATATTTAATGTTCTCTCTGTCTCGATGAAAATGGAGAATTAAAAATAATATTGTCTAATAACACAGAATACTTAAAAGTTAAAAGTTGCTGCTAGGGAGACTGTCCATTAATGTATTATAACCAAAACACAGGTTAAGTCTGTCTATCTGAAGCAAAGATGAACTTGACCCTTTATTATGTTACTCAGCAGTAGGTTATTAATATGAACAGACACATTCCCAGGGCATGTGTCTCCTTCACAACTGCGTTAGTTACAGTATATTGGCTTTCCTTAACTATGCGCAGTAAAAATTAACTGGTTGGGTTGGTTTGCCTCATGTACAGGTTTAAAAAGTTTGACAATAAGTACCTGCGAAGGCTTCTAATCCGGGAGAACCAGCCCAAATCCAGCATTGTTTCTTTATACAAGAAGCTGGAAATCAAACATGCCATTGAGATGGCGGAGAGCGGCATGATAAGCAAGGTCCCATCGTCGGTGTCTCTCAGGTAAGCAAGCGATGCCAGCGTGGCCAAGCATTTCGGCTGGGTCATGTCATTTATTTCACAGCCCAGTCTGGAGGCAGGATAATCAATTTGACTGAGGACGCTGTGTCCAAATGTCATCTGAACAGTAAGTGTATATGAAACAGGAGCGTTTCACTTGCGGCTCACACATGAAGCGCTCGATGGGCTGTGCTCGTCCCGAGCGTGTGGTTTTACAAGGGCAGCTGCTCATGGGAACTTTGATTTGCCACGTAGAGCGGAGCTGGACTTGAACCCGTGCCTGCACATCAGCTGCAAGTAGCTATGGGAGAAGCCCAAGGGGCATTTTGAAAAGTACCTTAATCAAATTTACAATTTAATGTAATTTATATCAAATTTTGGAGGCTGAGTTTTGAGCCTCACCACTGACTCAAATGAGATCAAGGTTTTGTTCCTACATGTTACATTTTTACCTGTTCCTCAGTTGTTTTGCAATGTTGTTTCCAACTCTAACAAAGGAAATAGCTCAAATGTAATTCCCAACCATAAAAATAAAAACATTCCTCCTCTCTCTCTCTTTCCTCTACTTTCCTTTTTTTATTCTGCCACAGTGAATATCACGAAGGAAAAATAAAGCCACTTTCTCCCACTGAAATGGAAAACATGCGAGAAATATTAACAAAGAATCTCTACCAAATACGACATCGAGTAAGGATGAAGTTTTGCATACTTAAATATCCCACTGCTATTTAAATATACTGATTACCGTCCTAACAGATCTTTGCGCTATACTGTATCACAGCATTATAATAATAATTAATGCTGTTACTCACTTCTATTGCCTATGAGTCCATTTCCTATCACATGTACAGCAACATATTCATACTGCTTTATGTAAATAGCTTACTTGATCCTATGGATAAAGATTAATGGGTTTGGGTTTTTATTATCTGCAATATACTTACATTACTTTAAAAGGATCATAGGTGCAAATTCAATTGTCCCACTTATATCAGTGTTTTGTTCACTTCGTGATATGGGATTAGATTTCCCATTTGCCTCCAGTTGTGAAGTTGTTTGTGTTAAGAGCAGGGGTGATGAGCTGGAAAAATAGTGAAATAAAAGCAAAAGGACATTTCACATTTACCCTCCTGTGGCTAAGTAGTTTGAATGCCTGAGCCCTTGGAAAACATTCAAAAGTGGAGCTAGCTTCAGCTTGCTGGAGATAAAAATGACTTCCCCCTAGGTGACTCATCTTATCCCTTTCAAATGTGCATCTTCCATTGACATATTGACTGAGCTAGTAAAATGTGGGGGTAAACACTGTAGTAAGCCAGCTTTTTTCAATTTCTTTTCTATTATAAATATCAGCAGGTTAAAAAAAAACCAAACAAAACCAAAAAACCCAGGTGCTTGTGAAGCAGATGACTCAAAAAATGCTGGCATAATTACTGTTCTTGTTCTTAATCATCTGCAATATGATTTTTTTTCACAAGGATTGATGATGCTTATTAAAACATTAAAGCAAAAAACCTGTTTTGCGCTGTGTGTATAGTTCGACACATCTGACATTATGCTTTTCAGAATGTGACCACTGCTTTTATATTTCAGACAATGTCATATAACCGACATAGCCTGGCTGCAGATGCAAATGAAAAGCAGGCCAAAGAAATACTGATCCGTCGCCGGCACAGCCTTAGGGAGAGCCTGAGGAAAACAAACAGCCTGTCAAGAGAAAGACCGGTACTTGCCTTTTGGATGTTTTATAGAAAGCAAATCTTTGTAGCTAAATGTCATGCAGAAAAAAAGTCTTCTGAAATGAAGAAAAAATAAATCCTGAATTTGGAAGACAACTGGACATATAATGCCACACTTAGACCTTAAGTTGCACACATGGGGCCCCTTAATTTGTGTTGACCCCTTCAGCAAAGCTTCGGTCTTGTAGAACGTGATATGGGAGTGGGATCTGCTGCCACAATTTTATCTCAGAGGAGCTGAACAGGCTCTGTACACAGTGTACTTCTAAAGGATGGTCAGTCTTCTTTATCAGTATTTTGATGAAGCGTGGATGATCAAGGTCAAAAATGACTTTGAGATGGACAAGCTACTTAGAGTATACTCCAAAATAAGGGGAAGAGAACTCTTAATTGAGTCAATTAGAGCGAGCTCTTAATTTGAAAAATGTTGTGGGCTCTTTAGTGTTCATAAAACGTAGTCAGGACTTCAGGTTTTGACGCCAAATAGGAAAGCCCCCTCTACCCACAAGAAATGCTGCGGCATGATAGTATTTGGCTTTCTGAGGCAATCCTGTGACACCTTCACTGTAAACTTCAGACCGTATCTGAGTGGAGCACACTTATTCAGCAGGGAAGCTGATGCCCCAAATCATCTTCCCATTCTAGGTAACAGGGAAATTAACCATCCTATAAATATGTATTTTCATGTTACAGGAATACTTGGTGACTGTTGTCTTCATTGATACGGTTGTCCTTCAGCAGCTGAGGCTGGAATGATGTCTCCAATAAGTGCTGTGTCTCATTAGTGATCATTATCAGGGCTACTGTGGTGTTACTTGTGACAATAAATCTGTTGCTGAATGATGTTTTTTCCCCTCTCAGCCACAGTTACATATGTTGTCTTGGTCATGCAAATAAAGTATTTACTAGGTGGAATAACGAAGAGACTCAGCAGGACTGAGACATTTTGGGGGCAAGGAGAGAAACAGGGTGCCTGACAGCTTTTTAGAACTCACAGGCTGTAATTTCAAAAATAATTATCCTTGGATGAAACCACCACAGAGGGAAGCATAGTGGTCCTGAGCAGCACTACAACATCCAAAGAGGAAAAATGCCTCATGGAAAATAAATTTCCTTTCAGGTTCCCTTTGAGTGTGCAGCAATGAATGGTACAAGCAGGGGAGAGCTGGTTGACTGTAAAGGTTTTATGTAACAAATGTAAGAAAGGATGCTCTTGAGAAGCTTTTGAATCTAAAAAAAACAAACAAGCAACCTGTTCTGGAAAGTGTGCTTCATGTTCCAGGAACTGTGAGGTGTGCTCTGTACCCAGGGCCTTCAACGTTTAGTCCTGGGAAAACAAAGATTTTATGCCCTGAACTGGTAAATGATCACACTGAAGCCTAACTTCCCCATCGACTTCAGTGTGACTAGTCAACTGTATAAAGTCATTTATATGTATAAAGCCCTTGCAGGATCAGAATACAGATTAGTCCTTGTGCCTGAGCTTCAGGCTCAACCTAATTTTTGCAGCTGACTAATAAAAAGTTTCAAACTGGAGTCACATGAAGTGATGCCACGCTTGCAGCTTTTGCCTTCCTTAGGAAAACCTGTACAGGTAAAGAGCATACATTTATTAACTTTGATCTCAGAGGGCATATCACTAGGCTTTCCTTTGATTAAGCTGCTTGAGATTGCTCAGCTTTTACCTTAGTTAGCACAGACCTCAACCAGCAATCAGCGTTAACTTGAACGTGTAGTAAAAGATCACGTATTAGCTAATCCCAAACTACTCTCCAGCCCTTCAGCTGCATAAACCCGTTCAAGCCTCAGTTGTGTATCTTAACATGTTATGAAGGTACTTCAGTCTGCATGCTGTAACTTAACATTTCTTATATTTCTTTGCACGCAGGCTTCCGCAAATACAAAAAGGTTCCTTTCACTTCCTAAAAACACTAAACTCCCAGAGAAACTACGAGTGAGAAATAAAACGTCTTCCAGAGGTAATGAAAAATTTGCTGCTGTCTCTTACTGTGCTGCTGTTGTTTTGCCTGTGTAGAAGGAAAGTTGTTCCAGGGACGACATAGAGAAATCAGCATATTAATTTTCAAATAAATATTAAATGGTTTATGTGCATGAGCTTTCATTCTAGAGTTAATACCTTCATAGCATATTTCTAGGTGTTAGATATTTAGCAGTGGTCTTAGAGCGTTAAAAGTGATGGGTCCTAAAGCAGGCATTTGAGTGCAGAGAAATGCGCCAGCAAGCAGAGTTTTGTGGGGCTTTCTCAGTTCAAATGCTATCTCCTTATGCAAGCAAGCAGGAGCCTGAAACACCTCTGCACCAGAAACACTGCCTTGGCTCATTCTTCTTGTCTGTGTTCCAAAATGTCCAGATTTCCCTCTTGGATTATGAACCTATTTGCTTTCTTTTCTCACTGGGGTCAGGGTAGAGGACACTGCTCTGAGAACCAAACCAGAGAGGAGAATGAGGACATGAGGTCTGGTTTATAGTTCTCATGAAGAACTCAAAATGCTGTGGTTCACAACCAAAATGTCGATTTTTTTTTTCCTGCCTAAACTCACAGATATTTTATATTGGAGTTCCTGAATTCTAACAAAACAAAAATAAAATCTGGAGGAAAACAACCATTTGATGTGAAAATTTTGCTGAGTTCTGTATATAGCTTTTGATTATTACTGGTTGCATTACCATGCTTATACCATGCTCAGGAGCATTCCCTTTCATGAAAAGCAACCATCAAGACCACTTGCTGGGAAGATTAAATCTCTGCACAATCACTAAAATGTCTCGATCCCCACCCCAATTAGTTTCCTACTCTTCCAAATTAATTTAGCAATAGACCATGTTTTTGTATGTTAATAATTACATCTTTGCTCTCCTGAATGTAGCATGTCTTTTATTCTGTAGTTATGTCTGCAGAGGTCACCTACTGTCACCCAGAATTAAAGAGGAAATATGCCTCCAGATTATTCAATTGTCAAAAAATATATTGTTTGACATATTTAGGGGGGAAAAGCCTGCAAACACAGTCTGATGAAGACCTTCCTTGATATATAGTTATCTGCGTGAATGGACAATTATGTGGTGATACATTTTGTTGACCCCCTTCTCACCTTTTTAAAAGTAATAACATGTAGGCTACTAATGTAAGTTGTTCTTCTGACAGTTGTACGATTCTTTGCTTTGATATATTTAAAACATCATGTCTGGCTGAAGTCTAGGAACAAATCTGAGGCATTCATAAATGATTGTTAAAATGATTATCAAGTGACTGAAGTGTGCAAGTTTTGATGAAGATGTTAGTCAATTTAAAAGAAGTCTGCTGGGGAAAATATATGCACATGTACGCATCCAGAATGTTTCCAGCTTGGTTTACCTGGCAGAAATCATTTAAGAGTATTCCCTGAATGATTATGCCAGCTTTCCCTTGACCATTTTCTGCCCTGCTGTGATGGGGTGAAGGAGTCTGCAGCACTTGCAGCCTGTGACATTTCTGATGTAGATTTTCTTTGAGATCTTACATTCGGGCATATTAAGGGTGGGATGTTTCCTCCCACCTGTACATTGACCTTGGGAGATCCTTTGCTTGGCGGACTACTGATGCTCCTTTTCCAAAGTCAAGTTTCTAGAGTCCCTGTACATGCTGTGCTCTGGAAATGCCTCTCAGATTAGATTTCATGGGATGTAAGGGTGAGAAATCTCATGTCTCTATCCTGCTTGGATGTAAGCAGGGACTAGACCCCAAGTAGCTCAGAGACAGGTTTTTCCATGTCCAGATCCAGAACTGGGGAAATGACAACTCAAACAGGGGGAACTTGGTGATTAAGGAGCAGCTGAGTGAGGGCTTTCTAAAGATCACAGTTTTGAGGGGAGGGATGTTTGTAAGTCAAATGTATCCTCTGTCCTGACAGAGTTCAGTGTCTATTACTGGGTCTAATCAGAAAGCACTGAATTTAGGAAACACAGGGAAACTTTCTCCTTTGGCTGCTAGTGCTCAGTGTGCTGTTATTTGAATATTCCTGAAACGGTAGTATTCTGTATCTAAAATTTTTATTTTGTTTTCAATTAACAGTGGGTGACAGCAGTGACTCTGAGATGGATGCAGCTACGACAGTGCTCAATCTAAGACCCCGAGCGGGGAAAATCTTGAGAGACCAGAGACTGAGACAGCAGAGGCCACTGCCTGAGTTTAGGGTGGAGTGGAAGAATGAAGTTGACGGGAGCCAAGACGGCCGAGGAGAGCAGCAGGAGCCAAGTGCCTTGCCTCAGCCATCCATAGGGTTCAGGCAGCCACTGCTGACGAGACCAAGATTTGGCACTTTGAGCAGGGAAGATTTGACTGCAGACCATGGGTCGGCAAGACCCGTGCCACCACCACGGTTAGTTAGGCAGGCATCACAAGGGGAAAGGCAGAGGAATAAGCCTGAGAACCAGCCGTATTGAACATAGCAAAAAGAGAACTATTGGTAATAAACCATGGATGTATCCAGTTAGGATTCTAAACTATCTGATCAGACTGTGGGATCCATTAAAAAAAACCCCAAGCCTCAATGTGGATCTAACCACTTCCACTTGGATAAAGTCCATGCCATTAGCCAAGTGAAAGGAATACTGGAGCAATTGCAAAGCTGAAGACATAAAAAAAAAAAAAATCTCTTTTATAAATAACTTATGGCAATGCTTTAATTACATTATTTCCACTATTAAGATAGGATGGAAATGTGCCTTATCACATCATCTCTTGTGGAACCAAGTCATGTAGGTTCAATACCCAGTTATCCATTGAAAATCGTTGTTGAAAGTCCGGTTATGAATGGATTCTTAAAAAAATTCTGTATCATTTCAGATTTTATTTATAATCAAATAATACTTGTTTTAACCAGAGCTTTAATATGAGTAACACTGAAAATTGCACAATGCACCTATCATACAGACTTTGTAAGAAGAATAAATATATTCCTGAAGCCCAGTTTGTTTGAAGAGCTGTGATGCAGAAAAGGAGGAAGGAGAAGGAACAAGCTGTAGAAGCAGAACTGCAAATATAGTTTATAGGGAGGAGTTGCAACAGAGACAAGACCTGAATAGCTTGAATTTTAACTTTCTGAATTTTTGGCAATATGTAACCTTTGAAAGGTACTGAGGATCGCCAAGGGAAATCTGAATGACCTTGACTTTCACTAATGTCAACGAGAGCTGAGAGCACTTAGCAGGACACCAGAAGCCCTAAAAAGAGAAAACACCAAGCGGATAAATCACATTCTTATTCACAATTGCTTTTTGCACCTTAGTTTCTCAGTTGCAGTGCAAACACAGCAGTAGAATAGTTGCAGAGCGCTGCACGTAGACAAAGCGAGCAGTCTCCTGTTTGAGTCGGGGACCACTGAGACTCAAGAAAGCTCGTTCACTCATGCTTGTGATCCTGATCAACTTCTTTTACTTTTTGTTTCCTCGTCTGTAAACGGGAAAGATAATCTTTTCTTTGCCTGAGCTATGCACTCCAAGGAACGAAAACGTTCCATCTAATTTGTACAGAAAAGTAGCACAGCGGGGCCCTGGAATCAGTTGAAGTCACTGTGCACCTTAATAACACCCCTGAGAAGCATGGACTTCTTCATCCTAGCGGACAAGGCTGCCATTTGAGTGCATATGGGAAGGGAGGGGGCATTAAAATAAATGATACTTAACTGTAGCTCTCAGGAATTTGCACTTTCTGTCCCACTTAATCTGTCTTAAGTTTTGAGCTTGCTTTAGCACAGATACACATTTCAACACAATGCAGAAATCATTTTCATTCTATTTGTTACAAGATTGATAACTTTGATTGAAGAATTTGCACTGTGAAATCATAACTTTTCTTTTTCATTAGCACATTTCTAAATCTGTGGGCAATAAGATTCATTTTTTTTTTATTTAAGCATGTTTTGAAAGAACTATTAAAAATCAGAATTTCCTTCTAAAATGACAGGGTAGATTTCTTTCAAAGGTTTGGGAGTGGGGTTGGTAAAACAGTTTTATGAATGGGGATTTAAGTCTTTCCTTCTAACAGCTTTTCCAAAATATTTATTTCAGGTGTGTATTTGAAATGTCAAACCTTCCTGGACTCTTTTGTTGGCACAGGTGTTTTAGTCTTTTTTTTCTCCGTTCCAGCTGTGGTGGTTTCTGCTGTATGTCAAACGTAAAGTCTAAGCTGCAGAGGGATGGCTATGTGAACCCTAGACATCTCAGTCAAACGTTCATGGCTATTCTCAACAAATTATTTGTGTAGAAGGCAATACTTAGCTATCCTTCAATGATTATCTCCTGTTTGGAAATAAAACTGGGTTCAAACAAAGCCAGCAAGCTTTAAAAACAAATTTGAATTTGTCTTTGAACAGGAAAATATCTTTCATCAGTAAAATTGTCAGCGAGTACTCTGCCACTGCATTATTGGGCTCATGTTTGAATAAGAAAGAAGCCTCAAGTTTGGATTTCAGTTTTGAACACACATCCTCCTTGCAGATCAGACTGTTTAGATTAGGTGGTCTATATCAGGCCCATCTGAAATCTGACCAAACAAACAAATAAATGTGAATGTTGCACATCAACATTTAGTTTACTCCCTGTGGAGCTTTCTCTTCCATGTGCTGGTAATGACCAAGCGATTGGCTTATATCTGGGGAAAGCTGCCTTTTTTATTTTTTTTTAAATAATTGTCATTTTTTTGGCACAATTTTAAATAATGAATGCAGGTTTCAGGAACCCTACTGCTCTGCTGGCTGTCCATTAGTACAGTGCATGCGCAGATCATTGGTACTTAAACTGGGTGCCCCGTAGTACAAGTGCATCAAATTGGAGGTTGTTTTTATGAAATATGGTCTTAAGGTCTTGGTGCTTCAAAACATGCTCGCACATTGTTACCTTTCCAAAGCACTTTGAGATCCACGGAAGACAAGCATCAAGGCAGAGCTCCAGCATGGTTACGCTGTGAAGCACAATCACAAATCTCCTGGGACTCTTTCTCCTTGCAAGTGCTCCCTCCCTTCCCCACTCCTGCTCCTCCTGCCCTTTTCAGGCTCTTTTCCTTCAGACCCTTATCACCTCTGCGAACCACACTGCTTGTTCTGCTGTTCTGCAGCAATAACAGCAGCGGGTGACACAGGCTGTGTCCCAGGTTGCCCTTCTCATTCAACTCTCTCTGGTTTGGGTCAGAGGTTTGCCTTTCCCTATCTTTTTTTCTCTTTGCCTGCGAAGGAAAAACAAGTTCAATAGCACTTTTTGACCTTTCTACAAGGCCCATCTAACTCTGGCTTGCAGAGGAGACTTTTCCTTAATGTTGTATCAAAGAGAGTTTGTCTGCTGGAGAACGAAATGCCCAATAAATCTGTCCTCGAGCACCATCTGATGGGGAAAGTCATGTATTGACTGGGGACATGTTTTTCACTTTTTCAGGAAACCGCATCTTCAGAAGTGACTGGGAAACTTGCCAAATCCGCATACAAATGTTCTGTTTGCAGATGGTCTCCCCAGTACACTCTGTGGTATTGCAATTCTACTGCCCTGGTGAGGCAGCACAACGCCCACTTGTCCAGTTTTAGGGACAGTAGGAAAATAGGTATGTGATACTCTGAAGTAGGGTTTCCCGAGAATTTCTTTCCCCCTCCAGCTGCTGAGAGGCCTATAAATCAAAAGTAAATAGTATAAGAAAGTAGGTATAGCAAGGGCTAGAGAGTAGATAGACATCCGGTTATCTGGTTGAAGCAGGTATTTGAAAAAGAGAATAAATTGCCATGAGAGACAAAATTTTAAGGGCTGGCCTACCTGGTACTAAAGTACAATGCAAGCTCCACTGCAACCACAGGCACTTAACAAAAGAAAACCATGCTTTGTTACAATTTAGAAACTTGAGAATGTCCTTCTCCATTGAAGCTGCGTAGAAATCACATGGACAAACAAAGTTAAAAATGTGGCCACACTAACACGCGTGCTGTTACAAAGCCTACCTTGGGGTCTCTGGGAGCAAGCACACTGCACCCTGCACAACCTTTTCCAAGAGGTCCACCAATTCCAGACACCAGCAACATTTTAAGGCTGACACTGCAAGAAATGCTTCAGCTGGTCACTGTTTCCAAAATTGTCTAAGTTCTGCCAACATCTCCCAGCTCCTGCAGAAAAGCTGAAGGATTTTGAAATTGGCTGGAGGAATAGGGTTTGTACTAACAGCTTTGATCCTATAAAAATAAGCCTGTGAATATGCTCAAAACGTGGCACCTGCAATACGCAGCCCCAGCCAGGCCAACGATAGATTGGAGGGTCAGCCCAGGAAACAAAATGGACCAGGAGAAACTGCTTTAGGGCACAGTGAAGAGAGAAGTCATGGACTACCTAAGGCGCCTGATTCAGCTGCTGTTTAAATCTGGGAGAGATGGGAGGAATAACAGTCCTTTTTTACCTCTCATTTTAGCAGATCATGATGTAACTTGTACTTTCTGGGTAAACCTGCCCCTGCCCTTGAAACCCTCAGCTGTGTGAACTACCATGGGGAAGCTCTTAAATGTTCAAGTGAAAGGGTTTTGTCTCCCTCTTGGCCTGTTTATTAGATGGCCAGCTAAATGGGGAGCTACTGAAAAAGAAAAAAAAAAAAAATGCATGGCAGCTTAATTCTCTGAACATTTGAAGGAACCTTAGCATTTTGGAGTTATTCAATGTTGGGGCTGAAAATTGTCCCTCTTGGATATTGTGCTGAGCCACTTGAGAATCTTCTCCATTGGAAGAGGAATTCTTGCAGGTGGTAGACAGATCTAATAGGATGACATGATGGGAGACGGGGTTAGCAACATTCCTCTCCCAAGTAGGCAAACACTGATGTGGTTCCCGTACAGCACTGCGGTGCTTTGGAAGCCTGTTCACCCTGTGAGATTTGACAGAATGTGAGGGACTAAGGTTGCAGGAGGGAAAGTAGTAGCTACGCTGGCTGCTCTGGTCTCGCTGTTTCATGATCTGAAATGTGCTCAGGTTTACATTTATGACTTTTGAGTTACGCCAGCACCCTAATTGCCACAGGTTTTGTTTCAAAAAGTATTTTTCGCCATAAAAAGGAAAAGGCATTTTGAATATCCCAGTTTACTTAATTTATTTTTATATCTAAGACCTCCTATTTATTACAAATTTGACAGAATGGAAGAGCAGTTCCTACTGTGCAGCACCTCTCAAAAATAGTCCTTTGATGCTAATATAGGATTAAAAATAACTAGATATTTGGCTTCATTTCTCCTTGTAAATTAGTACAGAAGTTTTTCAAAGCTTCCCTTTAAAACAAGCTCTAAAAACTTTCTTTTTTATGAGAAAGAAGTCTGAGCTCCACTCACAATCATTTGATTCTCAGGGTTTGGGCTACAATATACTCCCAAGATTCATGATGAAGCTCTTCATGAACGGGTCTTCAAAATTATAGCAGTAACAGCACAGTCAGGTCTTGGGTTTTCAAATCCCCAAGCATCAGGCTATAAAACATCATTTACCCAGGGGTACTCCACAGCACCCATAACCAAATGGGGGCTGGCAGCACCTGAACATACCCACAGAGGTTCCCATCAGCTAGAATGCAATGGCATTACAGAGTGCTTGAAGTAACGAGCGAGCCAGTTAGTAAGCAACGCTTGTCCTCTTCTGTTGCCGCCTCATCTGCTCCATAATCAACCTGTTCTCAGAAAAAAAAAGAGAATGGTACCGACCCCTGTGATGGTGCTGTGGTGAGTAAATTCAGAGAAAAGAAAACAGGACGAGAAGCTGAAATCTGCGGAACAGGTATGTTTATAAAGGATCTCTTCAAATGTATGCAGCATACACCAACAGGGAATAAATCTTACATTCACTTCATCATTTAAAAGCAATAAAATCAGTGCACATTGTATGCTACCAGCTGTTTTATGGAAATAAATTACTATACTGTATACACAGCCTCTTCAACATCAGCTGATCGTAACAGTCAGAAAAGCAGTCACTGTTAAAAAAGTGAAAATTTCAAAAGGTAAAAAGCAAAAAAACCCCCAACAACCCAAAACCAAACTGTGCCTACAAGCCCAAGAAAACCAACCCAAAACTAAAGTAACAGCAAGCAAGAGACAAATCTTAATTTGCAGGTAGAAATTTTTCTTTAGTCCATATTCAGATCTGTTTTGTTACAGTCTTCAGATACCACAATTGGATTCAAGAAACTGCTGAGTAATTCAGTAAAGTCCACTAGACTGAAGCCAAAAATAGCTGCAACTGCTCCTCCCTCAACTTAAAAGGGGGAGTCGCATCTCCTCATCTCCAGGGATGTCATTTACTCATCACTCCCTGAACTTGCATGGTTATGGCAACTGAGAGACAACACAGGGGATCCAAACACGGCCCCCAGGCACTAGAAACAGTACCTTTAGGCACTCCATCTCTAAACTGGTAAGTTCTCTTTTTTCTTTTATTTCTTCTTTTTCATTCACTGTCAAGCCACTTCTTGGTTGAACCCTTGGGTCCTGTGCCTTTTATGTGAAAAGCAAGCAGATTCAAATGATCATTGTAAGGAACAGCTTGAAGAAAAAGATAAAACATCTGTACTTCGTATTGACTTGAACACCTCTATTTTGTGCTATAGTTTCAGCTACAGAGGGGAAAAACACAGCAATGAAATGATAGATGTGGAATGTCACACATTTTATTTCTATTCCTTAAAAGAAAAGAAAAAAACAAAACCAAAAAAATAGGGCAACTTTTCTGTAACAGCCTTTACAAAGAAGAAGTGTTTCTGCAGCACTTCAGAAATCATTGTGGCCTACAAGTAAAAAAACTTTTCTTCTGTAACATCAGTTGCAACATGTCCCTGAGACCGCAGCTGTCCACAGATTTCTCAATTCAATGATTTAATTTCATTTTTTTTTCAAAATAAACAAGGAGTATTTGCTGATTGTGGAAAGCACATTTTTCACTTATGTATAAACAAAAACAGTGAAGTTTTGATGTTTTTATAAGCAGAAAAGCAATATTCAGGCAGCTGTATACGTTAATATAAACTGAATTTTATGGTGTTGACAGAATCCAGCTTCAATCAGTGCAGCAACTTAGAAGGGTAAATGTTATCTGTTACCTCATATAACCAACAAGTATAACTACTAAAATTTTCATGTATATTATTTTTTGAGGTTTTTTTTCCCTACTTTTTTTTCCTTCACCTCTTGCTACAGTTGCAAAACAGAAGTCCCTGACTTACAGAAGGGTGGTTTTAGGTAAAAAACCTAAAAATAATCTTTAAAAGATGGAAAGAAAGCAAATAGGAAACTTAGGACATGAATGTTTTGGGGCATCTACCAAGCAAGACAAGAGGAGATAAGACACTTGAAAACCCCTCAAGTTTCTAGAGACAAATTAAACTCAGATAATTACAGTATGAACTCTGACGATAGGTAGTGAAATCACAGAAGGAGTAAGACACACACTCATTATGTCAATACATAAAATTAAAACAACTCAGAGTTCTATATGTATCCCCATGGTGCTGCCACTGGAATCACTAAGGTTTCAACAAGGACTTACATGATAGCAGGCACTGGAAAAAGTAAAGGAGAAAAAGAAATGCAAAACACCATCTGGGATTCTCCTAAAGCAGCAACACCACATGGGTGTGTTCAAGGAGGTAACTAAATTGTTTTTAATAAAAAAAAAAAAACCAAACCCAATTATTATACATAGGTGACTGTGTACTTTCATCCAGTAATACTAGGAAAAGCATATGGAACTTTATCAGTGCAAAATACATTTTTTTGTACGTTTCAAATGAAATGCAAACAGTGGTGACTGGCAAGTAATATGAGCTTGAACAGTAAATAGCAGAGGAGAGTGCTACAACTCTCAGTATAGCTCTGAGAGTAACCTCTCATTAGTTAAGTAGCGCAGGCAAATGAAGACTAAAATACCAAGACAAGAGCTTTTCTCATCACTGAAATGTCACTTATGCCTCCAGAGACGAGAGAATGCATTAATTCAGATCTGTGAACTACTGCTAGTTGCTCCAGCACACCTTTGCAGTCATTCAAAAGAATTAAGAAGCAAATTTATTCTTAAAATGAAGTTAGAAAAAACTGCACAGGAAATATTAATATAATTTATGACAAAGTTGCTCAGGAGAAGTTACTACTAAACAGAAACCACCAGATCAAGTTTCAATAAAGCTTACATTCAGTCTCAGTTTCAAGTCTGAATGACCCCGTCTTATTCTATAATTATCCATTTTAGGCCTTCTAATACACGAAGTTAGCATATACCCGGTTCTGTTACCTGGGAAAGACCAGGAATCAGCAGGGGTCGGATGGCTACCCCAAGGTGCCTAATCATGCTGTTCAGCAAGTTTTGTAGACAAAGTATGCTTAACAAAATCACATAAGCAAACACTCTGTTAATTAAGCTACTGTCACAGCAGACAAATGGCAGCAGACCACAGCCTAAGAAATTTAGGCTGATGAGCTATATTGCAAGTTCTCCTTCCGATTAAATAATAAAAATTCACCTCTGATTAAATAATAAGAATTAATTTCTGTCTTTTAGCAATCTATCAAACACCACTTCAAATGTGAGCTACAAGCAGGATTTGTGTATTTCGTATCACTTTTTTTTCCCCCTCCAAAAAGGTTAAAAATCCGTAAAAAAATCCCAGCCAGTACAATACAGCAACACCTGTCCCTCTCACAAGTATTCTAGTGGTACCAGTTAGAACAACGTCTCTCTAGAGTTAACATCCCTGCAGCATTGTTACTACTGTACAAGTCTGGCAGGTGTAAGCATCACGCCAGGTTGAGGTGCTTTGCCTCTCCTGTAAGATATGCAATCCAAATTTGCAGCTATTGATTTTTTAACTTAACATTTCCATGGCTACAGTATTTTTGTTTGTTTGCATTCATGATCAGAATAGCTACTAAAGCTAGTCCAACGCCTAGACTCGGAGGGCCACAAGGACTGAACTCCTGAGCAATTCCAGAAAGGAGCGGGGCAATTATACGTCCCACTGATGTCACAGACTGTCCAACGCCTAGGAGCGTACCGCTGGCCTCATTCCCACCAATGGTCAATTCAAGATCAATGATACAAGTACGACCTATAGTAGTTGAAAAGGCTAAGAATGTGGAAGACAAAATGACCATCCATATGCTCGGTGCTGATGCATACAGGAGAATCAACGTGCAGGTAAGAGTGCTGGAGTGCAACAGAATTCTGTAAGTGTTGTGCTGATAGAGTCTCGTTATTGGTCCAAGCAGACAACCAGCCAGGACTCCAAGCGCACTGCTATAGCTCATTAGGTATCCAGCGAACAAGGGTTTCATCCCAAATCTCTCCTCCAAGGCCAGACTAAAGTTACTATAGTACAGCAGTATAGCAACTGACATCAGCAACCGCACTAAAAATATATCCCACAGATCAGAGCACGCAATTCCTTTAATCCTCTTCAGCACTGTTGCAACTTGGATCCACGAAGACCGGAAAAGACTATCGCTTGCCATAGCTCCATTAGTTGCTGATTTCAAGTGGAGGTCACGATTTGCTTTTTCTGAGCAAGTGTCTGTTCCTTTGTTGCCTTGTTGATGTTCTCTATTGCCAGTGCTTCCTTCACTCCAGGGTAACATCCAGACAAGACCTATACAGATCAAGAAATTAGTTGATTTCATTCAACTGCATTAACTTTAAGTGGAAGACATTAGTCTGATTGTTAGAGTTTACTTAGCATAAAGATCAAAATTCAAAAAAGGACTTTAACAATCGTTTCACTTTCAAAAAATTACAAAGATTAAGTCTAGTGTTATTCACAGTATCAGTTCAATTTTAAATGTGGTGAAAGTAAGGAAGGAACACACTGTGGTGATGCATTTGCAACATATAAACAAATCTAAAGGCTAAAGCCAAAATTCTGATTTCTAGTCTTCATCTTTGGGCATGTGAAAAATTCCCATTCCTGTGTCTGAATGCAACAGTGATACATACAGCATGAAGGAGAAGCATCTGGAGGTTAACTGTTTCAAAATTACTGCCCTTCCACATGGGTTCAAATTCAAAGGCTAGTATCAGTATACAAAACATGTATGCCACAGATGATACGCACACATGGATTCAAGGTATTACAAATGGCATAAAAGCACAAAAGTGACGAATGAAGGGACCCAAGATGCAAAATATGACATACAACTTACCAGCATTCAGAACGAAGATAGAGGCACAGATGAAAGATGTTTGATAAAAGCCACCTTCCAACTCGGTAAGGTAGCCACCAACGACAGGCCCCAGAATGAAGCCCACGCTAGAAGCTGCATTGAAGCGCCCCATTACTAAGGGGCGGTCTCTCTCAGAAACCAAGTCAGAAAGCAGAGCTTTAGAGATGGAGAGTGTGTGTTTGAAAATACCTGCAACATAACATAAACAAGATAATAAACATGTATTGCTCAGTACAAAGGATGTAAAATGACAGAAGCTATCTGTAATATCCATGTTCAAAATCTATTTTTAAGATTCCATAAACCACAAATTCCTCAATGCTAGAGTCATGCAGCATGCTGGGCCATGACCATCATCCTGGCTGTTCAAGGATTTGGACTTAGGAATCAAAATTTTTCATGCATCTGTGTTGAAGGAGTGCTCCTGCAGCCCTGGTGAAAGAAGTAGTAACTCAGCTGAGTGCTGGAGCACACTAGGAATAAAATAGCTGCTAAAATAGGAAATCGTGGGTGGGTAATAGTGCAGTAGGAACGGCCTGTCTGTTTAGGAACATTACTCTGTACCAACTTTGATGAGCATGGAGATTTCCAGGATTGTAACATACCAAATTCACATGAGACACTGGTGGGTGGCAAAAGGAGAGCACAGAAGGGTAAGCGTGCTGCAGGAATATTAATAATGCAATCTTTTATGCTCCTTCCCTCTGACTAGGGCAATGTTGTCACAGTCACAGTGCTGTTAGCATTAAAAAGTATTACCTCTGCTAAGTAATCAAATATTGACCAAATAATTCATTAACAAATTGTCTTTAAATTAAGAAACAATATGAACGGTTCCTAAATCAAGACTATAGGCCATAAAAATGCCCTTTAGTAGATGTGTTCACAGTAACAGCAATGCTTATTATAACAGAATATATGTGAAAGCTGTTCAGCTATTATAAGAACTCTGATATGAACCCTGGCACAAACTTAGCTTCAGTGCTGCAAATGTACATGCTTTTGCATAAGATAAATACTCTGTTGAAGAAGCAACCTAAAATTTCAGCCAAATTTTGCAGTATCAGTTTCAGGTATATTTTCAGCATGAGAAAAAACAATAATGCACATACCATTCCATTCTGCATTGCAAGTGCAGGCCAAGATTTCCAGCAGTGATCTGGTGTATCGTGTACCTGTTATGACTAACCTTACAACAGCCTCTTTCAAGAAATCACTGCTCCTATTCTCATAAAATTCAACCACTCAAGGTGGCATAAAAGTTGTGACAGTTTTTGGGTATTCATTTCAAATTATTTTCAGAAAAAAGTCATGGGAATATTTGATTCACAGAGATTTTTCCATTACTAGGGTTCAGTTGGTGCTGCTGGATGATGATGCTTCACATGCCACGGTATCCCCAGTAGTAATTCTCAAGCTGAGACTACAGGGAATTTAAACTGCAAAGTGCCAAGTGTTTACTCACCTACAGGGACTCTAGAAATGGCAAACAGGAACACAGTGGTGGACGTTCCAAGAAGGAAGTAACCTAGTGCACTGAGAAGAATACAAGCAAGCAGGGAATACCGTCTTCCTACTATATCACTCCAGCAGCCCTTTTATAAAGCAAAAAATAAGATTAGCTTTTCATAACATTTAACTATGTACAGTGAACAATCAGCACTTCTAAATTAAATTGAGACAAGAGATCAAAGGACTGTCAATGATAGCTTAATAAGCTTATTACACAACATTCCTAAGTGCTCAAAATCTGGAAGCGATGAGCAGACTTCTGCCCTGATGGCAGTACACCTGCTGAAACTATCATTCTATTTAATGTCATGCACGCAGCTTTTTTAAAAATAACTTCTCTCTTTTAAAAATACAATCCTGCAGTAAACACCATGAAATATTAGTAGTAGGGCCCCTCTGAAAATGTTATCGCAACTGACCACAAATATTTCCTTGCAACAACGGTCTCTCTGTACTAGAAGCTTGTTGAGCATCCTAAAAGGAATAATCTTAGCTATGAGGAGTTTGTCATCCAAGTCTAGATGTGTAGGAAGTATTTATGAGAAGGG
This sequence comes from Egretta garzetta, assembly GCF_000687185.1. Taxonomy (NCBI): domain Eukaryota; kingdom Metazoa; phylum Chordata; class Aves; order Pelecaniformes; family Ardeidae; genus Egretta; species Egretta garzetta. Next base: position 3,699,593 of record NW_009259707.1, on the reverse strand, counting down.
CAAACAGTAAATTTGCATGTAGCATGCTTCTAAATCAGCCTGATTCCAAACAGAAAGCTTTTTAAGAAAGTAGGCAATAGTCTTGCAGTTCAAAGAAAATGCCCCAAGATTACAGAAGCAAATTATCCCAGGTGGCCTGCATAACAAACAAAACTCTGAAACAGTTTTTCCTCAGGAGATGCTCAAAATCTGCTCTTTTTAAAGCTAGGATGTACCAGGGTAATATTAAAGGTACTTCTGATTAAATACAAGTATCTAAAGTATTGATAGGTAAAGCATACATTTGAGAGGTTTGGCCTTGATGTTTAGTCTTTGCGCTCTTGCTTGGATTAGGATGTAAAAAAATCAAAAGCTAATAGAAAACAAAACCAACCAAAGCACAGAGGTATAATGCATGAATTTAAGCCATACAGCAAGTTACAGGGCCCCACTCACTGAGCAGGCAAAGCAAACTCTGGGTAACAGGCTTATGAAGAGCTGACTTTTTGGACAGGCTACTGCACTGAAGACAACTGCTTTACCAGCACCAACACTGAAAAGAACCCTGTGTGACCGAGACGTGCTCAGTAATGTACGACTGGGCCCAAATCTGGATTCCAGTTTTTGTCTGAGGACTGTATTCTGTTTAGTTCTGAAAAACTTGATAACCCCCTTGAAATTGAATATTTTCCACACAAACTAAAAACTGGATCCACCAACCAAAAATGCTTATATGAACACTATAAACATTTTAAAATTTTCAAGAAACGCTATTATTAACCTCATCCTTTTCCCCCTAAAATCCACAGAAATACCAGCATAATTGGGAATGCAGCGTTAGAACTCACCACAAATGTGCTGGAAAATAGTTGCAGTATACCATAGAGAGACCCTAAAACAAACAAGTGAAATACAAATGTTAAAAAATAAACCGATTTTTTTTTTTTAAATTAAAACAGTACAAAAATTTTAAATAAGAAAACAAGAGAGAAACTCTGGTAATAACTTATGAGAAGAATAGGAAGAGGGAGCAAGGCAAAACAAGGGTGGAGTTTAGCACATAACCAAGGAAACAGTTTCTGCTGAAAACTCTCACAACTATGTAATGAAGAAGTATGTTGCTTTCTGTGGTGTATTAAACAAAACAGATTTTGGCATTTATAATTGCTTTTTCAGAATCAGGAGAGAATTTCATTACTGGGAGACACTAAGTACTTTCCATTTGGCACTTGAACATGTTACAAGGCACCACAGAAGCCCTGAAGAAACCACAGACCTTACTCTTTCATTCTAGAGGCCAAGAGTTTAGCAGCAGTTAGTAACAGAAGAGAAGCAGCAAAGAGAAGCAGAGAGAAAATATCCACCAGCATCTTTCATTTATACACTCCAAAACTCAGTTCCTTTTAAAGTTAAAAAAGCAGACTATTGAAAACATATTTTTGACTAATTGCTGCTTAAAATAATACTCTGACAAGTCAGAGCAGCACCAGAATTATTTCATTAAAAGTGCTAAATTTTATCCAAAATAAAAAAGGTAATAAAAAAACTGAGTAACAGAGCCCATGTCAACCACACGTAGCTATTAAGAATATCATACTTGTATCATTACAAACCATAAACAGTACCATAAGATACAAATAAGAACTTTAGAATCACAGAACTTCACCTTACCACTTCATTTTTAGGATAAAATTCAAACCTTCAGAATTTCTTTGTAAACACTCCTTAAAGACAATAAATGTTTTGCCAAAAGATAGCTGCAAGGAATTGAGTCAGACTGGGAGCAATCACAGGCTTTGGAAAGCTCAGGAGAACTGGCTGCAGAAGTACTCTTTGCAAAGCCTGCAAATAACAACAAAACTAAAAGCAACACCTCTGGCTCCCAAAGTTGCTGAGCTGTGAATTCTTGGATGCTGGAAAAGCATTTTTTTGGCTACTATCAGTATGCAAGTTTGGGCAGGTCTTTGGGTCTAACGCAGTGTGGCTGCCCTTACGGTTTTACTTGGAAATTGGCCTTATTTTTTATTATGCTACTAGCAAGGAGGAATTATGTTACAATGTCCAGTTTGCAGTAAGGCATAATTCAGTTCACATTATCGTATTCTTTGGTAAATTAGTCAAGTACTGCCACTCACCTATTATTCCAGCAACTGTATGACTTGCTCCTAGAGATTTGATATGAAGGTTCATTAAAGGAACAACCATGCTCACACCAAATAAATCCTGAAAGGCAGCAGGAAAAGTTTTAATAACTGATCACTTCTACAAAGATCATGGCAACCTGGCTTAATAACAGTCAATATTTAAAAAAAAAAAAAAATAATTATCTCCATTTCAATACAAGATTAAAAGAAAAATTTTCATGCCCAATGTGGTATGTTGCAACCTCTACAATGTATCCAGAATGTACAAAATTACAAAACACAAACTGAAAGATAAAGAACTGCCTCACAGAAGAGTTAAACTATGAAAACATCAATCCTCACTCCCCCTCCGGATATAATCAGTCTGAAGAAATATAATTAAACATTAAATATTCCTTTAATAATATATTAAACTTTATCTGTTTAACAAGAAAAGTACTTGGCACCAATACTTCCATCACCTAAAAATACTTTTTACTTGTGCAAAGAGAGCATATCTGGAAAATCAACAGTATTTTAACTCTCAGCCACAATGCAGAAGAAGTTATGGTAGACCCAAACCTACCTACAGACTGCCTTTGTGTATAACTTAAGAAATGTAGTGAAAAGACAGAAACATGAAAAAAAAAAACCAAACCAAAAGAAAGAAAAAAGCAAAGCATAAGTGAAAAATGTTTTGTAAGAGGAGGGCAAAGGACACTGCCCATCCTGAACAGTACAAGGATCTCCTACTCATTCCTTTTGATTTCTTTATCTTTTGTTAAGCTAACCACATTGACCCAGTAGTTCTTTCACTAGTACTATCTGGCACAGCATACAGCACCCTAGATCAGAGCAGAACCTTACAGAAGGCCTACTGGAGCAAGATCGCCCTTTTATCAGTGACTGTTTGAGCTGAACTAGACTACCCCTTCACAGTATGCCCACACCCTGAATAACTGTAACAATACGTATCACTAAGTAAATTCTCACAGTCTGTCATTAAGTGCCTTTTGATGGTTGAAATTGAGACTTACGAGGTTAGAAGCATTATTAAATACATTAGCATGAGCAAACAGAGCACACGACTTATGAACGTCTTCAACAACACAATCTTAGGTGTCATCTGCAAACCTGAAAAGAGGTTCAATGACCTTGTCCAGGACATCAATCAAGACATTAAAAGGGACAACTCTCAGAATATGCCCTGGCAGTACTGGACTTGTCATAGGCGTGTAGGTAAAGCAAGACCCATCAACAACTATGCTAGTTATTTCTCATTTCACCTACAATTTCTTAAGGCGAACAGTAACTACACTGTATTCGCTTAGTTACACGAAGCTTGCATCACAGGCGACAGCGCTTTATTATGATATTTCACCACCCTCTACACCCTCCCAATGGACCCCCACTTCCTGGCTGATTTCAGTGTGTACTCCAGCTCGGCATCAGCAAGCTATTGTAGGGTTGGAGAACCATGGTGTTTGAAAGCGAGCTAAGAAGCAAAGCTTGTTCTAACACACCTTTGCCTGGAGTATTTGCTCCAGGACCCAAACCAACTAGACTGTTTCTATCGTGCACAAATCTAAAGGTAGGTAAGAGAACATACCTACATTTCACAGTGCAAATTTGTACTCATTTTTTATTCGTTTTCCAAGTTATCCCTTTTAATTTTAAATTAATTAAAATCGCATTTCCCTGAGGCTCACGAATCACTACAGAATACAAACCTTCTCTAAAGCCTATACACTATGTCCTTTCAGTAAGGATTTTTTTTTTTTTTTAGAAAAAACATAGGTTTTTGGTGTGGGGGTTTGGGGTTTTGTTGTTGTTTCTTTTGGGTTTGGGGGTTTTTTTTGTTGGTTTGGGGGGGAGGTAGGTTTGTTTGGTATTTCAAGGAACAGCTGTCTGATAAGCTGCATCTGGGAAGGTTGAACCCCATGCACCAGTACAGGCTGGGGGCTGACCTGCTAGAAAGCAGCTCTGCTGAGAAGGACCTGGGAGTCCTGGTGGATGACAAGCTCACCATGAGCCAGCAGTGTGCCCTTGTTGCCAAGAAGGCCAATGGTATCCTGGGGTGCATTAAAAGGAGTGTGGCCAGCAGGTCGAGGGAGGTTATCCTCCCCCTCTACTCTGCCCTGGTGAGACCCCACCTGGAGTACTGTGTCCAGCTCTGGGCTCCCCAGTTCAAGAAAGACGAGGAACTCCTAGAAAGAGTCCAGTCAGTGGTGCCCAGCGACAGGACAAGGGGCAATGGGCACAAACTGAGACATAAGAGGTTTCAGCTGAATATGAGGAAGAACTTCTTTACTTTGAGGTGACGGAGCACTGGAACAGGCTGCCCAGGGAGGTTGTGGAGTCTCCTTCTCTGGAGATATTCAAAGCCCGCTTGGATGAAGTCCTGTGTAACATGCTCTAGGTGAGCCTGCTTTAGCAGGGGGGTTGGACTGGATGATCTCCCGAGGTCCCTTCCAACCTCTGCCAGTCTGTAATTCTGTGGTACGGCAAGGCCTATCTGTAAGGGCGCTGCGCTGCCCCGCTGCACCCAGGGGTGCCTCCCACACCTTCCCATCACACTGCGCGGCTGCCGGCACAGCTGAAAGCAACGCGGCCGCTACCAACCTTCCAACTCCCAAAAAGGCAGCGAATGTGCCTCAAAACCCACCGGCCTTGTCTACAGCGCATCGGGGGTGCCCGCTACAAGCCGGGGCCGGTGGGCGCCCCCGGGACACAGCCGGGCAGCGGCAGAG
>NW_009259707.1:3652372-3694206 GCF_000687185.1 Egretta garzetta | reverse complement strand
CAGAGCAGGTTGCACAGGACATCGTCCAGGCGGGCTTTGAATTTCTCCAGAGAAGGAGACTCCACAACCCCCCTGGGCAGCCTGTTCCAGTGCTCTGCCACCCTCAGAGTAAAGAAGTTCTTCCTCATATTCAGGTGGAACCTCTTATGTTTCAGTTTGTACCCATTGCCCTTTGTGTTTGTCAGCAGAGTTTTGCAACCCGTCACCTCCGGGCCTGAGGCTCGAGGGAGAGCAGGAAGAGCTGGATAGGGTGGAGGGGCTGTGAAAGCAAAAATGCGCCCTAAGGAGCGTGGTAGCGGGTGTCCCCACCACCACTGTCCGTCCGTCTGTCTGTCCGTCGTCTCGGTGGTTGTAGAAAGAGGACTTGTGAAGCTCTGCACCTCCGAGCCTGCCTCCTTTGTGGGGAAAAGTGTCTGCATCCCACTGCTGCTGCTTGGCCCTCTCACGGGGCTCAGCCCCGCGCCTTCATCAAGTGTTTCTGGTGCCAAAGTGTTTTCTTGCCTTGTTACATGGCTGGTGGTTGTGGTACTGAGGCAAGGAAGAAGGGCATCCCTCCTTCCGCTTAGCACCTACGCTGCTGTGCTGTTTCCATTAAAGTCAGGGATAGCAGGAATTGGGGATGGCTATTATAACCCATTTCCGTCCAAAGAAGTAAAATGGCATTCTTAAATCTGAGATTTGCAGGTGGAAGTGATTGTCACATGCAAAATACCTTTCTGTTGGAGGCAGGGGGGATTTTTTTTATATAGCTACTAAGCCAGGGATCAATGAAGGTGCTGCAGTTTTAAATACTTTAACAAAAAATAACAAACAAAAGGGCAAGGGACTGGGAGATGCTTTAGCTTGTTTTTAATTATCAGTGAGAAAAGCTTTTGAAAAATGATGATGACTTCTAAATTTTAAAAGTTAGCACCAGTTGATAAAGTGTGAGAATGATCAATCAATAACTGACAATAGGATAGCTTCGGTTCCATCTTTGTGTTTTCCAAAGAAATAAATATCACAGGATCAAGGGTCTTCAACAGGTTTAGATCACAAAAAAAAGGAGAAGGGAATGTGGTTTTCCTTATGGTATGAAGAATTAAGATTTTTTTAAAAAAAAAAAAACAGAAACCCAAACAAACCCCAAACTGGAAAGCAAGTCATATTCCTAGATATGCAGCTTATAAATAAGATATGAAGGCAAAGCTTAGCCTCGCATATGCATAGGGACAAAGATGTTATCAGAGTCTCCAGAATAACTCAGTTGTTTAATATACCAGTGGCTGTGATATTTTACAGTTGGCTTAACCAATATATCCTATTAATTTCTCTCTGAGACCACTTTGAATAACAAATCCTCTCAGTGAGATTTTTAAAATTCTGGATATAACATTAACGGAGATCATCGTTGCATATGATTCCTCTGAAATGGACAAAATGGTTACAAGATACTGAAATATTAGAGCATCATGGGAACTGAAACTACATTGTCTGTTCAATATTACACTAATTTTACCCTTGGTCATTTTAACTCTGACAGAAAAAAGTGGAAAAGTCTTGAAGATTTATCAGAGGAAACTATTGAAGAGGTGGATGAGTAAAAGATGTTGCAAGGGTTTAGGTACTGTCCTGGGGTATAAGGCAGTTTGACTTTTGTGCACACACTGAGGCCAAGTGAAATTTTTGAGGTTCTATGTAAATGTCAGTCTCTGCTGCAAGTGTCAGAAGCCAGAGTTAGCAATTCTGCATTTGTCTTGGATTCTGAAAATCAAAATGATCTAATGGGACAAAATATTGTCGGCAGGAATATTGAATGCCCTGACAACAAATACTCTTTTTTTAGTTTTGGCTATTATTTCAAGCTAGCTCCACGCAGAATGGCTTGTAAAGCAGAGAATAACCGAACTTTTTGATGCTTCAATAACATTGTTAAGTGCAAACTGTTCACGGAGCAAAAAAACCAAAAATATTTAGAAAATGTATAGGTGTCTCCTCCTTTAATGGATCTCTTACTGATTTTGTACTGGCAAACTTGATTAGATTATTAAAGGACTGTGCGTATTATATGTTTACTTTTGCATAATATACAAGAAAAAGGCATTAATATATAGTAACATGGCAAATACCTGTCACCTTTGACCTGAAGGCAAATGGTTCCTACTGCCTCAGAGGTTCCCACTCATGTTATGTTATTGCAATTACAAGATTTAAGATAAAGGCACCCAAATAAAGAAATCTTAAGATAAAGGTTCCCAAATAAAATGATAGTATGACTGATGAAGGAATTGACTAACAAGTAAAGGAATGAAATACAGTGAAGACCATTTACCACAGTCTTAAGGAAAATAGAACCAGTCTAATATCTCTGGGGGCAGAATTACATAGTTGGTTGATTAAAATGATACTATCAACATAGTACACTTACATTGCTTTAAGGTATTTCACTTGTTGCTGCTTTAAGGTGTTTGGCTTGTTACTGGATGATTCTTAAAGACAGTAGAGCAATACATACTCAGAAATGGCGAACAGCATGTGGATTCGGAGTTGTTTGATATGTCTCCAGACTGTATTTGCGAGTGGATAATCCTCCCTGAAGAAGGGGTCCGTCTAGATGGTCCTCTCATTTCTAACCCTTTTTCCATGACCTGGAAGAAGAGAGAGAATCAACATCACTGATTTTACAGATAATGCTAGGACCAGGAAAATTACGCAGATTACTGACACAGCACAGCCTGAGTCCTCAGCTTTCATGACGTGTAAGTTTTCTAAGTGCAAAGGCACAGCTAGAAACAAAGCATGATGCACACTTAGGGGGTACGCCTCTCTGTTGTAGCAGTCAATGATTATGAGATGAACTTGGTAGTTGTAGTAAAAAAACCAGCAGCCGTAAGTTTTTATTGCTGTTCTGTGGCCCAAAAAGCAAACTCCGTCTTTTGATAAGAAGTAGAGGAACCTGAAGTAGAAAAGCAGGAAAAATTTATTACTTTTGTATCAGTTGTTTGGTCTGAATACTAATGCAACACTGTGTCTAGTTCTGCTGTCCTATTTGAAGGTCAACGTTGAATAAATGAAGAGGGTTAGAAAAAAAAAAAGATACTTTAATGGTAGAAAGAACGTTTCTTACAGTGTCGGGCTGCTGGAGATTGGACTGTCCTCAGCCCTCCCTAATGAGCTGTTCTTGCCTCAAATTCTGAACAGGAGGAGAACTTGTCTGGGGGAGAATGTCCGAGGTTCAGTTTGCTAATGAGGAGAAGGGCTGAGGGATCTGCAACCCTTTACTAAAAACGTGCACTGTGGCAAATGCTTGGTGTCACCTGCCAAGCAAGGGGCTGAGGCGGTCCGCAGCCGCCCTTCCACAGCCAGCTCTGTGCCTGTGTGTGCTCCAAGCCACGACGGAGTGAAAGCACTGATGGAAGGCATCTGAAATCTAACAAAGTTTTGGAAAAAAGATCCTTTTGTTCCTTCAGGGGGGGAGAAAGCTTTAAACATTATAAATTCTTAAATAAAGTTTGTAAAATGCTTTTGTAAGACAGATCTGAGACAACTACAGCAATTTATTGCAGTTAAACGGAACGTATTCTTGGATTCCTGCATTACAAATAAGTAAGGTCAAGACCCCCCAATGTACAATTTGTCATGAAATTTAGCGAAGCTAACAGTGACTTATTTTATTCTGGTTTACTGCTTCAGATCATTAGGGTAACATTCAACATTAATTTCAACTTTTCATATACAGATTGAGCCCAGTAGAAAAAGTTACAATCCAGTGGGCCAGAACATTTTAAGAGGTACTGTAAATGAAGTTGAGTTTGGAAACTGCTGTTAATCATAGAATCATAGAATCATAGAATGTTTTGGGTTGGAGGGGACCACTAGAGGTCATCGAGTCCAACCCCCCTGCAGTCAGCAGGGACACCGCCAACTAGATCAGGTTGCTCAGAGCCCTGCCCTTCTTCCAGTCACCAGGGACTTCACCTGACTGCCATGACTTTTCAAATATTATGGAGAGTGGCTTAGCGACTACATCGGCCAATTCCCTCAGGACTCTGGGATGCATCTCATCAGGTCCCATGGACTTCTGTGTATTCAGGTTCCTCAGGTGGTCACGAACCTGGTCTTCTCCTACAGCAGGAGGGGTTTTGCCCTCCCAGGCCTCCTCATGCCATCCATCAACTCGAGAGGGGTGAGGAGAGAGGCTGCCAGTGAAGACTGAGGCAAAAAAGTTGTTGAGTACCTCAGCCTTCTCCTCATCTGCTGTTACCAGCCTGCCGGTCTCGCTTATCAGCGGGGGTACACTCTCTTTAACCTTCCTTTTCCGGCTGATATACCTGTAGAATCCCTTTTTATTATTCTTTGCATCTTAAAGACATTTCAAGTGTAATCTCTCTGAAAAGACCTGCAGGTTTAAGGAATGTGGAAAGAAACCTTTTAATTGACTCCACCCTCAAAGCTGTAAGTGCTGGTGGGCATGACAGAGTGACTTAGAAGTATTTCTAAAAATCTTGTTAAAGGAAGGAATTACTTCAGGCATTGGGCCTAGTTCTCCCCTTTTGGAGTGTTCCATGGCAACATAACTGAGACCACGTACCTTTCCATGTTTCTTTCAATTAATGTTTAACAGATAAAATAAATATGCCAGGAGTGGTTTAGATACTATTGCTTCTGCTCTGGAGCAGAGGATGGCCTGGATGACTCCTGGTGACTCCAGTCTATTCCCTGTCATACCACAGTACCCTTATTACACACACACACACACACAGAGCCTATGTTGGTTTTGTTTGGGTTTTTTTAACCTCAGGAGCTCTGTAGAAGCTGGAAGCATACAGAAAGGACTGAGGGCTAGTTCCTCAGGCTTCCTGACTAAAATCCTAAAATAGGTACTGAAGTGTCTGTGCAGCAGATGGGAGGAGTTGCTCCCTCAGAGTAAGATTCATTGTAGCTTCCTGCTGTGAATGGACACGTGTAAAACAGCAACAGAAATGTTGAAGAAGGGTGCAACTCCTTTATTTCCCACTATTTCTGGGGTGCAGGCACATTAAGTGCTTCCATGGGCAACTGCCTGAAACACCTCCTAAAATTAGGCAGCTCATTCATTTCTGTGTAAATTGCATGGAGGGCTGAGTCACTCCTTTAAAGAACTGCAGGAAACATTAATGTCATTGGCCCAGCTTTCTTAACAATTTTAAGAAAAGTTTAGAGCATTTACAAGAATGTGAGGAAATTGGATGCACCTTCTTGTACCTCCGATGGTTCTAGTTACCCTGCCCTACTTGCAGGGACATGGATTCATCACAACTTGAATCGGTGTCATGACTTGATTTAGAAATATTGTACCTTCCCATATTTTTTACCTATTTTATCCAACGTAGATTTAATGTAAGATATTGCAGAATGGAGTACATGAAAGAGAGCAACCCACTCACGATCATGCTAAAGTTTTTTCTTCCTTTCTGTGATGCTTTATAGAGTGTCGAAGGCCTAGACACAGAGAGGGTATGAGGCAGGGTCCAACTGGGATATGCACCCTGCAGCTTTGTTCATCTGGGTGGCTGCAAGTCTATCGTGTGCTCCTGCAGGTGCGTGTTGCACCAGATTGTGCTAATAGAAATGGGAAGGAGAGGCTGTAGTTTTTGTTACCTCCCACACAGTAAATGAGCAGAGTGTATGATATAATCCCTGGATACATAAACATGTGTAGATATAATGGCTCATAAAGAAGATTGTTCTTGTTGGTTTATTAGAGTTCCTGTTGAAGCTGTTGCTGGGCTATGGGCTGCTTCTTCCCTTAGGTCAGAAGGGCAGTTATCATCATTGATCTCGTCATGAGCTTAGGATAGCTCATGTGAAACGAATGACTTAGTGATACCTGTGTTCAGAATGGCTTGATTTCATCCATGTGTAGAGGACTTGTACTCTCTACAATATCTGCTCAGGTTTTACATGAGCCAATGATTTGCCCTTGCTGCAAAGAAGGTAGATGGTATCCTGGTCTGCATTAGGTAAAGCGTTGTCAGCAAGTTGAGGGATGTGATCCTTCCTCTCTATTCAGCACTGGTGAGGCCACACTTGGGTCCAGTTCTGGGCTCCCCAGTACAAAAGAGACATAGATATACTGAAGAGAGTCCAATTAAGGGTCACTAAGATGACGAAGGTACTGGAGCATCTCTCCTATGAGGAAAAACTGAGAGAGCTGGGAATGTTCAGCCTGGAGAAGAGAAGGCTCGGTCGGGGGATCTTTTAAATGTATATAAATACCCAAAGGGAGGGTATAAAGAGGGTGGAGCCAGACTCTGCTCGGTGGTGCCCAGTGACCGGACCAGAGGCAGTGGGCACAAACTGAAGCACAGGGGGTTCCCTCTGAACATCAGGAAGCACTTTTTTACTGTGAGAGTGACCCAGCACTGGCGCAGGTTGCCCAGGGAGGTTCTGGAGTCTCCAGCCTTGGCGATATTGAAAAGCCACCTAGACATGGTCCTGGGCAACCAGCTCTAGGTGGCCCTGCTTGAGCAGGCGGGTTGGACAAGGTGACTTCCAGAGGTCCTTTCCAACCTCAATCATTCTGTGATTCTGTGATTTCTGGCCTGATTTACTGCAGTATTAAGATTAAAGTAGTCATATCTCAAACTAGTTATTCCAGATCCCCTTTTAGCCAGTGGAGGAAAAAAAAAAAGAAAAAAGTAATTCTGCTTTTAGAGTGTGATTCATTGCACATTGAAGTAGTCATCCAAAAATAGGTCAGATGGACTGTGCCATAAAAGTGCCAATATGACTGTAAAGGAAACCTGAGGTGATCAGCTTAATTGGAGACAGCTACCCTGCAGCTGTCTAGTGTTAGGTAAGATGAAGCCCAGCCAAAGATTTAATGGACAAGGTGTACTATGCTCTGTATGTCTGCCCAGCGCGCTGCTGACAATTGATCGTGTAGGTGCAATGGATAACGTCCTGCCCAGCTGGGGAGGATGGACAGGACGAGGATCTGGATCAGCGGGTGAGATACTCCATCGCTGTTCAGAATGTTTTTCTTGAGCAGTAAATGGGCAGTGAGGTCTCAGAAGGACTCAGCTCAGAGGCAGCTGCTGAAATTGTTTCTTGGTGTATAGTGAGACATGCAGCCAGTTCTAAAAGGCTGTTTTTAGATCATGGACATATCTGCCAGTACAGATAAGGAGCTGCCTGCCAATTCCAAACATACACACACGACATTTACTCAATCACACAGAAACATAAACAAGCAAATAAACAACTTCCCCCTCCCCTAAACTAATCAAGCTTCTTCCCCTTCAGATCGAAGAGGAAGAAAGAAACAGCCTGCTATTGTTTTGGCTTGGTTTTTTCTTCTTTTCTATTTTTAAATACAACAAGGGCCTCACATACTATATTGAAGCTGGAGTTATTTGGATACATAAATCAAATATGCAGATGTAGGAGTTAGTTTAGCCCTATCTATCTGGAAAATATATGGAAATAAAATCATAAAACTTCTGCCAGCTTTGTTAAATGAGATTGGAATCCATCCATTATGTGGGGGCCTTCGGTCTTCCCACTATGAATCAACAAAATCAATGAATGTTGGGCTTAATTGGCCAAATTGATTGTATATGAAAACTGATTTAATTACTTCATTGTCATTATAGTAGGGATAAATTTGGCTAAGTCACTTTGATTTTAAAATGCTGTCTTTCTGTAGAAATTTAGGAGTTATGGAGGGCGTTGGGGAAGGACCTTGTTTAAGATTCACAGTGATGATTGTTTTGGCTTGATAAGCCTGGCCCTGTTTTCCCTGCCTTGAAACTTTCTCTCTTCTGTTGAATAACCTTCAGAATTTAATTTAACTGAATTGAAGAAAAAGTGCCCTGAGACTTTCTGTGAGTATTTAAGTAGTGGATAACATGAATTTTTAAGCTGACATAACAAGTCTTAACATGGCTTCTGATTCATTCCTGACATAGCTGGGCATAATACTGGAGATGTTAGAAGTATTTGGAAGATAGCACTGCCAGAGAATGTGCCATAAATATAAAAGAGAATAATTAAATTAGATCCTCTCAGGATGAACATGCTAGCTGAGACCAGAGTGCATGTACAGTATATTAAAAATAAATACTTGTACTGCACAGGCAGTGATTCAGCTGCCTTTTGAATTCAGTGAAAGTTTTAACGAAACTAATTTCAGTGAAGCTACCCATGTGAGTAAGTTATTCTCATGCAGAAATGGGTTCACAGAGTCACTGACTTATGTCTGACCTGAAGCCAGGTAGGTGCAATAAGACTGAAACCAGCCATTTTATTTCTTCTATTATTTGTGTTTCAGTGGCTGAGTCAGGTGGCTGGAGTTCTCTTTTTACTTCTGATGTAATGTTGAAAAAGTCATTTCAGCATGGTGTGCCACAGTTTCATTAGTTACAAGTATGAACAGCAGTACATAACCATCTTTGAAAAGAGCTTTGAGATTTGTAGACTAAGCATGAGAGTGAAAAGTATTTTTATTATTTTCACTGTCAGAATTCACCAAAATCAGGTTTGTCCTCTTTTGCAATATTCATGCAAAGTTCCATCCAACTGGTAGTTTGAAGTTATAAACATGTATCCTGTAATGCTGAAAAATAACATTATTTAAGATGAGCTAAATGGCGTTGTGTTAAACAGCACATCAGAAGTAATTAAATTTTATCTGGTTTTTTTTTTTAATGGCTACCATAAAGAACTTTGTATCATCGATTTTGTTTATGTCGTGATTATCTGCATCTCTGGATTTCACTGAGTAAAATTTCTTGAGCTTTGGGCCAATACTTTGTAAGGCTGCCCATACATCAGCAAAATGGTTGGGAACTCCAGCCCACTGAGCGGGATTCAGTTCCAGATTAAGACCTTTGCATTCAGACGTCTCCGTGTGAAATACGGAACTGTGCTGTCATTAGAGTCGATGGAGGTCTGGTTTAAGCTATCACTAATGCCTCCGGAATGACCTGACCAGCTAGTGGAGACTGGTTTCAGCCATCTAAACAGAGGTATCTAGCATCACTTTTAGGTGGTGTGAACCTGGCCTGTAGTTGTCATTCATGAAAGTTGTGGGTCTCCTCTAGGTCCCTTGTCATACCTGCCTGCCAAATGTAGATGCCTTAGACATCCTGGGGCATTCGATGGCGGGAGATGACAGTAAGGCAGCTGTATCCCTCCACTTGTTTCAGTTACCATCACGTAGGCTCCTAGTGCCATCTGAGGTAAAAGAGGCAACCTAAGACCCCTGTGTGGGTCTGGCAGATATGGTTGAAACTGGGAGAGAAATATGGCCTTCTGGAGTGGCAGCTGAGAGCCAGCAGGATACCCTGGGAACTGGCTAGAGCTAGGTGTCTGCCGGAGTGATTGAACTGAGTTCTTGGACTCTGATCTAGGTTGTGCTGAGCTGCTCTCCAGGCTCTGCTGACTGTGTTGACTAGATAGATCACTATTGATTATAATGGAAAAACATCTAGGTCATGTGAAACTGTGTAAATATGGGCTTGTTAGTCCTAGACTGAATCATAACTTTTTTTTTTTTTCCTTTCTATTTTGGACACATTAGAATAGAATATTTCAATTGGTAGGGACCTACAACAATCATCTAATCCAACTACCTGACCACTTTAGGGCTGACCAAAAGTTAAAGCATTATTCTAACCTGCAAGTAATCCTTTCCTAAAATATACCTTATTTTCTTTTATAGCACATTCTATCTGTCGTTCTTTTTCCTGCAGATTTGTTTTCTGTAATAAAAAATGGTAAGATACCACTTTCCAAAGTGATGTTTCCAGACATCGCTTTCTGCTATAGAAAAGTGAACTGCATCAGTGGCTGTCAGGGAAAGAAAATATGGTAAAAAAAGTCTGTTTGACTGAAAATTCATTTACTGTTTTGCATAGACTGAAACTGTGCAGTGCAAAATGGCCACAAACAATCAGATGTGCTTGTGTATCAAATTAGTATAGTATCAGGTTTGAATAAAATATGACTTGTAACAAATGCGAATATGGCATTAGGCAGATAATGCAGTGTTATAAAAACACTCAGGACGCATCTCTGGTTCATCTGTCCAGAAATGAGGAGAGGTGGTAGAAGCAGTCTTTTCCTTGCTCTCCTTCGGCACGCTGCTGCACTGTCTAAATGGATACCAGGATATTGGAAGTAGGAGTTGCTCTGGAGACCCAAGTCTGTTACCATAAAATTTTGTGATCAATGTTTTCTGGAGTAAACTGACTTCATCTTTCTCTTGGTCCCAGCACTTCCCAGCATGGGAAGTCAGTGGAATATTTTCTAGTCTGTTGCCAGATAAGGCCAGTGGAAATCTATTGGGTAAGGACTGCAGGTTCTGATGCATAGTGAACTCAACAGATGTCTACAGGAGCGTGCCCTGTAATCCACTAGAGATGTTTGGGAAGGTCTGCTTGGCATGAAAAGAAGTTGTTGGAAAAGCCTTTTACTTGTGCAGTGAGTCCTTGGAGTTTAAATATGTTACCTCATTGCCTTTCAAAATGGCCAAAGCAGATGTATGGGAAAGTGTCTTCTTTTTCAAGAAGATTGAAGTTTCTCTATTGGGTGCTGGGAGGAATTTTTCGTTGCATGTATTTGTGATACGTGCAAATAAGATGCATCTGAATAAATAAGGCAGTTAAATGCTTAGTTTAGTGTCATTAAAGCTATACTTCAAGGGTAAGCTGTAGATTTTTGAAGCTAACAAGATTTGTAATAAAAGTTAGGATTTTTCAAAGGCATCTCTGCAATTTGTCTACCATGTTTTCAAAGTTCCATAAAAAAACCTCAGCCTTCATTTACTAACTTATAGTAACTTCCAAAGTGTTGCATGTGTTTTCTTACCCACCAGCAGCCAAGGAAACATTCACCACCAAGCCTGAACTTTGCAAGTCCTCGCAGTTCATATGGACGGACAGAGCCATTGTATCTCCATCGCCATCTCCACTGATGTTGATGCACCAGCTGCAATAATATTTCAAGTCAATCCCTGATTAGTTAGGGGAAGGTCAGCTATTTCTGACTGGCCTTGCCCAGACAGAGAAACAGAGTGAAGCTCTGCCATCAGTGTCCTAAAATAGAAGCCCCTTTTCATCTGTCAGGCGTGAGTCAGCCACATGGAACACAAATTGGGAGAAACAAATCCACTCACAGGGCACCGGGAACACAGGCATAAAGTCAAGTGAAGAGAAACTTCTTCATATATGAGTTATATTCTCCAAAAAGCTTTTTAGTCACTTTCCCCCCAAAATTATTTATTTTACTGCTTCTTCTTAAATAATTAAAAAAAAAGTAGTTCCTTTTTTTTTTTTTTTTTTTTGTTGAAGGTAACTTTGATAATGAAACTGAGTGTGGGGATATTTTTTGGAGGCTTCTTTGCAGCTCTGGGGGTTTTGCTTTTTTTGGTGGCATTTGGAACTGATTATTGGCTTCTTGCTACAGAAATAGGAAGGTGTTCGAAAGTGCCCGAAGATGCTGGGGTTAGTATGGACATTTTTATTTATAATGTGAATTATATTTCTTGGATGTGTTTGTTTTGTAAGAATTTACTTATGTATGGACTTTTGAATATACTCATTTTGACCTTCTGGAGGCTTACAAACCTGTTTCAAAACCTCTTGTAACCAGTTGTAATCAACTCTGAAATGAATTTGTCTTTTGTGATACTACTCTTGCAATATGACATTCTTTCAAAGGAAGTATAGCTGTTTAGATATGCTATAGCTAATCTATATTCAGGCGGGCTGTGTTTCATTATGATGGTGATGGGTTTTACCTCAGCATCTAATTTCCATTGAACTTGATTCTTTAACCTATTTAAAAATTGTGTGATAATAGTTTCTTTTTTTTTTTTTTTTAATTTTATTCCCCCTGTAGGGAGAGAAAGCCACTTTCCATCATGAAGGTTTCTTCTGGAGGTGCTGGTTCAGTGGAAACGTAGGAGAGAATAATGCTAGCATGTGGAATTTCTGGTACAGTAAGTAACTTTTTCCTTTTACAATATCCAGAGTAGTTTGTTCTCAAAATTGTTGTGGCTTTTTTTTCCACCTTATGAATCACTGGACTTCATATGGCTTTGTTGGTGATCAGGTTCTTCAGCTACTCTAAAATAAATTCTTGACAAACATTTTTGTAATCTGTACTAAAGGAAACCCCAGGACAAAATCATATGTGTTTAACTATCAATTTACACTGTGAGTGTTACGGCTTCCTGTTATGGAAGAAGTTATGGACCTGAGTCCATTCTTATCAGGAGAGTCTCTTGCCACTTATTGTTAAACAGACTGTTTACTTCTGTAACATAGGGAAAAAGAGCTTAGCGGTTAGGACTGCCTATGAATTTTTGCTTGGAGAGCTTTTCCAACTAGTTCTATGAGTGGGTTAAGGAGGGCATGGGCAATTCCACTGTGAAAGTGGTATAGGACACATCATCTCCAGAAGAATCCCTCTACTAAATTCACAGCTGACCCTGTGCTTTCTTTCACTACGTGCCAGGATTCTGGAATATCAGATAGTATTTTACAACCAAAATCTTCCGTGAAGAACAGGTCAAGCAAAACTTCTTTTCCTGTCTTTGACCCTACCTCTGAGGTACAGACCTCCCGCTCCTTATTGCAAGATTTCCACAATCCTTGTGAAAAACAGATGCCATCATACAAATTTGACTTCAATAACCTGTATTTTGCTAAATATGTTGCTCTGTCTTCGGTGGCAAATGTAATATTCACTGTAGTTAATTTCCCCTTGTTATTTATCTGGAGAATTCTGCGGTCAGGAATCTGAAATTTAAATATGGTTTAAGCTATATTCAGCCTTTATCTCTCACAAGGAAGAAGGTGATGTTTTTACAGGCATTTAATATAAAGAGTGAAATAACCCTTCTCTGGGGATATTGATTCCATAGACTAAACTCATATTTGTTGAGACAGTCAACTTTCTGAAGATGCTTGATATATTTCATTGTTCTTTCACAAGAGAAAAAGTAATTTCCTGGATTTTTTTTCTTTTTTCTTTTTTTTTTTTTTTGGTGGGACAAGCAATAATGAGGCAAACATCATTAACTCTCACAAGAGAAAGGTACATGTGCATATAAAAGCATATGTATGCATTGCATAAAAATTGCAGCATGCCAGGTTCTTGCCTTCAGCAAGGTTGCTTTACTGTTCCCATAGCATAAATCTGTGTTGCCCTTTAAGGAATATCCTTAGCTGGATAACAAGGCTGGTATCTCTTACCAAAGCAAAATCTACTGTAAAGCTCTTGCCTTTGAAAGGACGTGGGATCTTGACCTACAAAACTCAGTTTGCCCATTTAAAGAACACGCTTAAAATATTTTATTGTTAAGGCAGTAAAATATTAATCTTCAGCTTTCTTTCACTTTTAGCTAACCAGTCACCTTCTAAGAACTGTACACATGCTTACCTGTCACCATTTCCCCTTATCCGAGATGAACACAATTCAACCTCCTATGACTCTGCAATCAGTAAGTATATTTTGGCTGCAAATGGATAGGGGCAAGTGCCTGTAGTTTCAGGAAAACAACTGGGATGCTTCAGTGTAGAACAGCCTTATCGCTCCACACAGTTTAATTAATAGAGTTTGGTGTTTCATACTTCTCATAATTTTACAACATGCATATTTAAGCCACTGTTTAGCAAAGCACTAAAATGCTTTAAGCATGATGGCAGAATGGAAGTCATTTCTAAAAAAAGAGACATTTCCTTTTTCAGTGCTTTTTATCCAACATAAAAAGTATCTTCCTTAGGCTGAATGAATTAAACAAGTATTTATCCTCATGTATTCCAATAAAACTGTTTTTTTGTTAATAACCACATGTGGAAATATATTGCTTTTTTACTTCATGAGAAAGGAAGAGAGGGGCCTTGATACTGTCTTAATTTTATTCAACTAACTCGGATATAGTTCACCGACCGCTGAATGTGCCATCTTCTCTCCATTGATACTAGAGGGAGCTGAGGCACTGAAATTACTCTGAGCAGTGTGTGCCATACATACATGAATAATGTAGCCTAAGGTTGTAGCTATGGGCAGTTTTATTTTGTGAACTAAGCTCTTTTAAAATACATTTTTTTTCTATAATAGTTCAAAATACTATGTTAAACTGCGATATTAACAACAAGAAACTCTAGTGTAGTAAGAGATATGCATATATATATGGAAGATATCCAGTAACTGAAAAACTTATGTTTGAGTAATGCCTGGAAAGCTGTTTTTACAACTCCACTTAAAAATATTGGTCACATTTCATCAGATCAAGGGCTTTATGCAAATGTATTTGAAGTAAATCACTTCTGATACCTATTTCATACGACTTTTTAAATAACACGTTATGTGTGGATCCTGCTGACTCAGTGACTGAAGTGATCCCTTCCTGTCCTGAAGCTGTAATTATGCCTTTGCTAACTTTGAAGTGGCTTCAGAATTCAATTTTTATGCTGCAGACGTGAACAAAAAATAAGTCGGACTGATAATGGTTCCGTTAATCTTTAGAAATTATGAACTGTTTGTCCAGGCAGAATTCAGACCTCACTCTTCAGGGATCTAATCCATAACTTTGCAGCACATCTAGAACATTTTAGCTTTCCATTTGAAAGTGACAGTCACCAGCTCCTAATAATCTAGACAGTTTGTATTCCACCATTCACTCATACATTCGCAAAAGATCCTCAAATCATATTGCATGATTACACAGAAGTGGACAAACAAAGAATAAGGAAAGGAGAAGGAATATCATCAAAAGTTTAATTAATTTTAGTTAATGTTTGCTAAAAGAGCCACTGCTCAAATATAATTTTCCTATCTGTATTTCATATTAGGAGATTAAAAATAGACAGAACTGTACTATCGATGCTGGCCCAGGTAGAGGATATTCAGAGCCACTCCTGCTATATAAATAGATACAGTTGGATTGCTTCTGAGCTCATTAAAACTGAAGAGGGTTTGTTTTTTTTTTTATGCCTCTGGTTCATTTTCAGCATCCAAGCTCATTTACTAGACCAGGTATGCTTGTTCAAGAATCTTTCGCAACTTTTTATGAAGAAGGTTATGTTGTCATCTCTTCTGTTAGTTCAAAACTTGTTTCTCCTTTAGTCTAGTTTGACAGTCCTGCCCATGATATTTGGCAAACAAGTTTTTAAAACCTCGCTGCAACTGCAGTTGCTAAATTAAGAAATACTAGAAGGTTATCCTCTTCTTGATTCACAGTGGAGGAAATGCTTCTCTGTAAAAGCCCCCCAATTTCATGAAAAACAAGATTTCATCAACTATTTGTACATCCAGTTGGCTGCATCAGCCTATATCAGCTAAACATCGAAAAAAAAAGGGCACTACCAAAAGATTGAGGTTGTTGTCCCTTTTTTTGGTTGTGCTACTATTTCTTGATACAATATTACCATTTTCATGGCTCAACATACTGACTTTTGGGGATAAAAAAATCTACCATGCAGGTTTATGATTGTGTTTTAGTGCGTCTCTGAAGTCCTATTCTAATTAGGAGTGGATAAGAAGAAATATTCTGTCATCTGAAAAATACTTAGATGGCTCTTTCATAAAAAAATAAACAGCTGAATAAAAAGCTTTAAACCTCATTAGAGAAATCAAACATATATGTACAACATATTTTTCTCTAAAAATCTCTAACTTTTTGTTAACAGAACTGTTAGTTTCAGAGCAAGCAAAGACACGTGACCTCTTTTACAGACTGTTTGGCTTAAGAGACTTTGGGACCTTATCAGAGGAATTTGGATTTAACTGCAGTCCCTAGAGGAAACACAAGCATGGTTTGTTGGTGGAGTGCCATGTTACCATCCAGTTAGAAGGGCTCGGGCAAAGATAAGTTTCCTGAGGAACATAAAATCTCTGATGATTTTTGAGTGCAGTGACTGGACCAGGTTCTCTGTTGACATAACTCCTTTGGCTTTAGTATTGCTAGGAATTTGGCTCAGAGCTTTACTGGGCCAGAATTCAAAAGAGGCTCAATCTATCCCCGCTTAGCTTATTTACATCTTTTTGTGTTTTGGTTTTATGTTGTTTGTGTGATAGTTCCCAAAAGACTCAAACACTGAAGACCTTCAGGTTTACTGTTTTAGTACACTTTACAAAGCTTTGGACCAAAGGCTTGGTTCATCCTGCTGTGCAAACCTAGAGTAGGAGCCCTTGGTGTCAAGAATTATAGCCTTAGATGGAAATGTAAAGACAGAAGAGCCTACAGTGATGCTTATACTCGGGATCTGAATGCGTGTTTTAATGCCTCGGGTTTCTTTTCATCATTACTGTCAGATGCATGATCAGCTTCGAAAGGTTAGATAGCACTGCTTTGAAATTGCAGGTTTTG
This sequence comes from Egretta garzetta, assembly GCF_000687185.1. Lineage (NCBI taxonomy): Eukaryota > Metazoa > Chordata > Aves > Pelecaniformes > Ardeidae > Egretta > Egretta garzetta. Next base: position 3,677,864 of record NW_009259707.1, on the reverse strand, counting down.
GTATCTTTTAATCGCAGTTATAATGGTTTTGTTCATTCACTGGTTTTGTTAAATATCTTGGCGGAGTGGGGAGGACTTCACCTACCTGCAGCGTAAGGTGTGCTCCACAGCGGTGCTAACCATCCTTTATGGTTAATGCGCTGATAGAAATTTGCAGGCCATGTCATTTAGCCTGAAATAGGCATCTAAATGAACTCAGGGGAAGCCCGATCTCCTGACTTTCTGTGATGGTACAGTGGTTTATCATGACAGCTATTATAGTGTGCAGCTATTAAGGAGACTTAGACAGCACCTCATTGTGTTGCCAGCACATTCATTTATCTGGTGATTCACAAACATCTGTGAACAAACTACAAGCTAGGAATCAAAAAAAAAGAAAAAAAAGTAATTAGCCCATACAATAAAAGTGCCAGAGTAGTGACCTCTACATTCTAAAATAAACATACATTTGTATAATCATCATCAGATTGGTTATCGCATCAGGCTTTTTTGAAAACATAACAGTATAGTACTTATATAATAATTCATTGCTAGCTAGATTAATACATGGTATCATGTCATTAGATTACTTAACGCTGACATTCAAGGATATCACACTTTTATAAAATTCCCTTTTACTACAGGACAATACTAGGACCATTTGCAAAAAATGTTCAAAGTCCTTACAACGTACAAGTAGTCCCATTGGCTATGGTAAGACTATTCCTAAGAAAAAGAAGTGCAAGATCTAGCACTTAGTCAGGTCATTAATTTTATTTTTGAGGGTTTTTTTTTAACTTGATTTGGAAATAAACAATAGTTCCTTAACTGTTGTAAATTGCTCCAGCACCTTCTGAAGCTAAATTCGAAGGCATTTAATTGAGCTGTGCTGACACATTAGTTTAATACTCTGATTTGTAGTTGCTAGTACTTTTTTTCCTGACCATTAGTATCTTATTTTGTCCAGTACTGGGCACATTACCAGCATTTGAAATAGTGCCTCATATAATGTAGAATACAGAATGTTTATAAGACTGAAGCAAAAGTCTCGTTCAGCAACTATTACATCTAAAATGGTGTGGTCAAATTTATTGGCAGGTTTCTTACTAGGCTGAAATTAACCTAAAGTAATCTAGAAAATATCAGCAATGAAATCTGAAAATAAAAAAATGTATAGTGAAATGTTAGCAGTAGCCTATTTCTAGGGAAAAAAAAATGCTGTTATGTAATACAGTCACATAATTGGCCATGAGAGATTGTAATACAGTACATTTACTAAGGGAGAACTCCCCAGCCACCAAGCGGTGATAAAGCAAGGGGTATTTAAAAAGGCAATGTATTCATACTGTGAATATTGTATTTGTTTTACTGTTAAGGTTTTGTTTTTTTCTAGATATTATTACTACTACGGGATAGTAAAGGTACTGCGGTGTCCCTGCTCACTGTGAGGGGGTTGGACTAGATGACCTCTAGGGGTCCCTTCCAACACAAAACATTCTATGATTCTATGATTCTATGAAACTGAGAAAAGTTTTGCAAGGTTTACTATGTTGCCAGGTGTGTCTCCTGCGCTGCTGATGAGATGTGTGACCCCATTTACAGCTGTTTATCTGCAGAGAAGATACCCCCTGATTTAGAGCGGGTCAGGCACTTCACCTTTCATTGTATTTTATATTGTGGGTGGTCTTTGGATACCTCTTGTCAAAAGCATTTTGATATCTCTTACATTAAATAGAGAGGTAAAAAAGACATATTCTAAAATACAATCCACAGTCAAATCATAGGAAAAATTCATAGAATCATAGAATCACTTTGGTTGGAAAAGACCTTTAAGATCATCGAGTCCAACCTTTAACCTAACCCTGCCATCCCACCACTAAACCATGTCCCTAAGCACCTCATCTATCCTTCTTTTAAATACCTCCAGGGTATACTTCAGGATGTGAGCTTGTGGGTGGAAATTCAAGGCAACTCTTGTAAGTCATTTTGCCTATCCTTAGTAATGTTTATGCAGCACTGTACTTACACATACTTCAAAAAGTGTTTCAGCTTTGTAGTGCTTAATTCATGTTTGATATTAATTTCAATATTAAGTGGCTGGGTGTTTTTTTTTAATGGATCATGGTAAATGTACAGGCTGATGGCTGAGATTTTAAAATACTTGAAGTCAACAAGGGCAATAAAATACGTGGTATGGTTTCATGAGGTTGGTGTTAAGGTCTCTGGTTGTCAATGGGTGTCGAATTGTGTCGTTAGCTAACATATTCTTGAATAACCCATTACAGAGCTTCTGATGTGTTCACAGCTACTACACAACAAGTGTGCATTGCAGGTGACACAGCTGTGTAACTTTGTCAAGTATATTATTGCTTCTCTTTCATATCATGCACCAGCAACATGTTAAAATATGAATCTGTGTCTTCAGTGTATAATCAATGCTGGGATCTACTCTACTAGAAAAGGGGGCTTTTGATAATTTTCAGTAATTTCTCCAGAATTCAGTCCCTTTCTCAAAACCAGTTACTTCTTCCAGTTTTCAAATGATGCAGAAGTCTCCAGAGGAATCTAAATTAGGATCTTTAGGGAGAAACGCAAGTAGTAATGGAAAATTACAGGTCACGCAATTTTGGAGGAATATACTGCAGCTATAATGTTCCCATAGTACACAGGCTGAACAGTGCAGAGCTCAAAGAGAAGCATACTGTGTGTACTGTTTTCCTCTAAGTCCTATTTTATTTTTAGGCCTGCCTGTCACCGCCAAGCCAAATGTTGTACCCCAACGAAGGGGCAGCTTACCAAGAGAAGTTACAGAACCTTCTGTTTAGCACTCTTGCAACACAGAGCAAGGGTATCTAAGATTAACACTGCAGATAGTTTTACCTCGGACTCTGCGGTAGTGCTCGTACTTTATTTCTTCCAGTGCAGGAAACACTTGGAATAATGCATGTACTTGAGGTAGCTAGCTCAAACACATCCATGAAGTACCTTGCAGAGGTGAGGGTACTCCTTGTCAGGTGGATCAGAACATGGGCTATCTTATGAACTGCCTTAGTGAGACTGGAAATGGTGCGAACTTCTCTTAACACCTTGTATAGGTACACTGAACTATTATTTCACAGTGTCATCCATTTTCATGGGATATAAAGAAACATAATTCAAAGCAGCATCTTCTGTTGTGGTTTATCTGTCATGGTTCACCTCAATCTCAGAGCAGCAGTCTTTGACTTGAAGAGTAAGTTCATTCTTAGGTGGTTTTAATTTCAGCAAGCTCTTTTGTGTTCATCTATAGATGCCAGCTGAGCTAAACGACAGCAGTAGGGCTGCATTGTAATTTTGAATGATTAGCCCTGCAGGAAATGATCTTGCCCATCTAGGCAGAGAAGATGGGAAACATGGTCTGAGCAAAAATGGTGTGAGTATGAAATAAGTGAAGCCTTCTTTGCGGAAAATTGGTTGCTTTTTAACTTCCTTACTAAAGAAAAAGCCTAAATGCTCTTAGGATGTTTCCTCAGACTTGTGCCACAAATGACCCTAATGACATGCTGGCTTGCGGATTAGAGGGGTTAGTCTTTCACCTGAAAAGCTGCTGATTTGGAAACATTGCAGACTTCTTACCTGTCTTACCTTCTCCATTTTCTAATTGACATTTAATGATGGAGTTAGCTGGCTACACAAGTATTAGGATCATCAGCATTTATCTGTGATTCTCTAGAGTAAACTATTTCTAGAGAAATAGAATGGCATCTTATTTCAGATGATAGCTAGGTCAAATCAATATTTCACATATAATGCATAAAATAGTTATGCTGTTGGAGCAGAGAAACAGCTTTTCTCTTGTATAGTTACAGAGAAGTTTAAACAAATTTTCATCAGACACTTTTGTACTCCTTTTGTGTTCGGTTTCCAGGAATATTTGAACAAATCAAGCTTTTCTGGTAAAATTTCACTAGAAGCAGACTTCAAAGCTTCCTGTATGAAGAGTAGATAATGAAACTGTATACTAATTTTGTACTGCTGGAGAAGTTTGTGTCCTCATCCATTCAGAAAATAGAAGCACTACTGTATGACTTAGGTGACTGACCATAATGATATCGAAGAAAGCTTTTTCAAGGTCCATTTTGGCCAATGTGTCCTATTATGTAGCATGACTTTGAAGTACCTTGGGCCATCCATGTAAAAGAGTTGGGTGGTTATAGACTGATTTAGCGGTATTAGGTTTTAAATGAGGAACTAATGTCCCATGGACGTGGGGACTGCGATGAAGCTTAGCAAAGTAGTCCCATGAGTAAAATAATATGAAATTGCTTCAGAGACCCAAGACTGAAGGACTTGAGAGATTTACCTTTCTAGGTCTCCATTCACTGCCCATTTGCATTAAGTGAATCATTTAACTATGTGTTTAACTTTAAACAGGTGCCTAAATCCCGTAAGAGGTAGAGTACTTAAAGCTGAACGCACACTTAACTGCTTTGCTGAACCACAACCTTATTTCTTACCAACTGTTTCCATGTTTTTTTGTTTATGTGGCCAGAAGACTTTCATTGGATATGAACCAACACACCATTTTAACCCTTCTGCGAGCTACTTTCAGACACATTCATCCTTTCTGTGCCCAAATCTGCTGATCAGTGTAGCGGAAAATTATGTCTCTGAAAGTTTGCCTGGATTAAAAAAGGTGTTATTTAAAAAGCGTGGCTAATGTGGTGTGGTGAACGTGACCTAGCTAATACATTTACAAGGCTGATAGAAGCAAGATGGTGTATACTTTAACATGAGTTAAACTGGTCAAGTTAAAAACTATAGATTTTTGGAACACATTAGTGGGAAGCACAGGCTGCTAATGTCTAGTGCACCTTCAGATTTCAGATGAGAGCAAACCCGAATTATTCCCGACTAGCTGGCTCTAACAAGCTATATGAATTTGAAACCTTCAGGATATGAACCAGTATAATAGTTGCTTGGTTGTGTTTTGCCATAACAGTAAGTAGGTGCTGTCAAATGATAAGTGGCAGTTTCTTTTGTGACTCACTTTTCCTGACTTGCCAGCTGGCTTCTGTGCTTTCCCTCAGTTGGGTGGAAATGTTTTTCACTGACTGAATTGTCAGAGCCTCAAGATTTTCAGATCTGATGATGGAGATCTTTGCAACTCATAATTTTACTAATGGGTTGTGTTAATGTACCAATTTTTAAATTCATGGGAGAAATTTATGTCACTCTTGTAGCATTTGTAAAATGATGACTTTGTGAAATGGATGTGCAATTAACCAGCTAAAAAGTAATTGTTAGAAAGACTCTTTTGGCCAAAGTATGTCACAAAACTCTCGGCTCATTTATCACCAGCTGCAGCCATTAATTCAGCACTGCTTGGCACTGTCTAACAGAGACTTCTGAAACATCACGTTTTAAATTTAATAAAATACAAAGAGCTTTAGAGCAGCAATAGGCTGGTTTAAAATACTTAATGGTTTTCCAGAAACCCAGGTTACATTTTTTTTTAGTTTTTCCCCCTCTCCTGCTTTAGATTTTCTTCTGTTGAATGTGACTATATGTAAGGAGAATTATGCAGTTGTAAATTATAGAGAACCTACAGATTGCTGTTGGTGATACGGTCTGAGCACTAAGAATGCTAAGATGTTCCAGCTCTCTGCTTCTCCCAGACAATTTTGGTAAAACAGTTGTGTCCTGTCTGTCCAATCATTTATCCCAAAGAGTCATTGCTACAGCTTTGGTGTACCATTTTCTAAAGAGCATAAATTTGGTCAAGTTGCTATTTTACAAGTCACTCCTAAATATTAAGCAGATGGATTTCATTCATGGGAACTTACAATCTATTTTCCACGATCATGAGACTAGCATTCAAACCTAATTTGGTCCACATGGTATATAACATATATGCACAATAGAATGAACATTTCATTTGTTAATAAGGCAAGTGAAAAGAGAAGGGGAAAAGAAAAGTCTTTCTTAGCCAAATATGTCACTTGTTTAAGTTCTAAAAGGTGTTGTATTCTTTTTTTCCTTCTTCCCTCTATCCAGTTTATCGAGGTTTCTGGACAGTTCTTATGCTCCTGGGAGTGCTCAGTGTTGTGATGGCTAGTTTCTTCATCATCTGTGCAGCTCCTTTTGCCAGCCACATTCTGTACAAAGCAGGAGGAGGCTTCTTCATCATTGCTGGTGGGTATACTGTTTGCTCAGTCAATTAAAGAATAGAAACTATGGAGTATTTCTTCCATTTTCCTTGGCCAAAAACTCTATTAATCACGGTTAAAAGAAAGAAAAAGCATATGCTTCTATCCTTTGGCTTGTGGAGTGCCTGCCTTGGCGACAATGCTTTCTACAATTATTTAGTCATGACGCTATTCTATAAGCTACTTTTAGATTAAGATAAAAAAATCCAGAGCAAGTAATGGAATTACACTGCAAGTTCAATCCACTTTTTTAGCAAGAAAAAGCATGCATATTTAGGGATGCTGCCTTATAGGATTCTCAAGGGCTTTAGCTAAGGAGAGAGGTTTTTTAATCAGTGACACAAAAGATGATTATGGTGGGCTCTAAAGAAGTTGGAAGACGCAGCACATTCGCATGACCAATATAGGAGAAATGTTTTGTATGTGATTGGATTACACAAACCAGTTGTCACATATGAGTAAGTGGAGCTCTAAACCTCTGTGAATGGAAGAACAAATAACTGAATTCCCTCCTTCCTCATAACCCACGCATACTACGGAGGATGCACCCCCCCTGGAATTCAGCAATTCAGCTGATACAGGCAGCTCTCTGCGATGCTGTTCTGTTAACCTCCAACATTCTGGGAAGATGTCACACTGGTGTGTAAGATACAATTGTGTAGAATGTAAATTATAGTGTGTGCTCAATCACTGTTCTCCTTTGTATAAAGCCTGGTGAGAGGCGGTCCTGTGAGAGCAGTAGTGTTGTGGGGTAGAGCCACTCGTGTCAGGACGAAAAGGCCTGGGTTCTCTTTCTGCTGCTGTTACTGACCTGCCAACCTTGCTAACCCACCTCACCTTGCAGCTCTGCATATGCAGCTAGTGATCTTTCTTCCCTTTTGAAGGACCCTCAGTGGAGTGTAGGAAGTATTTTATAATATTTTTGCAGGAAAAAACCTCCTGCAAACTTGCATTTGATCCCTTGAGAATTACTCCTTCACTGTCTTAAAATACATACAAAAAATATTCATAGTCAGATGGAAATCCTAAGACACTTCAATGCATTTTGTCACTAATATGCAGGGTAAGAACCCATGTGAGTCCTGCTCTTTTCCTGCATTTGTAATTTGTAAAAAACCTCAGTTGTCACTAGAAAGTAGTAGAGGCTGTTGGAGAGGAAACGGGCACTTGGAAGGCACCAGGAATGGATGGGCACAGGTCCGAAGTGATGTGTATGTTCTCTACTTTGTGTCAGTTCATCTGCCCTCATTTAGGCAGGGGAAAGTTAGATACCCAAGTCTACTCTAGTCTCCCTTGGCTTCCCTAGGAGGCCTGCAGGAGGCAATAACATTCATTGGCAGTCAAAGTGGTAGGTTTGTAAGGAGTGCCCTCAGCTGGGGATTCATTTCATCCTGAAAGAGGGGTCTAATATGGGTCAGATGAATGCGTTATGGGGGAACCCTACACCTCTGTTTCCTTTACTGAGGGAACCTAGAGAGACTATTTATTTAAGTGGGTGAAGTTAAGTGAGCTTTATTATCCCTGTGTGTGACCTTGGGCCTGCCTGTTTGCCCTTCTCACCCTTTATCCCTATAGAGTAGATGTTCTGCAAGGGAAATCCTGACTTTTTCTCTCTCTATGTATGTAGTACCTTTCAACTTCAGGACTGTTCCCAATCAGGGCTTTGGAGAAGAGCTGTGTTATTTTTGCTATTACTATTGTTGTTGGAAAGCAAAGATATTTAGCAAAACCCTGCTATGATTTGCCAAAAGGTAGTGGTGGCAGCAGAGTATAGGACCCTGGAGCCATTCAGCTTGCACAAGACATTTTGGCTTGGATAAAGGGATGCAGCTCTTGACCAAGCTCTTCTGCCTCTACTCCCAGTCACACCAAGTAGGGCAGGGCTTCTTGGAGAAGGTGCTTACTGTAAATATCATTATCCTATCCAACACTTCAGATCACACACAAAAACCTTAAAAAAAAAGTTTGTTGCTCTCAGGTCTTCTCACAAGTCAGTATACTCCCGTAGCCAAGGTGAGGGTTTAATTATATCCTGAATTAATCATGCTGGAGGGAGTGACCATACTGACATAAGAAGAGCTTATAAATACTTTGCATTGTCTGTAGTTAAAGCTATGTCCTGTGGGACATCTTGGACAACAACTCAGTTTCCTGTGGTCTTCCTGGGCAATGGCCCATCGTGTTAAATTGAGAGTAGGAGGGATTCTCAGACCCAAAGGTATGACAGCATGAAATTGGTCTCTCTCTTTCTCTCCCAATAGGAATTCCTCACAATAGTTAACATCTTAAATCTGGGATAAGCTGGGGGAAGAGAAAGATAAGGTAGAACCTGATGCAGAAGAGGAGTGGTTTAGCTTGCCACTAGAAGGCAGGGTGGTGTGCTCTACTGTGTTCCCTGCTGCTCTGAACAGGACTAGAGAGCCTGTTCATTTACTGCCTCCCAAAGGAAAACAGGACATGGAAGGGATGAGAAGTGGTGCATATTTACCACTCATACCAACATATGATCAGGATGCAGCCAGGGTGTGCATCTATTTGAACACAGACCTGATGGGAAAATGAAAACATGTAACGTGACTTAGATCATAGGTGAAGTTAGAGTTCTTGTAAGACAGGAACCAGCAAATTGATTTGAAGGAAAAAAGGAATTATATACATTGTTCTGAAAAGGCTTGGACGCTGTCTTACCATGAGGTTCAAGTAGCTGTCACGCTGGAGAGAATAGTAAGCTTCTGAGAAAGAAGTTAGACAAGGTGGTTGTCCTGTGGAAGTTTGGGAGAAGATAGGAACATCAGTCATTTTCCTATTTACATATATCTTTAACGAAAAATAATAGATGAAGCACTTTTAATACCTGTTATTGGACTGAAGTATCTGTATCCTTTTGCAACCTTAACTGACAAATTACATAGCAAATAAAAGTTCTGCCTCAGCTGTAGAAAACAGCTTGTAGAATGGTCTGCTGTGCCATCTTAGGGTTCAGAAAGCAGCTGAAGAAGTTATTGGGAATGGGATTCATGCCAACTATTTAGCTATCCAAAAGCTGAGTGTTTTGTATGACCCAACTGCTTAAACTTCTAGTGTCAGTAGTAAGAAACACACTCGCAGAGGGCAATCCATGTTATCTGTGCTAAGGCAGATAGACTTGCCTTCTGGAAAGACCTATGGAAGGAGCCTAAACAGAGATCCTGACTAACATAGAATAAGTTTAGGGTGCAAAGGACGTCTTTTGGCAATCAAGTTTGACCTCCCTTTCAAAGCAGGGCTGCCTTCAAAGTTAGATCAGGTAGCTCAGAGCCTTATCCAGTCAAGTTTTAAAAATCTCCAATAATTGATATTCCAAAGCAGATTTGGGCACTTGTCCCAGTTTGACCAACTTTACTGTGAAAAATGTTGGGTTGGGTTTTTTTTTTTTTTTATTTTAAATCCACCTGAAATCACCCTTGCTGCAGCTTGTGGCCACTGTGTCTCATTCTTCCAGTGTGCATGTCTCAGAAGAGTCTACCCCTATCTTCTCTGTAACTCCATTTAGAAAGATGAAGACTGTTTTCTTCTCCAGGCTAAACCTCCCCAGCTCGCTCAGCCTCTTCTTGTCCTCCATCCCCCTAACCATTTTGGTGGTCATCACCTTGGTTTGTCGGTATCTCTCTTTCACTGAGGTGCCTCAAACTGGACACAGTATTCCAGGTATAATGTCACAAGTGATGAGTAAGGGCAAATAATATTATTTTCAAACCTGATGACTGTCTTCTTGCTGATGCAGCTCTGCATGAGGTTAGCTTTAATTTTTGCCAGACCTGCTTGAATTCTTGCACATTGAGAGGGACCATTCTTGTGCTTTAAGGAAGTTGTCTGTGAGGAGCAAACAGTTCTTCCAGGCTCCTTTGCTGTTCAAGGCACCCTTTGTCCTTCAGGGCAGCCTCCCTTGGGATCCTGCCTACCATTTCCATGAACAGGCTGAAGTCTGTTCTCCTGAAGTTCTGGGTCTTTAATCTCCTAATCACCTTTCATATTCCTCCCAGGATACTAAACTTTGCCATTTCATGGCCATTATAACCACAGCTAACACCACCTATCATACTGCTAACCAGTTTTTCCTTGTTTGTGGGTAGCGGGTCCAGCAAAGCCCTTCCATTATTTGGTCTGTTCCACACCTGTTTCAAAAAGATATCCTTGATGCCGTCCAGCTACCTACCTCCTGGATTGCTTGCTCTCTGCAGGGGTGCCCTTCTAGAAGATATTGGGGTGGCTGAGTCCCTCATGAGAACCAGAAATCATAACTAGTTTTCCAGTCCACTTCCTCCTCTTGATTGGGTGGCCTTTAGCAGATGCCCACCATGACCACACCCTTTTTGACCACCTTGATGATCTTAACTGATAAGCTCTTGTTACTCTAGAATATATCTGTCCATTCAAGATACTTCTTTGTGCAGACTGTAGCCATCCCCACCCCATCTTAACTGCCCGTTCTTGAAGAGTCTGTAGCCATCCAGGAAAGCATTTCAAGCAAGCAAGCTGTCTCACCATGTCTGCAGCAGCATTATCCATCATCCAGCGACTGCATGAACTTGAATTCCCCCTGTGTTACACCAATACTGAATTCATTCATGTACATACATTAGAGATGGGCTTTCACTTGTGCTGCTTTCTCAATGGAAGTGTATGAGCTTCTCTGATTGCCCTGTCCCATGCATATGCTCTACATTCCCTTCCCCCTGCTTATCTGGGGGCTTTGATGTCCATCTGCCAATGGTTCTTGCTCTCATCTCTTCTTGCAACGTTACTGAGCTTGTCTGATGGATCTCACCTCTCCCCAGCAAGCCTCGAAGAGGGTCCCATGGTCACAGAAGCCAAAGCCCTGCTTGTGACACTAGCTACAAAGCTAGAAGCTGATGCACAGTGTATGCCAGATTTTGTACATATTTTATCCTTTGGGCAGCAGGTTTGAGACCATCACCACCTGGGCCCCCAAGCCCTTACCTCTCACCCACAGAGCCCTGTAATTACCCAATCAAGGTCTCTCTGCCAGCATCACCGGTGCCCATGTGAAACAACTGCAAAGGGTCTCAAAGGGCCAAAGTAACCTCAAAAACCTCTAGAAAGCATCGCATACCTGGGACCCAGAATAGCGGTAAACATACCCACAGAGCAATTCTGATGTCTGATCTGTGACAGTCACAAACCTGCCTTTTCTTCATCTTCATCTTTAAGAAAGGCTGCCCACTTCTCTTATTGAGTGGTGCAGCTGAACCACCACAAATGGAGAGGCACACACAATTAGTAGTATTGGTGGCAGCTTACTGACTAGCAGCTTTCCCTATTAAGCTTTGTAACCACATTAACTACCTGAGGCTGCAGATGAAACTACAGATGCTACATCCTGTGGGAAAAAGTATTAGTTCAATGATACCACACTCATTGACCTGAGCACTGTCTTTGGAGCCTCATCTCCACGTCTACAATATCACAGGATGGACCAAGAATAGCTACAGTAGTGCAAACTGTAAGAAGTCTTATAGTTGCTTCAAAGGTCATAGGAAAAGAAGGGAAAGCTGCCATAAAATAATCACTTAGAGCAGCCTTCAATAAAGTCCATAATTACCTTGGGCCTGTTCCTGCCCAGGTGGTGGTGAAAACCAACCTCTTGTACTGATGTCAAACAAGCAAGCCCCAGGATGTGCACAGAGCGTTACAGAATCACACCCTTGTGAAGAACCAAGATCTGAAGTACAAGTATGACTTCTGCTTCCTGCCAAAAGAGTGAAAAAAGCTGATATTTTAATTCTAGCTCCTAGATGAGGACAAAAATCTGTCTTCGGAGCTGTGTGCCAACTCCCACAACTTTTAAGTGGGAACCTCTGCGTGTACTTCAGAGCAGAATGTCAACCATACTTTTAAAATAAAGGTCACAAGAGGCCAAGGTAGGTGGTAGAATCTGTAGTAAGGACAAGGACAGAAAATTGCAATTAAAAAAAATAATACGTACACACACATACAAGTTTTCCTTAGGGGAGATAAAGAGTTCTAAACTTCTAGGCACAAGTAAAAAGCTCATCTCATTCTTTCCAGCACCTGTTGTCTTCGTGTCTGCATAGTAAAAGCTTCATGCCATAAACAGCCATTCACCATTGACAAGTGAAAGGCATTTCTACGTGGGAAGAATAAGTACTAAAGGCCAGCAAACTGCTTCTTGAATTCATAGACATTTCTAAAGGTTCTGTATTCTTTCTCCTCTGCAGTATGCACAAGTATTTGCTTGAAAGAAATTCAAAAGAATAAATGCAAAAGACAGAAAAGAGTGACCTCGGAATAGTCCATGTCTTATCACACTGCACAGAGCTGTGTATCAAACATGTGTGTTCTTAAAAAAATGCAAAATGGGAAAAAAGAAAGAAAAAGAAGGGGGAGGGAAGTATTTATTTGTCTTAATCTCTTTCAGACATATTTCCCGTTCTAGGAATAATTTCCCCCATCATTCCTGATTCATGCGACTGCTGTTTTATTTTATATTCACTAAAAGGCAAGGGCAAATGGACACCCGCACACTATGCAAAAGGTCTAAATGCCAAAAATGTAGAAATACATCATAGCACACATTGTTCCTAAAAATAATTGCTTCATGAAACTGTGGATGGTTTTTTTCAGTCTCAGTAATTTTGCCTTGGAGCTTGGCTATGAGAGTTCATGACATTCACAATAGATAGTCAGTGCAAGACCGCAGGAACAGATTTACCAGAATAAATATATATTCATTTTAGTATATTCTCCTCCATAATGAACAGGCATTCCTATTACACTTGTAATGGATGCTTTCTCAACTCCTACTGGCAGGACTAATATTCTGGAGGAAAGAGACAAGCTAGTGAGGCAAACTTGCGGATACAGAAGTAGGATGGAATAGCAGTAGTGTAGTTATATAAATAGAGGAATTCTCCCCATTGTCTTGCACAAGCAGCATAATATTTATCTGAGAAAATACTCTCCAGCAGTTAAAGAGTCTAATTCTGACATCTCTTCAGTTTTGCATGGGCTCTGCCGATGGTTCTGAGTTACTAGTATGCCAGTGACTGTACTAGATTCTTCAGAATCAAGTCAAAATCTTGTGACTGGGGCTGATGTGAAGAAATAGGCTAATTTAAAACTTGTTGCAATGTGATTTTTCTTCAAAAATACCATATTCCCTACATATAAATTGAGGCAGTGAGATTTTGCAGTGATGGGAGCTAGCTTAAAACACTTAAGCAGACCAAGATAGACAATTGCTTAGTAAGATTTTGTATTGCCTTCAGTCCAATGCCTTTCCTTTTAAGTACACTCCAGTGAATGGTACTTCACGGACTGGTATGAATAACCAAAGCAGAATGTTGCAGAAATAGCGTAGATATACACACAAAGTAGAAGGATGGAGAGGCAGAAGACCTGTATTTATTAGCAACTCTGTTACGGTATGTGTTATGTGTTAAGCGAATCTGCCTTGGCTTTGAGGAGCAAAACTCCTTTGAAAGCCGGAGTTGAGAGCAAAGCTTGGATACTTAGAACCTCTGAATATCAGATTAGTTGTTTCTGTGCCTCATTTTTCTTCCTACAAAATGGAGATAAACCCAGCTTTTGATCTATATTTTTGTAAACACCATGTAAAGTGCTGACGGTTATTTGATATAATTCATAGTTCATGATGCATAGACCAAATTGATATCTTGTGGCCTGTAAAAAATACTTCACACGTTATGTGTATCTGAATTTTACATGCTACTTAGTCTGCTGAACAAGTTGTTTGTACTCTGATCTTGATACTGCTTTTTCTTCAAACCTTTCTTGAATCGTTAACATCCCTCCATTTTGTTAAAATAAAGCAATGCAAACAGACATGAAATCATATAATCTGAAAAGAAACAGTATTCTTTTGGAATCTAACAACCAGATAAATATTTCAGCGCTAGTAACCATTCATTAAGGTCATAACTTGCCTTTGAATCAGGTATTTTGATGCAATCAGTGTGGATGCCAGGAGGAAAAACCCTTTAAGTCAAAGAGACTTGCACATGTGCTTAAATTTAAGCACAACCTGAAGTGCTTAATGCATAGGACGGAGCTAATGCCTCTGGCCCTAAACATCAAACATTTCAAGTAGATGCATCAGTGATAATAGAAGTACAAGATCTGCTTCCCTGCTCTCACCACTGCTTCTAATGTACTCTGACATCTTGGGAAACAAGACCAAATGGACAAAACAGAGGGTCTACCTGTTAAGAAATGTCTCTGTTTTCCTTTTTTCTGTTACCATTTGTAGCATACAGGAGCCCTCAGTAAACTCCCATGAAAGCGCTTAACTCCCATAAAATCATATCTCTGAAGGTTAGACTAAAGGAGCACTAATGAAGAAAATGCTGTTGAGGCAACAGGACATGGTCAGTTTTTACTTAGCCTGATGCTACTGTTGTTTTCTTTAACACACTCAGCAATATACCTACTAATTAGCCTCCATTAGCAGATAGTGAGAACTTGTAAATACTCCTCTAGTGCTTTAATTAACTAAGAGTGTTTACATATTCTTTCTTTCTTTTTCGTTCTTTTAAAGAAAGACATTTATCTCTGCTTGGCATACATTTCTTCAGCAAATTTCCATACCCAACAATTTGCCACATGCAGGTATTAGCAACTTGCTGTGAAATCACCAGATGGATTTCCGCTTCCTTGAAGTTGCCATACCACTGGCAGCACTGGTTTGCTATTTTGCACCTGCATGGAGTTGGCTCTAGTTTAACTACCTGGAAGGTGTTGCTTCAGACTGCCTGAAGAGCAAAGGGTGCCCGTTTCGAGATTAAAGCACCTCTGAATGAGTTTTGGTTTAATGGCAGATACTTCTGACTGACTGGGCTAGGTAGCTTTGTGTTGGCCCAGGGTGCCGGAGGTCAAAAGCCTTCCAAATGTGCAAGGCCTGGTTACACTTATCTTCTGCTGCAGTAAGGGAATGTACATCACTATTTTCTGTAATTATTATTGGTTTGGACTAAGTTTGCCCTGATGTAGAGAATAAATAGAAGACTACAGACATTTGAAAATGCACAGGCACAGCCATCTGAAAAGGTAAATTGCAATGTTTGTATGGATTGTGCCATATTGTCAATGTATTTTTCCAAATATTTGGGTTATATTTTTTTGTTGTTGTTGCAGTTTTGAAACCTTGAACAAACTCCATGTCTTTAATATCTCAATTTATGAATTTGGCCCTGAATCTTTTCACTTTTTACGTCAAAAGTTGCTACATCTCTTTGGTTCTAATTTTCCTGCGTTGCTACATTATCTTTTATCATCAGATGTTCTGTTATAGAAATCTTCTGCTCAATTTGACTTATATTTGGAGAATCTTCAGTTTAATTTCTCATTCTTTATGTCTGGCCCTAAGGTGATCCTTCTCTCTGATTGTTTCACCAGTTGTATGTTTAATACAATCACAGCACTAAGGTCCATCAAAATTGAGTTTTACTTAGGTAAAATACTTTGAAAATTGAATTTATTCCTTTTGGAGTTGAGTATTTTGATTTTTTTAAAACTTTGTTAGTAATTTGAGCCCCAGCAAAAAATGTAACCCTGGAAGTATATTTCATAGGCAGGAAATGTGTCTGCCTCCTCCTTTATTTAGTTTTTCTTCTTTCTTTCAGCCTCATAAAAATTGCAGATCCTTTGGGATCTTCAGTCACGTTTTGATTATGCCTCGGGTTAACTACTTCAGCTCAGTTTTTGGTGGGCTTCAAAAAGTAGTGTTCACAAACATTGAGTTGTGAGCTTTCACCTGTCAGATGTTCAGGATGTCCAGAATGTAAAGGTATTTCAGTTTGACTATAAAGCACCAACAAGAATGTTGCCAGATCACCGGTTCAAAATGCTGCAGCTAACCTGTCTGATTTTGGCAGAAGCAAATGAGGGACTGATGACAAGATTTGCTCCCTGGTAAGCGGGTAGGAAAGGCAGGGAAAGGAGGTGATGAGGCAGGGTAGGGATGGGGAAAGCAAACCATGAAAGGTTACGGGACTGGTGGGTCTGGAAGAAAATGCCTGTCCTTGAGTGCTTACAAAGTGCATTTGTGGGTTTTGCCACCAGTGTCATATTTGTTCAAGTTTGCATCGCAAGTATTTAGGAGGATGGGGAAGAGACCAAATACCTTTGACTTACACTCTGCTGCCCTACAGCCTGTAGACTCAAGTTTGGCGAGAAGGAGTATGCACTGGCTTGTGGTTTTAATGAGGCACATAAACATCCTGGGATAAAAATATGATGGGGTGGTGTCCCCTGAATATTTTAATGTTGGAATAAATAGTCCTGCTGCTGTAGCTGTTCTGGGACAGCTGGAGCTTGAGGAACAAGTGGGTACAGGCTGGAGCATGCAAAAAATTCAGACTTGTGCCCTCAGTTTTCCAGCAGATCTTATAGGGCATCTGTGCTGCAGGCTTGCATTTCTCAAGTGTCCACATTCCTCTAAAGTGGAATGAAATATTAGGCATGCAACTGATACTTTGGAAAGCACTTTCTTCTTATATCTCCTTCTGGTGCGTAGTAACAAAGAGATTAACAAAGTTTGTAGGGGCATGTGCTCCTATTACTATTATGTGTAAACAAACCAAAGGCCTTTCAGAGGAGTGGTTGGGAAAAGGCTGTGAATTATGTGGTGCATTAATTCCAGGAAACTGTTGTATCCAATCTGAGGTTAATACTCATAGCCTGCTTCATTTAGCTATTATAACATGGCTATTATTTAATTATTGTTGGGTTTTGTTTCTATACCAGGAACTTCTTTTCTAATGTAGAGGATTTTGAATGAAATACATCTGAATTTGTCTGCAAACTATTTGAGTAGAATACTCTGAAGGTAATATGTTCCAAACAAAGCCCTTTTCATAAGAAAAAAGAAGCAAAATGTAGAGAGGTGAAGATGATAGAAAGATTTTCCACCCCTTTCCCCTTTTCATATCTCGTCCAAAACACTGTCATAGAATCAATGTCAGTTTGGGAAGCAAAAGTAATTATTTTTTTCCCGGTCATTCTGTCCTGTCCCCCATCCTTCCCCCTCCCTTGGCTCCTGAATTCAAAACGGTAAATACCTGCCTGAATTTTGTCCCTAAACATAGCTGTGTTTCAGTCTTCCCACCAAACCCAGATATACCCTTTGTCATGGGAGCATGCCTTTCAGTGTATATTGGAAGCAAGATGGAGATAGTGCTTGTTAGAAGAAGCCAAAGGCAAAAAAATATCCAGTTGGTGGCTGACCGTGCCTTGCAGACGAGTCCTTAAGCATTGATGGGTTTCTAGGTATTACAGTAAATGCACCTAGCATTTGTCTCACGCGCTGTTGTTAAAACCTGGTGTTTCTTTTCCAGGTGTCTTGTTTTCGCTGGTAGTCGTGATGTATGTCATCTGGGTCCAGGCGATGGCGGATCTGGAAAACTACACAAACATGAAAAAAATGGATTGCCCAGACTTTGCTGTTTACGTACGATATGGCTGGTCTTTTATGCTGGCACTCAGACTAGTCATGCACTGCCGAAGGGAATACAGGAATCCTAGTGAAACTTCATGACAGTTGTAAACTGGAACACAATTTTATACATTATTATCATTATGGCAGTCCTAAGTATGCAGGCAGACTTCTGGAAGTTCTTAGGTTACTTGTTTAAGGGTAAAGGACACAAAACTCGATACAGGAAGAAACTACCTTTAGTCCCAACTAGTTGTTTTTAATTCTTTAGGAAGTACCCCCATGGTTCTCCATACTGTACTATTAGCAGCATTTTTGCAGTTCTGGAAACAGAGGAAGGCAAACATTTTCTGCAACCAAAAGCCCAACATACAGTGGGCCAAATCAACATTTTATACCCTTGTCTTTTAACATTTACTTTGCGCTTCTGCTTGTGGAGAATGGTACAAGGTGGAGGAGAAAACAAACATTCAAACAGAGTAATTCTATCTACCTCCTCTCCTGTTTTCCACTGCTTGCTTTAGCTTTAATACAAGCCAACACGTCTGCACTTTATAAAAACAGAGTGCACTTGTTCATGCAGCATCCATGGGAAGAGGATGAGAGAGAAGACCATTGCTGTGAACAGCGACCTGGTGCTAGTCCGTACATGTAAAAGTTTAACTGCTTCTGTTACACGTTTTTCTCTTCTGTAAGCATTTGAAATCTGTATACTTCTCTATGCTGAAATCCATGTTTGTTGCGTGATTCTGTAAGCCCACATGCCTCAGTTAAATCACTAGCTGAAGTTATGCCAAAATTGTACTTTGAATTACAGTATTAATATTTTAACCAAGTTTTAAACCTTTTATTCTTGAGTGGAATAATTGGCTCTTCCAACAAACATTTTTCTGGTTGTGTAAAGCGACTTTTTTATTAAAAAAAAAGGTTTATTATGAAGACAATATCTAGGACATGAAAATGTATGTTTTATGTAGCTTTTATTTTCCCAAATATTAAAAATCGGCATTATAGACCAAATCCAACTTGCCTACTAGTCATCCCAGGGAAAGCAATGAGACTAGCGAAGACAGCAGGGGAGATGGATTTGGTTCTGTATTGTAGAAGCGGCTGGGTCTCTCTGTATGTGCATATGTGTGTGTGTGTGTGCATATGTTTGGAAGATGGGTGAGGATGGGACTGTATGCATGGTATGGAAAAGATGGGGTGGAGTTTTAACAATGGGGCAACTTTGTCTGGCATTGGGCCCAACCTGAAATTAAATCCATCTGAGCGTGTGTTGGTTTTCACTTTGTAACCCAATGCAGAATAGTTTGGGACTGATGGGGGAAAAATAAAGACTGCATGTTGGTTTCTTCTTGTTCATAATACTTAATTCCACAGCTGTTACGAATACTGAAAGCATCACTAAAAGGCAGGAAAGTAGTGCCCACCTAGAAGATGTGGTGGGCCAGATTGGATGTTGCTTCCATTTCGGGAGCTTTTGTGATTGGAAGCTTTCCAGCCTTCTCTGCTACTTATTTATTTTTCCATCATCAAGATTAGCTTTATACATTATAGAACAGGAAGACAACAAGGGCGGGGGGTAGGGGAGCTGCGACTATGAGGTTTGGAATAATTACCAAATCACAAAAATATTTTTATTGGCAGCTAACATGGTGGTTTTAATTACTGTGTCAGAGAGTATGATGGGTGAATTTTAACCAAATATTCATAAGCATATATATGAACTCCATATAAATGATAGCCATCCGGAGAGCATTAGGGTTACACCATAATGCCCTTGGTTAGTCAGGAAATGCTGAAATTAACCCTGCCCCTTGTGCATATGGTATTATATTCCTGCCCTTAATTACACAATCACATACTGTTTCTCAAATAATACAATCTGTTGGTATTTACCCCCTTTACAGTCTGAGATATTCACTGGTAATTGTGGAGGTAAATTCAATAATGAAGAGTTATTTGACTAGGTACCCCTCCCAAATCCTGTCTGCTTCTCTGCAGGGGACAGCCCTTCTCCACAAGAGCTTAGAGGGGGCAATATGCTTGAGCCACTTTCTTGCAACTTTTAGAAGCTGGAGGAATTGAGAGGTGCCTCAGAGCTGGACTTCTTCCAGCAAGCCTAACCATGTGTGCAGCAGCAACTAATAAACTCTGCAAGGAATGAGCCAAAGGCTCCCGTGGAGCCCTTAATTCAGCCCATGTGCATCTTCGGAACTCTCTCCATTATGCAGCTAAATTAGCTACACTCCTGTGTGCGAGGCGGCCTCTCTTGGAGACAACCCTGCGGGTTGGACTGCGAGCGTAATGGCCATTGAAGATCCAAGGTGTTTCTGAGGGTTTCCTTAGAAACTTCAGGATGCTTTTCTGGCGTCAGTAGCAATTGCTTGAGTACTCATAAATTCTTCACTCGAACTCACACTTCTGGCAATGGCCTGTAGCTCTATCCATTTGCTTTAATTGGATATGACTTTCTTCTCCTAACGGCAGAATTGAGTCAGGTTCCTTCTGAAATGGTGGGAACAGGTTGCTTGCTCCTTCCAAAACGTGTAGGTAGCTGATCATATGATGTGTGAGAAGTAGGTGCTGCAGACCAGGGAACGGTGTTGAGGGTGGTGGGGAGGCATTTCTGTCTGGTTGTTACCTAAAAGCACAGTCTAACTCTTGTTCTTCTGATTTCATTAAAGAACTATGCGAGGGGGAATGGGTTTGTAAGAACTCGGGGAAGACAGGCCAGCTAAGGAGACTCACTCCGTGGCATGCTTCCAGATATGCTTTTGTCTAGAAAATCCTTGGCGGCGATGCAGGGCTTTTCATGATTAGAGCTGAGTAAAAGATTGTAAAGGGGATTAAATACCATAATCAAAATATTCTGTGAAATTGGTCAAAGAACTGTGTTCCTCACAAGCATATAGGGTCTGGGGTTTTTTATTTTTAAATGCCTGCCTGTCTTAACAGCCTGTGGTCATATTGGAAGAAAAGAGTTTTGGTTTGGTTTTTTTTTTTTAAGTAACGTGTTTGGAAAAGTGATGGTAAAAGGAACAGGTAGATAAGAAGCATCTTCTGATTCCTTTCCATCTGTCACTCACCCGCTTGTCCAGCGCAAACATGGCGAGGACCATGACTGCCCATGAAGGAGACAGTGAGAAGACGAGGAGATGGAGGTAAGAAAGGAGGGCGAGCGTCCCTCTGCGCTGCCCTCTGCCAGCCCGCTGTGCAGCTGTTGTGGATTCCCGGGGGACGTGCTGACACAGTGTGGCAAAGGCAGCTGCAGACAAAAACAGTCTGAAAAGGATTTGCTCCGGGTTTATCCTTGTTACTCATTGGGGCAGCTGCTGGAAGTTTCACTGGAACTGACCTTCATGAAATATGTGGCTGTTTATTGACATTTATGTTAGTGAGGTAAAGCAATGTTCTCCTTTGAGGAAATGCAAAATAAAGCCTGCTCTGTGTCTCTGCAGGGTGCCTAGCTGCTGCAACTGAGTCCGGACTCTATAGCGTGCTAGTAAACTGCTGGTTAGGACGATCGTAAGTCATGTCGGTATTGCTGTGTCCCCATTCTTGCAAAAACCTAGCTGGCTGCAAAGTGTGTTGTGCTTATTATCTTTTAGGAAGTCATATTGGACCTCTTCACCGAGCTGTTTACCTTCTGATGCAGCAGCTGGGTTTTCCTCTTGGCTCTCCTGTTGCTATCACTACTTTCGGCAATGTCATTTCCAGGCAGTGAAGGCTAGATAAAGTATGTTCACATGAAATTCTGCTGTGTTACCTTAGAGTAAATCCGGACTGATGCTGCTGAAGTCAGTGGAGATACTGAAATTGAAAACAGAAATCGGTCACCTATAATCAAAACTGACAGAAGGGATGAAGAGTCCGAAGTATTTACAGTGCCACTTTTCCCTCCATGTCTCTTACTCACATTACCAGTTTAAACTGGTCTATCTTTCCAGTCCACAGTGTGGCTCATCTACCCGGGAGACATGTTGGCAATAGGGATCAGGAGAGCCATTTGACATGAGGGTAAGAAGGAATGCAGGGCTGGCGGCATCTCCTACATTAGACACTTCCAAAATCTGCACCTAGATCCCAGGGAGCCCAGAGGGGCCTCAGGGAGTGCTTCAAGGCTCTAAATTTTGCTGTGAGGATAAGGGGAGGGCCTGGAGCAGAAGTCACCCCATGCTATTTGCCATAGATCTGTTCCATATCTGTTCCTAAAAACTGCCAAGGATGCATTTAGTACAAACTGGGGGAAGTCCCTGGGCAGGGAATGTGCCTTTCACACCGGGAGGCAGCCACTCTGAACTGGGCTGCAGCAAGGGGATGGTCTCAGCGGTGGTACTTCACATTTGGCACACCCTTCCCCCCTGCCCTGTGCCCTGGTGCCCAAGGAGATGTTCTCTGAAATGGCTTGCACGTGATTCAGGTTTTTAAAAGTTTAAGAAAAAGATCTTAAATTAACACATCTTTAAGATGGAAACACATTTAAAACAGAAAGAAACCCAGAAAGATAATGAAAAACGTTCTCCCCTCCTTTTCTATACCACATCAGATTGACTTATCCTCTGTTATGTGGCTTTACTTTGAAACAGATCACTCTCATTGCAACACGTTTAATGCTGCCAGCCACCACATGGTTATTTGGCAGCTATTTAAAGCTCAGATCATATTACTCTGTCGCAGTGCTAGGCACCCGTGTTCCAACTGGTATACAACTGATCTAAAGAGAAATCAGCTTCAGGTTTTGTTCTCTGAAATTAAATGTGACGGCATGATCTCTATGATCCTTTTTTTTCCCCTTTTCTCCTTTTTTTTTTTTTTTTTCATATGCATTATTACTTTTTGGAACAGCATTTTGCTAGCACCACAAGGGAAATTCAGTAGGTTGTCAGCCTGATATAGTGTATTATCAGACGCGTTAGCTTTTCCTACCTCTTACATTTGCTTAAGAGCTTATAAACCACAGAGAATAAAACGTGCTAAATAGAATGAAATGACCTGTCAAGGGTAGATATAGTATTTGTGAATGACTTAAAAAAATTCCACCAGCTACAAGCACTCCAGTCTCGCTGGCTGTCTGCGCTATCTTGAAATTTGGCCTCTTTCTTTTTTCCCCCAAGCAAAGCACTTTGATGGTCATTGATCTTTGATGATTGTTTCTTGAAAAGGACTAATTTTGTCTTCCCGTATTCAGTCCAGGACGAGATTTTGTAGCAGGAGAGGATGCCATTATGAGATTCGAAATAGATTTGAATCCTGCTCTTAATATAATGAGCCTAATCTTGAATTTTACAAAACATTGAACAAAGCCAAGACAAGCGACTCCTGAGAAGAATTAACCAATAAATACTTTACACTGCAGGGAATTTAATTATTTTATTAATGGAGACTAGGAGAACTTTCCATAGGAAATGAAGTGACTGATCTCATACCCAGGTCGTTGTTAACCCCTGATAGATGTATTACATTGAGGAGCTGGGGTGATCAGCTTGCATTTAACCTCTCTCAGGAAACGTGGGATAGTGCTTGCCCAGAAGCTCCAGTGGGTATTGATTAGGAAACTGAAGTTTCGTGTGTAATCCTTCTTTCACTCCTTTTTACTGAAGTCCTGTCCGTGTCATTCGTCACCTTCCGCCCCCCGCTGCCCCCAGCACTTATGTCAAAACCTTTGCAGGGTTTAAAGCTTTGCCCTGAACCTTAAATAGCAGCTTGCTTGTCAAAGCAATATGAAGAGCATATTCCTATATGTTCCAGGACTAGCGCTAAGGTTATAACGTAACTTGTTCCTTTGGCATGTACATCACGTAACCCGGTACCAGAGCACCGCTTTCAGCCTTCCCCGAGGAGCAGGCATCAGGGAGGGAAGTGTGAAGGCTGCCTCGGAGCACCGCATGCTTGGAGGCGCTGGTGACCTGCTGCCATGCATGCAGCAGTCCCAGACACGCCGGGTGCTGAGACGAGTCTGCACGGCTACGTGAGCTGCTCCAGGACCCGCACCGGGGTCCAGACGTGGGAGGATACAGCTTAAAATGCAGTCTCCAGAGGTGTCTGTGTAGCAATGTACTGTGGACGTACCAAGTAGCTCCAGAAAGATAGCTTGAGTCACCACCTCTGCCAGCTGATGGTGACTGTGCTGTGGTGTGCAAGGCAGAGCTGCTCAAAGAGAGAGGAGGAACTATAACCCGGACTATGCTCTCTGCCTTACCCACGGAAACAAGGCCCAGTGTGCCAGTACGCTGTTCCCATTGCTGTAGCTCCACTTTTGCCTACAGCAAATGCTTGCCTTGCTCTCGAAGTTGCACGACACACCATTAATTCGGGGGTTTTCCAAATATTAGCTGTGTCTGAGGAAATGAGCCTGGTGGGATTCAGAACAGAAAGTGGTATGTATAGGTTGTGACTCTTCAGCTGTTTTGAGACAGTATCGTATAGAAGCTGTGCAGAGCTTCGTGTTTCCTTGGAAGGCGTTTCTGATAGACTACTAATCTGTTTCTACAGAGAATGCAATCCACAGGAGGTACTTGCTTCTAGTCTCTATCAGAAATAACCACCCCCGACCTGATCAAAAAAACCTCAACTCCTATCAGCTTAGTTCTTCTAACCCTAGTGGAGACCTAGGAGTACCTTATTGTACGAACAGCCCCATAGAAATCAGCGTCACAAGGCAATGACGTACATGCTCGAAGACGGGATGGTGGCAGCTGGTTTTGGTACATGAGATCCTCTTATAACTCTAACCTGCGGTTCACCCAATAGGAAAATATTTGGGTAACATTTCTGCAGTAAGAAGCATTACTTCGTAATTCAGATGTATGGGAATATGAAGTAATTACATTCCAATTATTAACTGCTATAAAAAGGCACGTCTGATGGTTTTTCTCTGCAGAAAAGGACCCCAACAAGTTCTATGCATACTTCAATGCCAGTGAAATACCCTTCAGGTTGCCCTTGGTAATCCATGCCCATATCTCTGCTGCTCCAGTGAAATAAGCACATTCCTTGAAGGCTCTGTGTCAATCACCTATGGGCTCTTTAATTTAATAAGGTGTTTCTGCACACAGAGAGGGAGGAAATTCATGAACTAGAGAGACCAAAGTAGAAGCCCCAGTTAGAAGCTAATGCCCTACATCTTGGTATTTGAAACTCTTTGATCAGCCGTATGCTGGGGTTATTTGGTCAGATCCTTATTCCAGCAGCACAAACACACTGCCTCTTCAGTTATCGCCTGCCTGTCTAGACATAGGGATACCTTTAGATGCAAGACGGTCTAAAAACTGCTCAAGAATAGAAAAAGATGGGGCCCTGAGACAGCGATTTATCAAAGAGCATTTGGCCCATGCCAGCTTTACACTGCACCCGGATTCTGCTGCAGAAGAATGCCGGAGCCGTGGCTTTAAGTTTGGCAAGGACAGTCATGCCCCAGGTGCTTCTGAGCTACCTGTTCTTCCAGGGTAAGACAAATGGTTGGCAAAACCAAACTCCCACCTCCGGAGACAAGGATGCCTGCCAGCTACTTTCTTGGTGGGAGAAGAGCTGCATCCTGCAGCTGCAGAGCAGGAACAACCGGGTTCGTAGGGATTTGTACTTGCTCTTTAGGCTCAGGAGGGAACCCAGGTAAGGCCCACGTCACCCTGTGCAAGCCGTATTCGTATGTTGTATGATGGGCAGAAACCCCTTCAGCTGATGCCTACACCCGTCAGCCCCGCCGCTCTTTACTCTCGCTCAGAGACTCACAAAAGCGGGCCAGAGGAAGATGACGACAACATTTTGGGAGAGGTGGCGCGTGGGCCAAGGGGCTGCTGCTGTGGGGGGGTCTGCCCCGTGCCAAGGGACAGGCCGGGCTCGGGCAGAG
>NW_009259707.1:3642257-3652264 GCF_000687185.1 Egretta garzetta | reverse complement strand
CGTTTATTTTGGGGGGTTGGGGGGGGGGGCTTCAAGACTAACCGGCCTTCACGGAGTTGAGGCTAATATGCTTAAGCCAGTTTTACCCTTCACGCCTTCACGGGAGCCTTGTGTTACCTTAATAACAACAGAGGCCATTTCTGGGCCTGGGCAGCCCCAAATGTTGTGCTAAAAGCTCTTTACACCCCACCAGGCTCCCGTGCCCGCAGTGCTGCTCTATTTTTTTTGCTATAAATGGGTGCTTCAATAATTTCTTGCTTAAATAATTAGCCGTGAGAGTAATACATATTAATAACTATAATACATGATTGTTTTGTTGGTTTGTTTTTTTTTTTTAAAACACTTACATTCATTCATAAGATCTCAAAGTGCTTTTTAAATGAGGTCAGCACAATTAACCCTATCGAACCGCTGCTGCTGTGCAGAATTTCCAGGCGTGCTCATAACTGCTGCTCTCACCGCACATCAGCCGGGCAAATGGGCCCGTTTCTAACACCTCTAAGCCAAGGCTGGAACCAAAACCAAAACAGCGGGAAGCCTCCATATTAGACAAGGGTTTTGGTCCCAGAAGCTGCTGCTGCTGCTTTGAAGGGAGGGAGAAAACAGCCTGGAAGCATTTGGAAACTGCCCCGCTGCGGTTCAAATGGTTGGGGATCACTGAAGAGCTGAAATGAGGAGAAGCAGCAGTTGGTGAAAACTGGAAGAGGTAGCGGTGAGAAGGAGAGCAAAGTTTCTTAAGTAACATGTAGCTTAGAGAGCTGTCACAGTTTTTGAGACAGGCTCCTGCCCTGCCTTGGAGAAAAAACGTTCCCAGGGATCTGGAGGAGTGAGGGGGCTAAAGCCCTAAAAGGAGGCCTCCAATTTTAGAAATGTCTCTCCTCTCCATAATCCCTCCACTTTTATAACATTTTCTAGGTATGACATTATACAAACTGTATACCTGACAAATCCTCCCTTTGCGTTAGATTTAAGTGGCTTCCCTCCCATCACCCCTCGCTGTTAAAAATAGATTACAGAAATTACTATCCCGCCTAGGAAAAAGTATGATGACTCTGGTGTCTGTCCTTTATTTCTAAAACATTTTGGCACTTTTCCTCCAGGTTGTCTTTTCCCTTCAGCCTTGAGTGGGGGAAGGGAAAGTGCAGGGTTAGGGCATAACTTGCCTGGTTATTGCATGCCTGCACTGCAGCCCACAGACCAGGCGTGATGGGATCTAAATGCTGAGCAGGAGCAGTGAAATCCTCAGGAGGAAAGGTGAATAGAAAGCATAGAGAAGACACAGTTTGGGCTGCTGGAAGAATGGCCGTATCAAAGGCATTGGCCCAGGATCCTGTCTTCCTACAGTGGCCAGTATTTACCGAAAGACCGTCAGCAAGCAGCAAGCGTAACACAAACTTTCCTCTCAAGTGACCTTTCAGCTTCTGCAAAGGGGACAAACTCACCCTTGCTTTCACCTCCTTGCCACATGAGCTAAAATTGGCCCTCCACATCCAAACAACCCTTTCGATCTCCACTCCTTTCTCCTGCAGGCCTCCGGCTGCTGCTCCAGTGCTGCTTCTGAGCATTAATCATGCTGCAGAGATCCATTTTCCCTCTGATAAGAGCCCAGCTCAATCTGCAAGGAAAGGAGGAGAATCAATCTGCCTGATTGCCGTAGACCCTTCATTTGGCACTCCGCAGCCCCTTGCCAAGCGGAGCAGCGGGGGAGTCTCCGCTCAGTTGCTCCCAGCAGGTGTCACTATGGAATGGGAAAATACAATTCCAGGGCCGGGAAAGGAGCCTGGCTGCAGGCAGAGCATCCTCTGCCACTGCCGCCGAGGTAGCACCCCGCTATGTCCGGGAAACTTTCATAATTAGATCTGAAACAGATGTGCTGATGCCCTCTGCTTCCTCCCTTTTTTCCCCTCCATCTCAGCAACCCTAACAGCGGCTCGGAGGAGTTTTCCGCTTTTTTTTAAAACATTGCTTAGCAAGGAATAAAGAGACATCCGTCTTCACGGATCACTACCTTGTGTAGTAACACAGCACAATAACGTGTAAAGTTTCCAGAACTGTTGGTAATTACTGATAAGCCCAGTTCAGCTCTCAGTTACATACAAAGCTGGGTAAACAATGGGAGGAAAAAATTAATTAGAGCCCGTGTTTGCTAAAGCTGGCTAGCGATTCCATCTGATCACGTTCCTGCTCCTTTTATTCCCTTTGCACAAACATTTGGGTGGTCAGGTTTTGCTGGCATCTAGGTGTGCAGGAAGAGCTTTTGTCTGTGCAAATAGTGCATCTCTCCCAGGGCATGGGCCCCTCTGGTAAGCGCTCGCCTGTGCTCTGCCCTTGTGTTTGCGGCTGGGAAGGTGTTTGGAGGCCTGGGGAGGTGGAGGTTAAATGGTCACCTCTCCTAAGCAATACTGGGAGTCTCCACCTCAGCAAGAACAACAAGGTAAGAGGGAAGAGAAGAAACCAGGAATGGGAGAGAAGGGGAAGGACGCCCATCTGGAGACATTTTGCATGTGTTTTGACCCCCAAGTACTCCTGTGTGGTACATCTCCTGTGATAGTAAGCACAGTCTATGTGAAGAAGTAGAGGGGAATCCCACATCTCACAGAAAGCTTCTCTGAGGCATGCGCTGGACACATTGGTGACACGAACATTGGGCTTGGCTTGAATTGCCTCGCTTTCTGGGAAAACTGGGATGGGCCCAGTTCTTAGAGTTTTGTCCCAACCAAATGGAAAGCCTTGATGAGTGCTGCACAGCAGCTTGAGCACTGCATGGGCTGCTTGTCCCTCCCTGGTTCTTCATCAGGGACTCGGGCAACTTCTTTCTGTTCCAGGGGACTAAGAGGGTGTCAAAGGGTGTTGCCAGGACTCTAAAAAGCATATTCTCCTTCATGACTGATTGAACGCCCTCTCTATGGCGTGCCTGATTTACTAACGTCAAAGCTAGCCCAGTCTTGAGAAGGTGGTCAGACCAGATGACCCCCAAATATCCCTTCCAACTAAAATAACTCTATAATTCTATGAGTGTGGGGGTCACATTTACTTAGCCATGTGCTTGAGCAGAGGCCTTATGTTTCCTGAATGCCATTTACCAGTTTTATGCAGTGGCAACACCTGTTCTTCCGCTCCGCCGTTCTCAGAAATCAGGAAGGCTGAACGTGACATTTCTTTGACTGATTATAAATCTGGTGTACATCTTTCCCTCTCCTTCATCCTGGGAGGAACTCGAACAACTCTGCAGATGAGGACCATGATTGGTCAAGGGTGAACAGGGAAAAGACTTCAGAGCTCTCAGCATCATATCCAGCCATGCTCCATTCCCTGAAATCCTCCTTCAGAGTCAGGGCCTTGGTCACTTCTTCAGATTCAGCTCCAAAGTGTAGAAACCAGGTCAGGCAGTCATGGCGGATGGCCTGATGTTTTCCTGGCAATGAACAGTTTGGTGAGACCAAGCATCTGCTTAGGCTCATGATGTATTTCTCCTCTTGCGAAGAAATGTTTGGCAGATGGATCCATAAAATCCTGGCCTTAAGTGCACCCCTTTTATTGGTGTTGTTCGAGCCCTAGTGCACAAAGCTGTGTTTTATGGGGTGCTGGGAAAAGCTCAGATCAAAGCTAATGTGATTTACCCGTGATACTTTCGGCAAGAAGAGGAGTTCAAAAGATAGGAAATCATCTATGAAAGACAATCAGATTTCACATATCCTTTCCTGTACTTTACGCAGAGTTGGGACCACAAAAAGAAGGGTTCTGTGCAGAGGCCTAATATTGATCCCTCCTTTTTCCTACTAGCATGTGGGACAACATGCACCCCGTCTAACTTAGACTGCAGGGTCTCCCCTTGCCCTCCAACCACAAGCATCTGACCTGGCAGTGTGCTTCTAAAACAAATTCAGAATGTGAGGGTGTAATTAAATTCTCCCCTCTCTCTATTTGAGGTACCGTTAGGAAAAAAAATCATCCCTATGCTCTAATTTTTGTTTATTCTGAACACAGTTGCTGGATGTAAGCCATTCTAATTAAACTGCGAACTTCTTTTGTACAGAGCTCAGATGTTGCTGAAATCGATGTCAAGCGTTACACAAGTCTGTATCATTTGCACTGATCTTTCTAAACTCTGCTGGCATAGAGAAGGAAGAGCAAAAAAAAACCAACCCCAAAAACCAAAACCAAGTCCCCAGATCTATTTACTGTTGTGCTACAGCTGTCCCTGGGGTCTCCATGGAATTTACAATACCAGGAGCAGAACCTGACGTGGGGCATCAGCTGGAAAATGTGGGTGGTACTCGGGTGTCAGATAAAAATTCATTTAGAAATGCAGCCAAGGAGAAGAAAGCTTCCTTCCACACCCAGCACAACCCTTGCAAATCAGGGCTCAAATCTGGTATCATGCAGCGAGCACGTGTTCTACAAGTCGTTCCCCACACGTAAGTTACAGAGGTGATGCTACTTTAACCCACATTGTTGCACCGGGTGTCCAGCAGAAGACCCCGAGACACCTTGCTTGTGGTGTGGGAGGGCCTGGGACACGAGCCAGCCGAGCTGCATACACTTGCTTATACTCAATTAGCAGGTTCAGGCTGCGTATATAACCCACGCTGCCTACAGTGCCAAGCTGCCAGTTGCCCTCAGCAGCTAGTAATATAGAACTACAAAGTACAGTTAATTAAGTAGGTACAATTTATTCCATAACACGTTCCCTACATACAAAATAGGGTGTAGTTTTCTGCTAGCAATGTAGGATGTTGCTCCCAGAGTTGTCCCTTGTGCTCCTGGTCTCAGGTGCTGATTCCTTCTCACACGCTCTCTGTGGCACCGGGGGCCGCACCTGGGTTTGTAGAGGCCATGACTGGCACAAAAAAATGTTAATTCTTCTTTTGGACTTAAGTCTTACTAGTCTTGGGGTCTGGACTTGTGATGGCTTTCTTTGGCTACTTTGCCATCGCTTGCCTTCAAAACTAGGATCCCAAAGATGATCTGTGACCATTGCTCTTTGCTGTTGGAAAATAACAGTGTGGAAGGCAGTGGACAGGACGAGGAAGGTAACTTATTGAGGCTAGCATCAGGATTTCTGTGGAAGCTTCATGCCAGTCGCTCATGGTCTTCCCCACCAGCGTTCATTCAATGCTCTGAGACACCACGCAGTGGTCTAAGGTGGGAATTCTTCATCAGCTTTGGTCATACACAGAGGCAGAGAGCTATGACTTATAGGTACAGGGGATGTATGGGAAATGCTCTGCAGATATAGAAAGGCGCTTGTTTTATAAGCTGCCAATGAGTCCCCTCTCAGAGAGAAACATGTTTTTAAGGCTGCATATCATGTTGTTTGAAGGCAGATTTATGACAACAGAGTTGTTAGTTATGGGGTGAAGAGGGGTGCGGTGAAACTTTATAAGGACGCTAAAAATCATTAAAGAAAACCCAAAACTAAAACAACACCAGAGTTACTTACAAATTATTGAGAGTAATCTGAAGGGTATTGTACGAATGAAACCTTGCTTTCTCCTCTGTTCCTGCTTGCTACAGTGAGATTTTGGCAGAATCTGCCATTTGTCTGAGTCAAGGTGAAATATCCGTTTGGTTTTGAGGAGGAATCAAACTTTTTTACAGCACATCGCATCTTATTTAAAGTGTTATTCTTGGGATGCAAAGAAAGCTTTGCTACCGCAATGTAAATGAGGTGTAAGTCCACCGAAATAGACTCAGACCAGCCTAAGCAGAGACCAGAAAACAGTACCACATGTTTCTTTTAAAAAAGAAAGAAAGAAAAAAACAACAAACAAACGAAGCAACAAAAAAGCTGGAAGAGACAGTGAAAGATAAAGATGTATTTGAATGATCTGGTAATTATATGTACACCAAGAGCCATTCATTTGTTTATCTATTCTTCCTTTGCCAGCATTGGCGAGCAGGCAGAAATGAGACTCTTCCAAGCTTCTCTGTCATTTGCTGCTTCTTTCATCTGCTTTCCAGTTCCAAAATCAAACACTTAGCTCTCCCTCTGCTCTGGAGACTTGTAAAGTTTCTCTTCTGTTTCCTTCCTTGAGCTGGCTTCCAGTTCACAGGGTAGCGGACGGGCCCAATACGAAAGGGTAAATGATTAGTCTGCAAGACTGAATTATTACTCTCAGGAGAAAATAGAAGGTCGTGAATCCTGCATGCTGGGAATGTCACTCGCAGTGATGAGGAAGGTGTCTAGGTGTTAGGGAGGGCTGATGGACACATAATGGACACAGCAATGTGCCACTTCTGAACCACCGGTATAGGGATGATTGCCCTACGCGTGCATTTCAGATGTACAGGAAGGCAAAGTGTCTGCCCATAACAGTCTATGGTTTGACTTAGGACAAAATACAATAACACTTAGGAGGGGGAAGCGCAAGAATTAGGAGAGCAGTAATAAGATCACACAGTAAGTAACTGCCTACATGCACAATTAGACAGTTCTTAGCCATTTTAAAGTGGAGTTGTGTGAATAATTGATTTTTCAGTTCACTGGTCAAACTGAAGAAAAAAAAACCCATTCATTTCGGATTGACCTGAAACTAAAATTTTATTGGTTTTCTTGGCAAAATGAAAAAAAAAGTTTAAAAAATTGATTTGGGGTTGAAGTCAAAGTTAATGGTTCATTTAGTTGGAGGAATTGAAATGCTCATTAAGTGCATTTTAAATTTAGAGAAGTTTAGAAATAATGACTTTTGAACAAAAGGTTGAAATACTGTGAAAATATGGAAATAATTTCTCTTTTCTGAAATAATCTTATTTTCAGTCAAAATTATTAGCCAACGCAAGCCAAAGACAGGAACAATTTTGACGTGATCTGTTTGCCTAGTACCTAGTGACACCGGTTCCCTCTGTCTTTCCACCTTACTTTCACAAGATAGTGCATTTGTTGGAAGGTTGCAAACGGCTTCTGAGGGAAATGATGATGTGATTTTTAAATGAGGATTTTTAACTCACTTCTGCTGGAGATGAAGGACCATTCCTCTGTTATAAACCCCTTCCTGTGCTATAAACCCCTTCCTCTGCTATAAAGCTAAGATTACAGTGAAAATATTCAAGGGAAGTTATTCTGTAGGGTGCTTTTTAAGGTTATATGTAAATAAATAAATAAAGCTTGACAAACAAGGAAAGTAGTTATTTTTAAGCAGTCCATCCAAACTGCTACTGGTAAAATTACTACTTACCAGTCCTGAGAAATAAACCAGAATAAACTAATGTGTGGTGCCAGAGTATTCAGATAAGCCTCATGGATTTGCACTGGAGTTACAAAGTCATCGTCCCTGCAGCAAACTGATGGAGATCGTGGGTGCAGAAAGCCACTCGGGGGTCCTGTGTGGAGCTGAAAATGGGGGAAATTGGCATCTGGTCATGCTGGCTGCCTGCATGTCAGCTCCTGAGGCTGAATCTCTCATTTTCACTCACTAGGGAAAAGCTGGCGTGCCTCCTGTGGACTCTGCTTTCGAGGCTGCTCTGCTTCCTGCAACAGTTCAAAGATCAAAGAAGGAACAGAAGCTGTTTCCCAGGACCCCGAAAAGTGCCCATCGCATGGGTCCTGCGGGAGGTGTCTGGCTAAGGAACAGCATTTAGTGATGGTTTTGGTTAATAGCAGGTTCCTTTCTCCCAACCCCTTAATTTTCCTTATATTGGAAGTATTTTCTCTCTTATAAATACCATCCACTTCCTATTGGTCCTTCTCTCTCTCAGAAGCGTGCTTTATTTTTGCACTTCATAATTTATATGCACTTTAAAATTACTAAATGCGCTACTTCGACTTGCATTAGCTGAGTAACTTTGAGCAAGCAAAGGGAAGAAATTGTCTAACATCACCATCCTTCCCACATCCATCTCTCGGCATCACCGGCCTGGAGTATTTGGTGCATGGGGCCTCTGCCTGGGTTGGGGAGGAGAGATCTTTGCTTGGAGGGGACTGTATCGACCCCTCCTCACGTGGGCTCAGCACAAGAGTACAGACAGTTATTTATGGCTCTGAAGCCTAAGCAGCTATTCGAAATGAAGACACCTTGATCCAGTTACGCCACATCCATCTCTCGGCATCACCGGCCTGGAGTATTTGGTGCATGGGGCCTCTGCCTGGGTTGGGGAGGAGAGATCTTTGCTTGGAGGGGACTGTATCGACCCCTCCTCACGTGGGCTCAGCACAAGAGTACAGACAGTTATTTATGGCTCTGAAGCCTAAGCAGCTATTCGAAATGAACACACCTTGATCCAGTTAGGTTACAGAAAATAATGGGCACTATACATGCACTTTGATACGTTTGC
Source organism: Egretta garzetta (assembly GCF_000687185.1). Classification (NCBI taxonomy): domain Eukaryota; kingdom Metazoa; phylum Chordata; class Aves; order Pelecaniformes; family Ardeidae; genus Egretta; species Egretta garzetta. The sequence goes on along the minus strand of NW_009259707.1, from coordinate 3,643,990 downwards.
TTTTCTTTTGATTTGACTGAAAGTCTCTTGCTCTCTGTCTTTCCTCTCCCTACTGTCATTTCTCTTTTTCCTCTTTCCATCCCCATTTAAAACCTGACTTAAAGAGTTTATGAAGGAGAACCAGGCCCCAGCACCACCACTGATCTTAAGGCAAGCAGGTTTCTGCCCATATCAGTCTGTCCTTTGGATGCTGCTGAAACAATGAGACAATTCATTTATTTTATATTAAAACCTTATTAGGAACAACCAATCTTTTTTTTCTTTATATGTTTCTCTATTTTCTTCTCCAGAAAAATGGAAAGAAACAGTCACACCAAGATGTATTCACAGAGCAATTAATAATGATAAAAATAGCATCATCACTGTCATTAATGACCATACTCTGATACTCTTCTTCAGGTGATAGATCACCTTATCACGACTTCTGTGGGTTTCTGTGCAAAAGGAAAAAAAAAAAAAGCTTCTCATGGTGTATAAAGAAATTGAAACCTGTTTATTTATGACTGGATAAGAATGAGCTGCCTCATTAATGTGGTATAAAATGGGTATAATTCAGCATTCCATACAATGCTCCGTGACGTGTTGACAGGTGCTGTCATGCACTATCACTTTTAGGTTATTGCACTCTAATAGACTACAATTATAGCTCATTTAATATGATATGACAGTGGGAAAGCATGTGTGAGGTTACAAGCAGTTACACTTACAAAACAAGCTGGTGGCAATGGGTACAGCTACAGGTAAATATTGCAGGGGCAAATTCCTTTTCCCACCATCACAGGGCCCAAATCTCTGCAGCTACAGGCCTTATACATGCAGTTTTTGCAATGAAACATCTGTGTCTAGCCACTTTCTCGCATTTTCTCTTATTTTCCCCACAAATGCCAATATTGCCACTTTCAGTTGTGCCTCCTAATGTTGCTCCAACAGTCAAAACCACAGCAGGGGGTGGAGTAGGCTTGAAGAAAAGCCGAAGCTGTAAGTAGCACAAGATTTATAACAGTTGGCAGCCCAACATCTCGTCTCATACAAACAACTTGGTTTCCTTTTGGCGGCCTGCTGTGCCACTAACAAGGCAGGCTACAAAATTCACCCACTGGGTGACGGGGGAAGGCAGCGCGAAGCACACGCCGGCATCGTTTTCATATGGTAGGAGAGTGGCAGAAACGTTGGACCCCACACCTTCATTTCACTCATTAAAGGGGGAAACTGCAGAACCGATGCTGGATAGAAATATTTTTAACCGGTTAAAAAAAATGTCCCCTTGGGGAGGTTAAAGATTTCTCAACAACATTTGCAACCCAAGCATTGCAGGGTTTCGTCAGGGCAAGATTCACACTGCGACCATGTACGTGGTGATATGAGCCAAAAAGATGCCAGTTAGTTTGTATTTTTGTCTAAGCCATATACCAAAGAGAGTGGCTTTTCTACTTTCTTGCTTAAAATGTATTTCAGATATTATTTTAAATGCTGAGGTCGTAGCTGTACTTGCACAGCTGTAGGATATACTGTAGGATATACTGCTTCTGGGAGTTGCCACGCACTTAAATTCAAGGGTTTAAATACGAGAGCCTAGAAGCCAAGTCTCTGGGATGTTTTCAGAAAACCAGCTTCCAAGCCTGTCCAGCTGTGGTGTCTCGACAGCTGGGTCATGCCATATGGGTCAGGATGCTGGCTCTCCGTTTCATGCATCCAGGGAGCCGGAGCAACGCTCCTCAACCGGTTTGTAATGA
>NW_009259707.1:3640125-3642192 GCF_000687185.1 Egretta garzetta | reverse complement strand
TTGGCATGCCTACTGGAAGAGTACACACCAGCCTCCCCTGCTCCTCCTCAGCAGCGCAGAATGCTCAGCCTGGTGAGCCGTCGTCTTCCTCCCTCCCTTCCCAAGCAGCCGCCTCTCTCCTCCATAATTCAGTTTTCCCTGCCACTCATCACACCTTTCCGAACCTCCCGCTCCTGCCATGTCCTCTGTGTGCCTGCTCTGGCTCCTGCCACAGGCTCAGGGAAGGGGAAGGGAGGTAACTTTCAGGTCAGGTCCATGACTGGGCTGCTGCTCCTCTGCCAGTGGGAAATGATTTTCAGCCAGCCCTGTGCGCCCGACAACCCTGGGTATTCTGACCACAGCTAATTTTCAGGGGAGACGCCTATGCACGCTTCAGTTTGATAATCCCAACTGGTTGCTATGTCCCATGGACTTGCCCAAAGGATGTGTACTGGAGCCATCGTCACATACAAACCCTGTTAAATTAACTGTGCCCTCTGGTTCTTAAGGAGATTGCAGTGCTATAGAAAGCATCACAAATAAGCCCCCCTGCTAAAAATGGTAGCATGCTATTTTGCATCTTTTTAATGCTATTTTATGCCTCCATCCCAAGGGAAGAATTGAATTAATACAGCATACTGGGGTGCTGGAGAGAAAATATGAGAAGTGCTGATATAATCATGCAATGCTTGCCTTTAATGTTATTGCTAATTTGGGGCAGGACTCTGAAAAGCTCCTGCTACTCTTTGGGGAAGAACTTCCTCTGCAGAGCAGTGACACTTGTGATCCCAGTCCCTTGGTTCCTTCTGACAATCTCCCATTTAATGTCACTGACATTGTTAAATTTTCCTACAATAAAGACAAAATTGTGCATGTTAAGGTAAACAGGAACACTTTGTTTAGTAGCTCTTCGGCATTTAGAAATGTATTAAACCAAATAATAAGTAAATATTTAGACTACATTTATTATTAATGTCACAGCTATCAGCCCTTTTCTTCACTGTTGTGACCAATATAAAATCTGGTAGCCTTTTTTTATTTATAAAAGTATAAAATTTAGAAGCTTGCTTTTGTATAGCAGTAAAGTCACGTGGTTAACTTCTGCTAAGAACGTGTGAGTGCTAACACTGTCATAGCAAAGTAAGCTCTGCTATCCTGCAGGCTGAATGCTGTAGGCACCAAGCAATGCCTATTGCTACCAAAAAAAACCCCATCCCCAAACCAAAAGGAAACAAGATTGAGGCTGGAGGAGCACAAAGTAGAAACCTTCGCTTCTGAATTTTCAGATTTTTTCCTGTTTGGCATCAAAAGCTGTCTCTGTAAATTGAAGGACAGTTGGATCCAAAGCTTCTGCCCCTGATCAGTGTTTGGTTGGCAGGAACTGTGTTCTCCTTGGGTTTGGTTGGGGTCTTTTTTTGTCCATACCTGAATAAAGACTTTGTCGCTGAGTGGGGGGGTTAGGAAGGGGAATAAGAAGTAGCGCTGCTTGAAATAAAAATCCAAGTGAACTTCTACGAGGATCTTCCAGGGACTCCCTAAGGATGCTGCAGGTGGCATGTGGGCCTCCTGCTTTGGACTGCACCCAGCAGGCACCTGTGGATGGGGGGTTTTTTCGCGGGAAAAGGAGCAGCACCAGGGAGAGCGTTACACACAGAGGTTTTCTTTTCCTGCAAACTGGCTGTGAAAACAGCACCAGCAACAGAGTAAAACCTTCCCTGCTACAAACTTTGGTGATTTTATGACACGTCTTTTACTACTTCATGCTTGTAAGAAGTTGTCTTCATCCCCTCTCTCATCCTCACTTCCATAGTCCTGGGAAAGCAATTTATTTAGCCCCCTTTGCTATGCACAGAAACTTCAGCTGTGGCTGTGGTTTTAGTCAAGTTTTCAGGAGTAAATGTGTTTCACCATGCTCCTATAGAGTGCTTAACACATTTCATAAATTTCGTTCTGAAAGAAAACGTCAAGGAGAGAATTCAAAGTCCTCTTTTTAGTGCCTGTCTTCATAAACTGCTCCCAGTGGATAATGCCATAACCTCTACCGGTAACATGGAGTATTATTAAAGCCAGGCATTCGCAAATCAGCAG
>NW_009259707.1:3615399-3640104 GCF_000687185.1 Egretta garzetta | reverse complement strand
CAGCAGGAAGCTAGAGACCTGAAAGGCTTTTTGTTTTGTTTTTAGTTTTAAATAAGGATGGTCAGATCTTTGCAGGTATCTCCTGGTTTTAAGTTCTATGCTGGTTTTGGCTTGACTAAAGCCATGCTGAAGTGCTGAGCTTTATCTTTTCCCTCTTTGTTCCCAAGAGTTGTGACCTGTAGGTTTTTTTATGAATCAAATATTCAGACCTATGTGTGTGTGGAAAAAAGAGAGAAAGTCTGGTACATTAGTGGGTTTTTTAAACTACATGCAGCATTCTTCTCTTTTGTCCTCACATAAGGAATTCTTTGGTCATTACCAAGTAATAAATAGAGGCATTGAATTCTTTAAAAAGAGTTTAAGACTATTGAACAAATTTGAAATCAGATTCCCTGTAAAATAAATATTTGTATTTTTATTCCCTCACATGCTCACATTGAGAAACTGGGGGTCTTGTTAGAATTTGCCCAGTAGGATTTGCTCAGTAGGACACATTTCTCCTTTCTCTTTCTCTGTCTCTTCATTCTTTCCATTTATCTTTCTTTCCCCCTCTCACTTTTCTGTCTTCCTCCTTTCTTCCTTTTCCTCCCTTCTTCACTCCCTCCCTTCCTTCCTCCTTCCATCTTCTCTCTCTCTCTCCCCCCTTTCCCTTTCCCTTTCCCTTTCCCTTTCCCTTTCCCTTTCCCTTTCCCTTTCCTTTTCCCTTTCCCTTTCCCTTGCCTTTGCCTTTTGCCTTTGCCTTCCCCTTTTTCTCTCCCTCTCCCTCTGCCTCTCCCTCTCTTCTTCAGCTGTTTTTGAGATAAATCCTACCCTTGCAAATTCATAACTGACAGGGCTGACAACTAGAATATTTACTGGAAAAACAAGAATGCACAGCAAGACTTCATGATTTTCTCTCTCATAGGTATTCCTTTATAGGGCGCATTCTGCAGTATTTGGTGCATGTGTCAGCGGAGATGAAAAGATACTTTACAGGGAAACCGAAATCTATTTCCAATGGCATTACTATAGCACAAAATGGAATACTATGAATGACAGTCACTCAGATTTCCATAAATGCGGCTCCTCTATAAGCGAAATTCTGAAGTGATTTGTATTTCTAATGTCACCCTTGGAGGCTCTGCAATGTCATCCTCATTTTCGTCAGAATAATTATATTTAATTTGGGGGTTTGGTCTATCTGAGGTCTACAAATTTGTTTCATCAGTTAACACTACTCATTTGTCAAAAACAGGCAAGAAGCAATGATTTCCCTGTTTCACTTCTATGCCGTATGGGTACTCTTTAATGATGAAAATGTTATCAGTAGGGGAGGAAAAGAGAAAACATCTTTTATGAGTCTTTCCCAGTGAACACAACAGTCTTTGTCTGCCTAGTGTGGTAGGCCAACTGACTCTTGCATTTCATGAAGACCTGAACACCTCCCAGTCAAAAGGGAGCCGCTTCCCCAGTGAGAGCATGGTAGTCTTGGAAGTTTGAAGTGTGTGTGTGTGAAGCTAGGTTTAGGGAGTTTTCTTTAGCAGCAAGTTATGTCAAGTTTCAAAATGGAATCGGCGAAGTCAAATGAACCTTCCAAGTCCATTTCAGGCTTTCTTTTTTATTATTTTTTTTCTCTTTGGACATAAAACACTTCAAATAAAAGTTCTATTAATAAAGCTCTAACCACAGATTAAATATTTCTGCTGACATTATTTGACTGATAATATCAATTTCAAAGTTCAAATTTTAATAAGGTATTACAAAGCATAGGAAGAAACAAGCTAATCAAGCCAAGTTTCATATTTCCCCTCTTTGTATAAAATGATAAGTGAATTTAAAGCTATGCTTTGTCTCTTTAATATCTGCTAAATATGGATGAATTACTGAATATATATTTATTCTTAGCCTCATTTGAAGGCAAATATTTACAAGGCTTTTCTCTTGTAATCTGATTTTAATATCTCAACTGAAAATGATTCATAACATGTGGCTTCAAATACCCTGTAGTTAAAGAGGCCAAAAATTAATTAGCTGATTCTAGCAAGGTTTTCTTGGAACTGACCTTGAAAGAAAAAAAAAAAAGCGGTACTGTTTATCAGATCATTGTACATTGTTGTTGCTTGTGCAAAGAATTTCAGGAGTAAGTAACAGAGACTGGCAATAACTTGTGTCTGATCCTTGGTGCTGATGTACGCGTACATCCTTTGGGTTTCTGTGGCTCCTTCAGGGGCCAAGTATCTTCTGTCCTTTTGGCGTGGAGATTGTTCAGACCGGCATTGGTGTGTGAAGCGAGTTAGCGACCAGTATGCAAGCAATGGGAAGCACCTCCCTTTAATCCCTTGTCCAGATTAAAATGCAGTGAGTGCGGAAATACTCTCAGGTCCTTTTTTTGCATCTTATAAATATAGTCAGGAAGCCATCTGGGAACAGAAATACTCCCTAAGTACCGCTGACCTGAAACGCAAGTGTCTTTGTGAAGTCAGTTTCTCTCCTTCCTTTGAAAGACAATCTTGCTGATGCTGACTGCTAAAAATAGGGACGCAAAATCTTTTCCAGCATCTGGAGTTTGCTGTGCCTTAATCCGTTCATTTCCTTATGTATTGTTATATAGGTATTTCTGTGCACACTCTGATTAATGTACAAATATCTATTTTACTCAGTAGGATTAGAGTCAAGTGGGCCTGATTCTCCACTTCCTTGCATCTTGCGTCGTTAGCTATAAGTGTAGGTACAGCCCTTTTAAGAACTGTCATTTTAAAAGGAGCTTTAGGGAATTAGATTAACTCTTGCTGTGCCACTTTACAAATAGTATCCATCTATTGTGAGCTGAAAACAAATCTTTCTTCTGCCGTTTTTTTGGCTACATTCTTTTCTAGAAATATGAGTTGTGGGTTATCTTCTGTCCCATTAGAGCAGCTGTTTCCAAAGGGTACCGTGTGGTTCAAAACTTCCTTGGGGCAAGAGTATTCCTGTAAGTGTGTAGTAGTATGTGTGCAGGTATTAGGTAGGTCGTTACACTGGCTAACTGCCAGCCATAAAGGTGCAAATAAGCAGTTTAACAGCCCTTCCATGAACCACTTCAGAAACCTCTTCTTCAGTTCTGTCGTGAGTGGTTTGTACTGGATTTGAGGAGCCTCCAGATTAAGAGGGTATGCTGAATGTTAGTATTTTTTGAGCACTTGTGCTCTGGGCAACCATTCATTCAGATTTGCAGTAAATCACAAATTTGCTTTGTTAATGTCTATTCTCCTCCCCTCCTACAAAACTGGGTATCGTGGTAGGTGTGGTGTCCTTGGTTGCTACAGCCACGTTATCTCAATAACGTGTCAATGGCAAACTCTGTGCTAGTACGGTGCTCTCATATAATCCTGTGTTAGGGCTTAAATCTGCATAATCTGCATATTTCTGATGCTTCCACTTGCATATTAGGTTGGCACTAATCATCCTCAAAAGAATCAAACAGTAAAAAATATTTGACAGAAGTTCTCCAGCAATGATGAGCTTTGGTTTGCCATGAAAAAAGGCCTTCATGATCATCTGAGTATGGCAGAAATCTGGTACCAGAATACTGATTCAGCTGTAATTTCATAAATGCGAACTGGGTCAGGAAAACTTTCAAGATTCCATTTTTTCACAGAAAGGAAAACGGAACAAGATGTGTATGCTTAACCAAACAGGAGGGTACCCTCAGCTCCAGGGTGTGGGTTTTCTCAGTAATTTAGCGTCCGCTTTGGTTTCGATAACATTAATTCATTTGTAAAAAGCCAGTGGAATTTACTCCATATTAAGAGCAAAGCACAAGAATTATGCACGTACATACATACTCTGTGGGATTTTGCCTTTCCACATGGGTGTGTACGTGCAGGCACGTGTGTCGCGTGCCTCATAAGCAGCCCTGAATGCCCCGTCTGCAGGCTGGCAAGAGAGCACGTCGAGAATGCAATGCTACTGAGGAAGCTGAGGCAATGTGTGCGCTCCTGGTATCTGTCCCTCTGTATTGTGCATCCTTTATGCTTTCTACTATAAAAATCTTGATTTTTCCATGAGCAGCCTTTTGTAGAAGGCTTGAAAGCTTAGGTGCACCTGTGGGACTTTGCCAGTTTGGTGTTGTCCAGTGTTGCACTGTTATTCCCTGAATTTATGCATTTAACAGAAGTTCTCCTGGCAGTTATAGGAAAAGTCAACAACTTGCTGGTGCCCCTGACTTATTGAAGGTTTTGTGTTTCAAGAAACATGAGGGATTGTAAACCCATACTTAGCACTTTGGATCAAGTTGCATCTAACGGGAGTAATTACGTTTTTATTAATGAATGGGTTCGCTTTAAATAGTTTTTCCTCCTTCTACAAGGTTAGCTTTTTCTTGGTATAATTGGTAATTTTTCATCTTCTCTTAATCAAAACAATTTCTGGGAATTCAAGATAAATTTTGCTTGAGAACGAAGTTTGGGCACAGATTTTAGGCAGTCTCATATGGTTAGTTAAAGGTGGTACAGTTTGCTGTTTAAAAGCTTCTACTGTGTACAGCTCCATATCTTGCATTTTATCAGTGTGATGTGGTCTAACAACCACAGGAAAGACAGATTACCCTGAGTAACCAGCAACTGCTACAGGGCAGAATGATTTGGCAGAATCCTACTTGTAATTGCTGATCTTGAGCTGAGGAAATACGGATGGAAAAAAATAAAATAAATACAAAATTATTTGTGCCTTCCCTTTTTTTTTTTTTTTGTAAAAAATGTCAGACATTGCTTGAGAAGTCTGGATTCCTAATTTTTACTTCTGCTGCTTTTACAAAAACAAAGGAAGTAATGTTTTGAGTGACCCTGTCTGTGTACGTACTATCTGCGGGTTTGATATAGTTTCCTCATTATAGTAGCCACATCCTTCCCTTCTCATAATAGCTCTTTTTCTCTCATCCGTAGTGCCACTGCTTATTTCCTCCCTCTTCATTATCTTGTGTAGTGGACTTATAAAGATCCCTTCTTTACCATACAGCGGGATGACCTAGTCTGAGCTCGCAATAAAAAGCATGTGGTAAAGGAATACCAGAGACCTTGCTGTGATCTTTGAGCAATGTTTTACTGGTGTTTGCTGCTGTATGGTTCCTTTTTCCGTAACACCCCCCCGCCTACAACCATTACCACCACCATAAAAAAAAAAAAAAAGAAAGTATGTAATTGCGATGCTTTGAAAATCAAGTTTAGAAGCTAAGGATGTAGACACTGGGTGGTTAAGATGTTTTGACAAACATAGCTCCAGGGAGCTAGCTAAATACACTACTGAATTACCAAATCAATCCAGAGAACTTGCATAAAGTCTGCTGGTTTATGATTTCTTGAATGCTCCTAGTCATCGGGTATTAGCAAGTTATGCTACAGAGTTTACAGCATAGCATATACACTCCACGGCCTGTTATAGCCATAATCCATATTTTAATGCTTTATGTCAGGCTTCCCTGCTGCCCTCTAACCATTCTTTAATAATAAGACAAAAGTGATATTTTAGGGTAACAGTTAATAAATAACGTGACTTATCCAATCACACCTTTCACTAAAATATTATTATCTTTTGACAGGTTCATTACTGTAGAGACATCGGGGACTGATGAAACATTGTCTAATTCTACCACTAGTACATTTTCTGTAGTTGTCTTTCTTTTAATTTAATTCTCCTACTCTGAAAGCATACTGTCCATTGCAATTATCGAATGAGCATTTAATCTAGCATAACTAAGGCATTTTAATCTTTTCTTATGGAAAAACGATTAAATGGTCATAACATTGCTATGATGTGCACTCATCTACTCCTGACTTAGAGAATCAAAGTTTTCTCCTTTCTGATAACCCAACCTCAGGTAAGATTTTAGCTTTAGTGCAGCGTGTTGGTTGCCTGAGCCAGAAGAGGACTACTATTTATTTCATTATATTGCAGAGTCAGAAAACAATTTGTGGTTATTAGTCACTTCTGGTAGGACTCTTCTGGGGCAAATTCTACATATGCCAATGCCTTTTGATGGGTAACCTTTTTTAAAAATTATTATTTCTTAAATCGGAGATGGATGAATAGTACAACCCCAAAATATAACAGATTGAAACAAAGCAAAAGTATGTCAGAACCACTTTCTGCATACTGATGTGGTCACATTTCAAGAAATCCATTTCTTGCAGTCTGGGGTGTCCTTTTTGTCTGACATTACATGTACAAATTTAATGGAAGCGAATTTGAAATACACAGACATACATGCAGAAAATAAAATACTGGGTTTCAAGTTTGCCTGCAAAATTTGGCTAGAAGCAGAGCTCATCCCTACCAAAAAGACGGCTGAATAAGAAACTCAGATTAACCATCCCAGAACAAACCAGCAGCCTTCAACCTTTTTTCTTACTGAGATCTGGCTGCTATATTTCTAGGACAGCAGTGCCTGTTGACAACATGGAAAGGGGCAGTAAGTTCATTGCTCTTTCAGAACATGCTGCAATCTCCAAATTCCCCTGGAGAGAGTGTATCAGATATCCACAGAGCTCTGCTTCAAATCAATTCATAGACCTTAAAAGAGATTTTAATAATGGGTAGAATTGTGAAAAAGAAAGCTAAGTTTATCAGATAGATTTACTGCTCACTCCAGTCCCCCAGCCAGCTGGTTTTTAATGGCTCATTATTTTGCTCTTAAATAACTGAATCTGTACACATTATAATAAAGGATGATATGTCGTTCCTAACCTTCTACCCACATAATAAACAAAAACTTGGGTAATGAGTCTTTGCACAGAACCGTAAGTCAAGTCATACTTCTAAATTCAAGGAGAAAGTGCTGGTACATATGTATACCCTGCAACATGCTTTAGCACATATTAAAAGTATGACTTGACCAGGTTGACATTCAGGTTGTCACCATCCAATAACTCCATCCCAAGCAAGGATGAAAAATGTCTTAGTCCACTCCCCCAGGAAAATACAACTGTCTACAAAAAACATTTAATATTGAGGCTTTTTGTCCAGTTACTGTAAATTTTGATTTGGAAATGTCAGCGCAGGGCCTCATAAGCTCCCATATCCATGGGAGTTTGTACCTTATAGCCCTAGGGTCTTCTAAAGATCTCTTGGCTACTTCCCCTTCTTCCTGCCTCCCCATCTTCATCCCTCTCATGGAGCTGAAGTGTTGCCCTGTGAGAGCCTCTGGCTTTAATGAGCTATGGTGTAGGTCTGCAGTGAGCAAATGGACAATGTGAGACAAATAACTGGGCTAGGAGACCAGCTGTCCATTTACTGAACACCGCCCTTGCAAGTGGCAGATGACTCTGACATGAGAGCATCACTAGAGATAATGATGCTCCAAAATCCAGCAGGGGTAGTAATGGCTGAATTGCATCAGCTCCTACCTCCCAGAATTGTCTTTTAATTTCACCCCTAAATTCTTCGTGTTTGGTTTTGAAGGACACAGGTCTTTTTTTTTTTAGGGATGCTTCCCAAGCACATTTCCTACCATGTTAGGCAGAAAAAGGGAGTTAATTCTTGTTTGCCATTGAAGTATTCATCTAATATTTCTCTTCCCAGACAAATACTGACAACAACTGTTGGTCCTGAACACAGTAGCTTTCTGTGAGGGCAGCCACATGGGGAAACTGGCTAAAACTTAGCTTTAGCAGCAGCTGTAGAAAAGCTCTTCTTTAATTTAAAGGTAAATAATCATGGACATTTTCTTCCATGCTGACAGCATAATGTGTGGAAGACTCCTCTATTCCTCCTAGCAACGAATGGAAAAGACTACTCTTGTTCAGTTTTGAACCTGCTCAGTCCTTAGGGGCTTGCAAGTTCAATCAGACTTAAAGGTTATAGTGCCTGCATGCTACTGGAAAAAGATCAAAGCAAGGAAAGGAACAAACGCCTAAGTCATGTCACAGAGGAGGGACACTTTGCAGGCTTGGACACTTACTATGGTATTAGTTCATGCTTTTGATCTTTTAAAGAAAAGGATGGATGACCTTTAAAAATAGCTGGGAAAACATGCATTAACTGAGTTCTTAAAGCCTAAAATTATTATGAAATACGCAATAATTGCCCGTATCTTTGCTCTCACTGCTACTCACAGAGAATGCATCTGCTTTTAGATCAGTGTTGCAGGTTGAGACAGAATGAGGTCTCTCTGAGTTATCTAAGGACACTTCAGGAATGGGAAGACTTGCTAAAACAAGAGCAGGCCCTCTCTGCCCCTTCTCGGCTGTGGCAAGGTGAATGTTCCAGGTGTCTTCTTTCTTAACATGGGATAACCTTGTTTGGGGATATGTGACTGGGAAAAGTGTTCATAGTATTGGGCTATGTAGCTGGGGAATGTACTCCCTAGCCATGGGCACTGGAGGGCAGGACTGCTTGCTCCATTCTGCTCCAGAATGTGGCAGAGAAGCTGCATCTCTGCATTGCAATGTGGTGGGGATCATTTCCCCATTTTTTCCATTTTCACTCTCCAGGTTATCAGTGGTCTTGATATTTCCTTTGTGCCTGTGATCAAGGAAAAGATGAAGGATCCCATATATTTTCTTATTGTAATGTGAGCTGGACATTGGTGGGAAAATAGTAAAAGAAGGCTGTCACTCATATAGCTCTCCACTGTTTCTCCCTCCGGTTAGGAAGCCATTTCAAAGGGAGGATGCTCTGACTGGCTCTATCCTTCTGTACAAAGCCAGCCAAGGATTTGGTACATTAGCATTTTTTTCCCAACTCAGGAGTGTGCTGTTGAAGCAAATTTGCCCTTGACTCTTCTTACCAGTTTGGTTCACATCATGGGGTAGTCTCAGGGTGTGTGAAACTGAGCCTGTTGGTTGAAACTAAACCAGGATCTACTCTCCAGGAATGCACCTAGTGTGCTATATGCAGTAACAAGTGTTGAAACCACTGGCCTGGATTAGTGTTCTCTCATGACCAATAGGGTTTCATCAGCCCTTCTTGACTCAAATCCAATATAAGGACAGCAATTTGCTTAAGTCATAGCTAGGTTGATGACAAAGTGGGGACTTCACATTTTCTCTTTGCCACAGGTGAAATCACAGCCCTTACTAAAGCTCTGCTGATTACTTACTCCTTATTTTTTGTGTTTTGTGCTCTGCCATTCCACATTTATTTGCTCATTTTCTTTGCTTCTTCCCGTGTCCTGATTTGAAACCTCTGATCCTCTATAAAAGCCACCTCTGTCAGCCTTCCCTCTCCCACTTTTACATTTCCCTAAGTCACTTCCTGCACTAAAACAAAGATTATTGGCTTCCCTTCAAATCACAAAGCATGCATTATGTTTATTTGGAGATGGCTGAGAAAAACATTCAACTTAAGTAGTATTTATTTGCTAAATATGCTGATTCATTCAAACTCAAACTTTTCAAAATTATGATACATTATCATTCTGTTCTGACCTTCTCTGCCTAAAAATCCGTATTTCCAGCTCAAAATAACTGGTTGGTTTGTAAGCTAGACTAATTATACTAGAAACTTTTGTAAAAGTCTGAGATGTAAAGGAAATATTTTAACTGCTTTGATACAATTTTCCCCCCTGATTCTTAATGTGGGAAAAATTTCAAAATGCTGACATTTGTCCCAGCTTGAGGATGAAAAAAATAGAAATCTAGAAATATTTTGCTTAGCAATAAAGCCATATGGTTAAGAGGAGCAAAATGCACATATGGCAACAAGATCATCTCTTGTAATTCAACCCATTAGTGGAAGAAATTTGTTCAGACAGGTATGGAGTTTGATTCTCATTTATGTTACTGCCACCTCATTCTTATCTGGCTATAAAAAAGGCTCTGAAATGCTAGTGGTAAATATAGCATATGCTCCCACTAAAAGGTGTCAAAATCTTCTTGCTTCCTTACACCAAAATAAGCTATAGTGTGTGTATGTAACGAGTGTGTATTTGGTCAAAAGTTGAGTCTCTTTTTAAAAATTATTTTCCTTGGTCTGAGATTAAACAACGGTAAAAAGCCACACAAGGATTGCGGCGTTTTTACACCGAAACAGAATGAAAATCAATGAATTCTCTAACTTGTGCATACTCCCCTTTTCCTACTGGGCAATCCCTGTTTTGACAACTCCTTATTGTGCGAAGAGCTGATCCCACTGTCTGTGGAGAGACTTCTTCATGCTGAAGCATAAATACAACTGCAGATTAATAGCCTGAGTTTCAAAGGGGTTTTCGGTAAGAGTGCTCAGTGGTCAGTAAAACAAGCAAAAATGATGTAATTACTCTGTGTATCTAATTCCCTTTGCTGGCTTTGAGGACATTTCAGTAGCGTCACCATCATTTCTATGCACGTTTGTCTCAGTTTCCTGGGATATTGCTGACAATTTACTTGGACGAGGCTGAAAGCCTTGCTAGCTCAACTGTCAGGTTGCTGAATACTGTGCATCGGGAAGCTGCGCGGCTGAAGGGATGGGAAGGAGTACACCTCTGGTGCGATGAGGGGTCTCGGGTAAGTCCCTTCACCTCTCTGTGCTTCAGATGCTGTCGTACTCTCTGCCTCTCTAAAGCACTTGCAAAGCTGGATAATATTAATAGAGAACATTATGCAGACCTGATACAAAGTCATGGCCATTGGAGATGGCGACGGCACACTTTAACACAGCAGTGTTGTTTCCCAAAGGGTACTTTCAAACAAAGCTGTACTGACTTCTGTTTTGATTTAAATGCTGCTTGCTTACATTAGGAAATATTTATCCCCAAGGAAAAGCCCATAGATTGCAGCTTCTACACACTCTGTCTCCCAGCTTCTGCAAAGCCCTGCCTTCCAACCTCTGCACAGCCACGTTAAATTGAGTTTTTACTGTTACAGGTGTAATACTGACATGTATTGGCTAACTTTATTGCAGAGAAGCAAAATGGGAGAAGATAGAGCACTTGGCAGAGTCAGATATGGAGAGCACAAGTTGTACATGATGCTACTAAACCCCTCAATGTTTATTATTATCATATAGGAAATATTAAAATTCATAAATTATGCTAAAATTCAATAGCAGTTATAATACTCTGACACTGTGAAGCAGAATGGAGTGGCAACTGAACTGGTGGATAGTTCTAGTGACTGTGGATCTTTGTGTATTTAGATCCAAAGACTAACCCTGCTTCTGACTTTATTTTCTTTATAATAAACTTCCTGGGCACTGCAAAATTAAAGGCTGAGCTGAAAATAATATGGCTTCCTAAGCTCTTGCTGAGAAAATTCTCTATCTAACACAGTCATTTTATTAAAAATATAGCTGTGAAAATCAAAACAAAGGCATTTAAACACACTGCCAAGTTGTTCCGTAGATACATCTCATTTCTTTTTGTTTGTTATTTATTTTCACGTTCAACAGCTTACTATCATTCAGTCTTTGCCCTCAGGTTTGTTTGGGAACATGGATTAAGGAGACTGTCCCAGGAGTAGATTTTACTGTCAAAACCATCAGGATCTGTGTAAATCCATCGCATATGTTTTAGGGGACAAATTAACAATACTATCTATGTCTTTTGATAATGCAATAGCTAGTAGGTATGCATAAAGAAGACTAAAAGCAGTATCTGACATTATTCACTGTCAGCAAATGGCTGTTTAAACATAAGAAAATTATCCCAAAGTCTGGCTGATTTTAAACACCTAAGTCAACAGGACAGCTGAGAGAGCAAGTGACATTTTTCACAGGATGAGAAGATTTTTCTGGACAAGAGGCTAGAATGACAAAATACATATATTTTCTGTGGTGGTAGAAGACTTTAAGTGGGAGAGATGACGTATATTACTTCTATCTTACATATGTTTCTATCTCTATTTTTGCCCTAGTGCAGTGTTTGGATTGCTATGTGCCTTAAGATGTCAGAAGGTTGTCTGCAAAAATGCTTGTGAAAAGACTCCCACCAAAATGCTTTCAAACATGTTCACCACATGCAGTCAAGCAAGTGAGAGAAAGTGACCACAGGAACATTCAATATTTAGCCTAATTTTGATTTTTCTGTAAACAAAACCCCTTCTGTCTAAGAATGTCAAGAAATATTGCCCTTAGTCCTATGATAAGTCGCTCTGAAGGTATTTATGTAACACAGGTCTCTGACTCCTGCTCTAGCCTCTGGACCATGCCAATTCAATGTTGCTCTGCTTTCTCCTGTTGTTTTCAGAGAGCATCAACTGGGTTTTGGCTTGCTTCCCAGACAATGTTGTTCCAGAGTAGAGATTTTGACCCTCACTAGAGACAAAGACATATGAATTAAAAATAAAAAAGAGGTAACAAATAAAACACTGGAGCTGTAGGCATGTGAAGAAAATGATAGACAATTCGAATGGTAGACCTTACCATTAGCATGACCTCTAAACTTGGGTCAGACTTGCACGCCTCCAAACTTGTATTTGCTTTTCATCACCTATGCTTACCCTTGGGATGTCTTGGCTTTGAATACAAAATATTCTTGTAAGACAGAAATCTTTTCCAGCTTCCTAGGAATGGTCACTTGGGTTAATCGCAAAGGCACCTATAGTAGTAGATTAGAGGCACTGTGATGGGACTACGGAGTTTAGCCTAGCTAGACCTAACTTAACCACAAATGTGCCTATGTTTGCAAGTGCCTGTCTTTGGAAAGACATTTTGTCAGGCATTTGGGGAGCTCTTCAGTTCAAGCTGTAACATACGTGGATTTACCTGCCTGGAAGCCTAAGACAGCCTGGGACTGAGGTTGAAGTTAAGTGCCTTCCACCTACAATTTATGGTCTAAATTCTATGGTTTTCTGAAGGATTAAGTGTGTCCCATTTATGTATCATCAAGCAACGGAGAACAACCCATTCCAATGAAAAACGCTGACTAAGTAGCCCCTCAGACGAGAAAGGTCAACATGATTGGTGTGAGGGGTGGCCTTCCAATGACTTTTAACGGAAGCCATAGCTGATTCCAGTACTCAGAGTAACAAAGCACAGCATGAAGGATTTTGTTTAACCTATGAACTGTATGTATGTGTCTCAATTTCCCTCGTCATCAAAAGATGCCTGCTGGCACTGCCAACATTTTGAAGCACGCAAGCAGAGATCAGAGACTTCCAGGCCTTTGCCCTTTGCTTGTGTGTCACTGATGTTTGTATTAGCAGTATGAGAGAAGGGGTTGGCGTAGAACAGTACAGTATATGGGCAACTCAAGCACTTAGTCTGGCTCTTAACATGTGCATTGGTGCAGGAAGATTGGAGTCAGACCAGGATTTCTAAATTTCTAATTGCTGGATACAAGTGTGTCAAGGAAAGGCATTCAGTGTCCTGTCATTGTTTCTTCATTAGGGAATAGCCTTTAATCTTGAAATGGAGATCAGCAGGAGACTGAATGCTGTGAAATTGGTCCCTGTTATAGGGTAGGCAAAGGCCTTTAGTTAAAAGAGAACAGCTACAGACTGGAGAACGGGATGGCTGAAGAGTATGATAGCCTGCAAGGCATGGTGCTGTTGGTTCTCCTCTTCAGAAGCCATGCTGCCAGTCCTTCATTTTCCACCTCTCCCTTTTTGTTCACTCCAGTTGTCTAGTCGTTTCCCTTCCTCGGTGGCTTGAGTCAAGCACGTCAGTTCCCTTTTGCAGCCTTTTGTGTTCATTGATCGGATGCTGTCATCTCCTTGACTATCCTTATCTGCAACTGAACCCTCCAAACCTGTGCCTCTCTGCCCTCCTGCTCCGCGAACCCCTCACTACCCCTTACCCTGGGCTGTCGGCATAATGAAGGCTTGATTTCAATACTTCCCCTCATTTCTCTGTTCACTGCTCTGCAGGTTAATGCAGATTCCAAACTTCAACAAGCAGCTGTTAAACATGTCATTAACACTGCTTCGGCTGCAAATGAAACTCTGCTATTGGGATTATTCCGGGAGCTATAGTTTTGTGATGAGCTTTGTCAATCACAGCTGACCTGCTGTGTACAGAATGAAACTCAGATTATCTTCTTTCTTCCTCAGACTCTTGTCATTTTTTCACAAAGAATTACTATTCTACTCCCCGAAAGATTGATTACTTGCACAAATAAGAGAGTCTGAGACATTAATACAAAATTCACAGGCTTTTCTTTATCTCAAACCTGCAACTCCCTCTACATTTCCTCCTGGTAATTATATTAGAATTGTGTACACTAGGAATTGCCATCTGATTATTATGAAACTAGTTTTGTCATGACAAAAATGAGCTTAAGTCTTGTTTTTTTGGAAAATGATCAGTACAGTGCACTGGATGAGAGAGAAGGAGATTAAATCCAACTTGCTTTCATCCATGAATGCTTTCATCTCTTTTTCAAACACAGGAAATGATTACCACTGCTATAAGCTGCAGTTCATATGAGTGAAAAAGGATAAGAAAATATTGAAAATTCTGTAACCAACAGTAGGACATAATATAGGTCCCTGGTACCCACTGAGAGACATGTACTTTATTTTTCTGTGCTGGCAATGTCAAGGGTTTCACATTTTAAGAGTTGCCTTCTACTGAGTTGCTGTTAAGTCCTGGAGGATATGTTAATTAATTTGCCATTTCTCCAGGTTAGGATTTTCTTTTATTGTAAGAAAGCAAAATATGCTAAAAAAATTTCACTCAAATAGCCAGTCACTTAATGAACCTTACTCTTGTTTCTTCCGGTAATTCTGGAATTGTTAAATAGCCCCAGACTGAGCCCAATTTGTCCTTTACTCATACTACCTGGAGAATATTTGGCATAAGTAGGAAACATTAAACGTTGGTGTGGCAGGCTGACTTCAGTTCTTTTGCGTCCTATTTTAATACATTGATGTAAACATTGGTCTGATTTGATTTTAATCCTAAAGTTGAGGAAATTGCTTGACCTCTTGCAGAGCACTTCTTCTTTTACTGAAGCATCAATCCCAATGAGCTCTGCCTCCCATGATATAAAACTCGATATTTGGATTCGGAGGCACCTTTGGGCATATGTTTAAATTTGAGCTCACCTCCTCTAATACTGCAATCCGGTAAATAAAATAATTTCAAGTTTCATTGTCCTCGCCCAACAGATTTTCCCTTTACAAGGCCTATTGAGCCTGTGTTGAAAAATAAGTCCCAGCATCATTTCCTCCAAATCACCATTTGAAGCATTTGGGTTTGTTAAATGGTGTGCCCAAGTCAGTAAGAAATTCAAACTCTCCCAGGCACCTAAGCCAACAGAGCTGCTAAATGTAAGGTCACGTTCGAAGCCAGATCATCGCCTCATGAATCATGATGACACTCTGAACAAGTGAAAAAGAAAGACTGAGAGGAGAGAGAGCGTTTCAGGGAGAGAGGGAAGGAGCAAGGGAGCAAGCAGCAAGCATAGGTTCCAAATCAAAAGGAGAGACCAGGATGGTGAAGAGCGAAGGGTTAGGGAAATGTGGGTCCCTCTTCACCCCTGGAGCTGAGCTGCTAATTTTCTTCTCTTTTAACCCTTCTGTCTAGCAGAGAAAGAAAGAGGAAGGATGTGAAGTGTGGAGTGAGTGACAAAACGCTCACCAAACAAAACCTCACAATTATTAGTAATTGAATATTTCATATTTCGAGTCATTCAAGCTCTGTGAGCCCCAAATAGCACTTTTAAGTATTCAATTTTTTTCTCCATTGACTTTAATTAAGCTTGCCCCAGGCTGGCAATCCTGATGAACGTGGAAAAGGTGTTTTATAAAGGAGTAAGCTTTCTACCAGTGCAGATTTTTTTTTCTTCCTGAAATTATCCAGCTGTTATTTGAACTCAAACTCTTATTATGTCATCAGGTATAATCTTAGAAATATAAAATACAGATATATTAAACTGCCGCACCATAAATATTTTCCACTTGGTGACTGTGAAAATTACCATATTATTTCCTGATTCAGATATGCCCGATGAAACCTAGTATTAGTGATAAGTGACTGTACATATAGTAACTTCTGCGTAGGGACTGGCATGAAATGCCTTAATGATAGGATTCATGTACATACCTGCATTAATGCGTCCAGTCTTACATTTTCTTCTTCTCGGTCATCTAACCAATGCTACAACCTTAACAGCAAAATGTCCAAAACGACTGCAGGGTAAGACCATTTGGAAGCAACTTTTCCCCGTTATCACAGTGACACTCTTTTGGTGGCATACAAGGGAACCTATTGTGTCCTCAAATTGTTGAACTCACTGACTAAACTGCTCTTGAAGGCAATGTACTGGTGTCATAAAAGCCATACAAATCCAAGCTGACTGCATTTATCCTGCTGTCTGTCACCAAAATGCAACCAGTTTGGTAACTATGGTCTTTTCTCTGAGATGTTAGATATTTTGGTGTTAAAGCATGGCCTTTTCTTAGAGCACATAGAACTCTTAGCGAATCAGGTGCACAGATATATTGAAAAAGCACTTTCTTCATGTCAGTGAGTTGGATTTACTGTCTGGATACTCTGTCAGTATTATTTGCTGTAACTGCTGACTTCAGTTGAGCTACACTGATTTATACTAGTGGTGAGTTAAGATTTAAAAAGCATGGTGATCTGGAGTGCTAACGAAACTACAATTATGACAGAGTGAGACATTAAGGGGGAAATAATCCCTGCAGTCATGCAAAGCCCAGTGCAGAGACCAAGGGCAGGATGTCACCCAGTCGCTGAGACAGTGCCAAGCCTAGCGCTTGTTAAGCAAATAGGTGGAATGGCTTTGGGCCTCCTAGAAATCCCAATCTCCCCATGAGAGCAGTAGTAGTAATGTTGAGGTATATGTTAGAAACCGAGCCTTCAGGTGCTTGAGAAATTCCAGGGACAGTGCAATATGCTGAGGGCTTCAAAGGTGGTGGTGGTGACAGCTTATTCTGATGGCTGTTCTGTAACAGGCATTCCAGGTAAGCCTCAGCATTTTGCACCACAAAGATCTTGCTATCAAGAACTGATTTCCCTCATAGCCTCCAAAATTATTCTTGCTTTACCTGGTTTTGTGCTGAGGGAGCTCCTATGGTACCACAGCGAACGAGAGAATACTCTAGCCTCCTCCTGAGATGCTTGAACATTACATTAAAGCTAATCTGAATCACTCTGCCCCTCTGCCCTTTCCCATCTCGGTCCATCTGCTGCAGACTTTTAGCTCTTTCCAGTTAGCGTCAGCAACCAGTTCCTCTGGAGACCAACCTCAAACCAAACTTGCTTCATTTATGACCATATTGAATATCTTCCTCGTGGGCCTCTGAGGCTATGGCTGTTTTCTAGCCCTGTATTTATAAAACTAGACTTGCTTTTGCTATCTTTCCATGAAACTCTTGGCCAGATTTATGCCTGACTGTCAAGCAGTAACCCGAAAGGGGAAATGCATATTTGCACGTAACCTAACAGGGCTACCTGTGATCGTGCTACTCACTAAGAGGATCCTGAATCAGCCTGAATCCTCCGGCAATTACCAAAGATTTTGCAGCCAGAGCTTTGTTACAACGGGCCAGGCAACCAGCGATAATGCACTGGGCTCCTGGAATGTGGGCTACCCAGGCTGATCCAGCAAAAACTTCCTTGTGCACAACCTTCCGTGAGAGCTGCTCATGCTCATGTGGGAGCAGTCAGGGCATAGAGGCTGCGCAGGGGCTTCTGCTACAAACACAACTTGGTGCTGATGCTGCATTAGTAGGATACAGTGCTATTAGTAGTCGAATGCAGAATCAGCTTTGAGTGGGTGACTGTGCAGCTTACCCACAGGAACGAGATTTCGTCTGTATATCAATCTGAGCCAATATCCATATTGTGGTTAATGCTAATTAATTTGCATAGGAGGGAAAGTGGTCACACCAAGCCCGATTTTGGGCTGCCTTGTTTTGTGGTTGTCTATGCAAGTCTGTGGGTATTTTGCTCAGACACACAGTCTTTGAGCATGTGGTGAAAGGCGGGTATGAAAGCCTCACCTATTACATCCTTCTGAATGTTTTTTTCAGACTATTCATGGAAATAGGGCTAGTTTCTTTCCTGCAGCCAAAATAGGAGGAGTGGGTCTTCCCCCAACCCTTCTTACCCCTCTGATAAAGCATTCAGAAGCCTGAACACTCAATTTCTCATCTTTGCCAGCCTATAAACTTTCGAGATTGAGTGGCACAGTCAGCAGCAACACAACTCATCTCCTGTATACTAGGGGGGAGGCCAACAGGAGGGTGTGAATTTCTGTTGAGCAAGCAGAATTTAAATGGCCCTGCCCAGGCTGTAGACAAAAATAGATACAAATACATTCAGTGTGGGAAAAGGTGGGTTTTTTTTTTTTTTCTGTTGCCCCTGTGCTAGTTTTGGAATATTTGGGGTTACCCACACTTACAGATCTCATCATAGCCAAATTATCAAATACCAAATTATTTGACTATTTTCTATGTCAAAAGGACAAGGTATTAAAAACAAGTCACAGACAATTCTTTTCCTGTAAAGGTTAGGAATTCTCAATGTACATTCAGAGCCATACACACAAGTGCAAATAAGTCAACTACCACAGCTATTTAATCAGGAGCGTTTGTTGATTTGAGCAGAGCCCCTATGCTGTGAAATGAAAAAAGAAAACCAAATTTTCTTGAGCAATCTTGCTGTTCCTGCTTCAGGTGCTAGGCCATTTCACTAAAGCAGCTCAGACGAGAATGTCATTAGTTCTTAAGCCCCAGGTGAATTTGCCACTGTTCCACATGATTAAGCCAGATAATTGTGTGTTGATAGCGAATGTGGTTGGTGAAATACAATTTCTAGGACCTTCCTAAACAAACACAATGTAGAAGTGAGTCAAAGTGCTGTCATTTCAGTCCTTTGTCACAGGCTTTGCACTCGCAGACATCTCTGGTGAGGACTGGCGAATAATTCTGTGGCGTGTCACTGTGCTCTTAAAGGTGACCCAGCTCAGAAAGTGGATCATACGTCTTTTGGCATGCAGTTTAGGGCAGGAGAGGGGGAAAGGCCTGGCTAATGTGCCCGTGAGCGATGCAGGCTTCTACTGTTAGCCCGTTTTAAACTATGTGTGCTGGAGATCGCTTTGTCTTCAGTTAACTTTACAATTCCAGACAGTACTTTCAGAAGTGATTAAAATGCCACGAGTAACGTGCAATTACATATCCTGAGAAGTAAGTCACTGAAAACTTTTTAAGAGCTATTTTAAGCAGGGTTTCTTTATCAGGGCAATGCAGACCCAGTGAGCAGACTTCTGGGACCGTGTCTTGTCTCTGCTGATTTTCTCTGTGACCTTGAGTGGGTAACTAAAGATTTGATTTTTGATCCTGACACGAGAAGAGGCAGGACCCTAGATCTAAATGCTTTATTTTAGATTGCAGGTGGGTATTCAATGGCAATGATAGCTGCAGCAGGCATGGTACTGCCCTTCTGTTCTCCCAGCCATTTGCTTCTACCCTGCTGCTGTACTGGCACAAACGTGTATTTGGTGAGTCAGAGCCGGGGACTGACTTGGCTGAAACACAGGCTCCTCTTCCCCCAAAGAAAGGTATTTTTTCAGCATATTTAGTTCTCTGATCCTGCCTACCACATGGGTCACCAACAGTTGTGCTTGACCACTGCAAGATGTAGAGGTGGGAACAAACAAACAAACGTGTTTAGGACCTTGGAAAGGGAGAAGGGGAAAGCAAGGGGGTTGATTATATCATCACTGCTGCCCCAAACCAGTTGTGATTTTACTCATAAAAAAGAGCTGTTAATACCCAGGCTGGCATTGTGAGGATTATATATTGCAGGAGCACCCTCGGGGATCTTTTGATGAAAGTCACAGTGGAAATGGAGGGCATTAGTGGACTGATTCTACTCACTTAACACTGGTCGCAAGATGTGCAAAGTGATTAATCCCTAATGAAGGAATCTGTTTTCAAAAAAGAAAACAAACAGAAAGGAAGAGACATAAGAGAAGCTGATTTTCCTGATTTACCTACATTACACCCTCTGTATCCAGCAGTGCCAAGAATATCTGTCCTTTGATTTTTAAACTGCGGGTTTTTTTCCTAGTTACCATATTTATTGGAAGCTGGGCAAGGTGGAATTTTTTCCGGGACAAAGTAGTGCCTCCAAAACACACAGTAAGTGTGTCTGCATCCTGGCAATGCATGTTATGAGTCCACCAGACTTTGCACAGCAGCCTTTAAAACAAATGTCAAGTTAAAACATGTGCGTGCAGGCATGCATGTGTGTGTGCGTGCACACACACAGGTGTCTGTGTCTCGCCTATAAAGCTGTGTTTGTCAACCAGAAGGAGTATATGAGCAGGGAAGGAAAGGACAGGAGGTGCAGGAAAAGAAGAAACCTCCTTGCTTTTTTGAACACTTTAGAAATATTTATCAGATTATTTTTTTTCTAACTCATTTCATTCAATAAGCAGGCCTATATTATGTACAATCAGTATCCTGTAGTATTATCTGGCAGTCCTTGTGCCGGACGAGGAAAGGAGTTTTGTCTCGTGATTTATGATGCCATTAGATGTGGTTGTTTATCTGTGCAAGCTAAACATTTCCAGTGTGCATTCTTCATTCCTGTGTCTGTCTTCCCCATCCCTTTTCCTATGGACTCAAAGCACATTGATCATGTATCTCCCAAGACACTGAACAAGGAGTCCCTTGAAAGATCATTTCAGCTTCATTTCACGGCCTGGCTAGGGTCTCTGGGTAGTATGGCTGTTGTTTTAACTTCTGAAAGCATTTTTCACTAAAAAACAAAGTATTGCCTGAGAAAACTGTTCGCACCTGCCCTCTGGGTAGTTTATTAATATTCAAAGGTGAGTGAAGGAGTCAAAACGTGTACCTTTAGCAAGCAGGTATGGCTTTATCTAGAATAAGACAAACTGATTACATTGACAGTATGGCAAGCTGGATGAAAGCATGTGCCTTCAATTAATTTTAATTAGATTGGAGTAAAAGGAAATTTTAATTTTGATGGCTGAATCAGAGCTGAATCACAGAGGAGTAATGGAAACTTTGTATGTTTAACTACGTTGCCTGATTCAGGACACACAAGATTTGGGGGAAAAACATTACATAGGTTTCTTTCAGTGAAGGTGTTCAGAACTGGTGCAGGGATTGATAAGCCCTATAAAACATAGACAAAGTATATTATGCAGCAAGTTGAGTATACGTTTAATTAATTTGAGGGAAAAAAAAAAGAAAAAGAACTTGTTAGTTTTTACCACTTTGTGATCATCCCTCCTGCTGAGGAGAAAAAAATTCTTGCTAACACCAAGACAGCTTTTTGGTTGGGAAGGGTTTGGAGTGTAAGTATAGTCATCAGTGTCAAAAGACAAATCATTTTCTGATTCTTCGTAAATTAGTACTAATAATGGCTGTTTCTCAAGGGAACAAGACAGCTGTGGATCCAAAGGGCCAGAGTAGGGTCCTTAAAGCAACTTTCAAACAATGTCAAAAAAAAAGGGGGGGGAGAAAAAAAATCCATTGTCTACACTCCTGTCAGAGCTGCCCTAATGGCATCACAATGTGCATTTTAGAAAAAGCAGAGGCAGTTTTTAACAATTTCAAATAATTGTGTGAAAATAGCCTTGATCTCTCCTTAAACTGCTAAATCTTTTTAATGCTTCTCAAAAAAAAAAAAGGCTCCAAATGGGTTTAAACAGCTTTGATGAATGTGAAACTTATCTCTCGGCTTGTAATATTTCCAGAAATAGTGCTATTAAGTTGATTTGTGCATGGACACAAATCATTAGCAAATTGGACCCTTTATGTTAAAAAGGTTTTAGTCAGTGTTTAACTCTTTGGGTGAAAGCCGTGTTCTAAACAGGCTTTTAGAGTATAAACCTTGAGTTCTATAAAATGAGGCATTGATCTCTCCTACCCTTAATATTCAATGTCACGGGCACCGCATGTCAGAAACTATGTTGGTCACTGACACAAACTTGCCTTTTGCTTATGCCTGAAGGCAGTTAGCATCCGCGCGCCGAGCGGTCTTCCGACACCTCCTGCGGTGGAGGGGATTTTTCTGTCTATCACTGACAGTCTTTTCCACTTATTGGAGGCGATCGGATTCCTTGAATTCACATGGGAATCAACCACAGGACCATCCACAGATCCAGTCCCCAGCCACAATTCAGAGCAGCCATCTACTCTCCTTCCCTCTTGCCTTTGTTTTAGTGAGACGGTTTTAACTTTGGGCACTCAGAAACCTACTTTTCCCCTTCTGTGCCTCTTTTTGAATTCCAAGAAGACAGGCTATTTCAATGCCCATCCCTATCTAGGGACTAGAGTATAACACAGTGCACAGCTGCCATTTCATTCCTTTTTATTCCTGTTTAATTAGTGCTTTCTTTTTTTTTTTTTTCCCCTGTTAAAGAAAAACAATCATTTGGCTTTCATAATATTTCAACAGTGTTCCATACTGAAGACTAATGTCACAGTTTCTTGAATCTAAACTAAATGAGCTAGAGCCATGGATCTAGTCCGCTACCCTTTTGTCTACAGATTCAGACAGATGGTATCAACCAGTTGGAACACTCTTAGTTATAAGCCATTAAGATGAGCAGTGGGTCAGAGCCTTAAAAAATAGGTAAGTACGTATTTGCTTATAAAATGAGTTTCTAACTACTGAACAGTATAATTTAGTAAAATGGAGGCATACCAATTTCTGTTATGAAACTGTTGGAATACCAATTTCTGACTCTGGTGATCAGAACTATTCTCATTTTCAGTTAGCTTTATTGTAAGAGCAAGTGAATTAGCAGAGAATGCCTTCCTTTCATTTACAGTAGGATATTTCTCAGACATCTGGGTTACTGGATTTCAATTTTTAAGAGCATGCTCCAAAACTTCCACAGATTTCAAGAGGTTTTGATTGCGTCTTGAAGTGCCCATCCCTACTGCAGGTTTTCTTGGGTTTGAGTGAAAAGCTGAAAGAAGAGACCCTTAGAAGCAAAAAGCAATTTTGTTAAGCTATACTTTCCTCTAGATCTATATTATTTTAATTCAAGCTCTTCAGGACAAAGACTATCGTTTCTTATCTGTTTGCAATGTGCATACAAACAACGCAGTCCAGTGCTTGACTGGGTCTCCAGCTTCTGTTATAAAGCAAATAATGAATCCTACTTGTTTTAGCTTTCTAACACATCTTGACTTTCTTGTTCTTGCCTTTTAAACTGCAGGACCCTTGAGGCAAGGGCTGACTTTATTTATGACATGCTGTATGCTGTTGGAGATTAATTGTAAAAAGAAACTCAAAATGTAACAAACCCCTCTGTAGTAAGGAGGAGACAATTCTAAGGGAAATTTTGCAACTGTTTTAAGTGCTGTATGGTATTATCAGTATTAACAGCTTTATTAGAGCCTTGTATTAACAAGTCTTAGTACCGTACATTAGTAGCAGCTGGCTCTGCATTAATTATCTACTAGTTTAAATGTGACAGCAATATGTATTTATAGTGGTCAGAAAATTTGTCACTATCTTAGCTAACTTTATCTCAGTAAAGCAACTCAAAGTATTGTAAACTATAATGATAAAGTGGCATAGTTCATCGGTATAACTACTCATTAATGCATTTTATTTTACCCCAGTGAAGTCCAGAGTATCTTTAAAAATGGCCACTGTACAGGCACATGTCATTCAGTGTAACACTGAACAATTATATCACCAGCTTTTAGACATCAGGAAAGGAGTGTCTCACTCGGCATAGGATCAACATAATTCAAAACCCTTCAGCTTCTTGAACTAAACCAAATATTTTGTTCAACATTTATCTGTGTTGCCCTGCAGTGTCGCTGTGCCTAACATCCCAGTGACCAAGATCCATGAAGAAACATCTCCTTAGCTGGGTTACATTTCACAAGATGCAGATGGATGTCTTTTTTGGGGTGAACCTAGGGATTTGTGTGGTGATGTATCTTGTGGCACACTCAGAAAATCTGTCTGTAGCGAAAAATTCATAGTGCAAAGCATCTAAACTCCAGGCCTTGTGAGGTATCAAGATGACTTCAGAGGGACTTACATTGGTATTGAACAGAGCTAAATGAAATGCTTTGGTTTCATTCAAAAAATGTTATTCAGTGTTGCAGTTTTGTAATATTCAGCATTTCCTTTAGATCAGAAATACTAAAGTGGCATGTTTTGACATTTCTGAACTTTGTGATTTTTAGAAGTTTCAGTAGTCACTGTTTGACTTTCTGTTCCAAATTGGGATAAAAGCAAATATGAAGACAGTGAAATTTTCAGTGGGACTGAAAACACATGTTCTTTCAGCCCTAGCTGTATCCTCGTTCCACATAAAAAGAGTTTCAGATATTCGCCAGGGATACTGAATTTTGTCTAGTTTCACTTTATTTCCTGACAATATAAAACAGTGGGGATGCAACATTTGTATAACTGTAATAGGTGACTTTGTTTATTAGCCAGCCTTCTCAGAAGTGGAAATTTTAGCATCAGAAAATGAAAATTCAGCATATGCTTGAGTTTTTCTGGAGATATATAAACTTGAGCCTTTCTTCTTGCAGTGATTCTGTCTCATTTCCCCCAGGGGGTTCAGTGTTTCTGCCTGATGTGCCCCTATCCCTGTGTGCTTCTTAAGCAGAAAAAAAAGGAAGTGGAGATGACACTTCTGCTGGGAATACCTGCTCCGTGTGGGGATATACCAGCTCCAGGCCTCTTTCTTGACAACGTCTGTGGGAAAGGTTCTGGCACGAGGATTCCTGCAGAGAGTCAGGCAATTGAAAATCACTTTCTGATACGTCTTTAGGATCTCTGTCGTGCTCAAGTGCGGTGTACAGTCTGGCCTTCAATGTCTTCTAGCATTGTAGAAACACGTATACTGGGAAA
>NW_009259707.1:3590797-3615209 GCF_000687185.1 Egretta garzetta | reverse complement strand
AAGAGTGGAGGTTAAATATCTGTCCTCTGTCTTAAGTGAACAGCAAAGGAAATTAACCCATTGCAGCCTACCTGGTGTGTCCCATCCATGTATATGAAGAGGCATGTTTGCAAACAGTCAAGGTGTGGCTCTAGATGAGAATGAACTTCTTCCCATGCCTGCTCAATAGATTGGAAAGTTTATCTTGCTCCTGTAGAAAGAAGGGTGAGTACAATACATTTAATTCCAGTGAGCTGTTATCTGTAACATCCTCCATATCCTGACACCATGATGCTGAAAAACAGTATCACCTCTCTAACAACCCCCACACGATTCATAAGATTTCCAGATACCCCAAGTTATTCTTCATCTCACACGCAGTACAGAGTCTCAAAGTGCCAAGGGGTGTACAACGCTGCACGAGTTTCACAGTGTGCTGGAGAAACCTGTGTGATTTGCTGTGCGGGGTTTAAACACCTCGTTTTCCCCTGGGGCATTGCTATTTGAGAACAGTTCAAACTCCACTGCAGCAAGCAGCAAGACTTCCCCTCTCCAACGGGGATGCGCCCTCACCCATCTTGGTCTTTGTCACATTTTAGTCCACATCTCTCCAGCATGACAAGGGGGCTTCCTATGTGCAGACAGCTCTCAAGCTGCAGTAATTAGGGGCGAGTGAGATGCTCCAAGGGATAAGCCAGCTAAAGCAAATTACGGAGCTTATATAAATGAGGATGCTCAGACAAGGAGATGCCTTTACTTTTCAAACACTGGAAGACTACTTTCTGAGGAGAACAGGGGCAGCTTCAAACAGCCTTGGGCTGTGTTGGTCCTGATGTGACTAGCGTGCTTTCTGTATCGCTCAACTTGGACCACTGTGGTGAAGCTGAGGATGCTTGGGGAAAGCCCTGCAATGCAGACAACCCATACATGCATTGCTGAGAATGTACTTTAGTCACCCACTGCTTTTTGTGTTGTTTTTTTTTTTAAGTTTGGGTTTGTTTTGTGGTTTTTTTTTAATGCACAGGACCACTGCTTACAGATAAAAACGGGAGTCTGACCAACCCTGGGACAACCAGCTGTGTTCCCAGCCGCCCTGGGTAGGAGCTTCCCACACAAGCTGTCCCACATGCACATGTCCTAAATCTGTGTTCAGTGAAAAGTGCTGGTGGCCTGAATGCCTTAATGAATTTGTTGGTGGTGATATATTGGGCTGCTGTGATCCTCCTGGCACACACCTCACATATCCCATAAACCAGGTGCTAAATCTGTGCTAATGCCATATCCTCCCTGCAGAAGCTGGACACGCAAGTGTTGCACTTGCAGAAATTCCCCCGCTATGACCCTTCCTGTGGGACCTGAGCAGCTTGCTTTGCTCTGTGAATACCTGAGAGGTTCAGCATGCAAGCCAGTGGCATGAGGCTATTGCAGGCTGCCCATTTTTATTTTATTTTATATTATTTTATTTGGATTTTAAGTATCAGAAGGGCTCTCCCCGGGTGTAGACCACGGGTTTAACCAAACCTCAGTCTTGTTTGGAAAGTAGTTTTTAATACCCATCTGGAGTGTGGGTGAAGGTGAAAGTTGTCAGGCTGTGAAAAATGGAATTGGTGTTGGCTGACCTGAAATAGGCCGTAAAGTTCTATTCCTCACAAAGGCAAGATATATTATTGCTGTAACGCCATTATTCCGCTCCATCACTTTTAAACCTTGTTCCCATTATCTGCAAGTTAAATATAACCCTATGTAAAAACAGGAAGGACAGCGCTAAGTTGTCCAGCTTAACAGCACACACTTAAAACATAATAGAGCACTTGTTACTGTATTTTATGGAACGGAAACTCCAAATGTAAAGATGTATTAAGGAAATATCTCAAAGTTATTAGGGAAGGATATTTACAATTACAGATTGCTTTATATTATGCTTTTATGAACATCTCAGGAAATGAAATAGCCCTCAGCTGTAGAGAGTGAAGAGGGAGGTAATTTTCCTTAATACGGGTGATAAAATTAATCTGATTGAAATCGCTAGCGATTATTTCGCAGAATACTGAGTGGCAGTACAATCACTTACACTCTTTTATATTTTTTTAGTCAAAGCTCGTGTAGATGAAAGCTAATTACAAAGTAGTGATGTGAAGCGCTAAGGAAATAGTTTGTATAGCATAGAACAGGCACAGCTAATTGGGGTTTGTGATTACACAGATTGTTGTTAGGGAGAATTAACTACCAGCAGTCTCTCCTGCAAAGCTTCTCATCAAGGGAAAGTAAAAATAGACACTGGATCTGTTATTTATCTAATTATGCTATGAATATTTTCACAAGCATGTTACACACTCTCAAATGGTTTGTTGTTCAAAAACTTTCAGTCTCATGTTGCTTCTGATCAAAGTATCAATATGAAGTTTCTGACATTTGATTTTTTTCACTTAATATTACACACCTAGTCCTTCCACCCCACAAAGCTATGCCTGCTAGCTGAACGGTATGAATTTAGGCATGTATACATAATGCTGTGGCAGCGGGAGTATATCAAAATGATTATTAGAAAGGTGAGTGGATGGGGAAGACTGCAGCGAGTGTCCAAAATAAGAAAAGCCAAGATAGGCCTGAAGTAGCACCAAGAAGTATTTTCTTAGCTGTTGTTGTTTAAATCATTGTACAAGCCTACCGACAACTCAAACCTTGCAAATATGCCAAAAGGCGGGCCTTTGTTTTACACTGCTCTATACAGAACAGGAAGGGGTGGAGGGAGATGTTCCATATGGAGACCCTGATCTTGTAAACTAATCTGCATGGGAGACTCCTTATGCTGCATGGAGCCTCACTGAAATCATTAGGACTCTGTGTGGTGCAGTGTGTAATCAGGCTGATAATAGATGCTCATTGAATTTGTTACATGTTTTGCTTTTTTTTGTTACTGCCTTTTACTTGCTGACCTGGAGTAGCTCCCTGAGATTGAAAACTGTCATGTGATAAAGTTTCAGGGAAATCCATTAGAGCTAATACAGAAAGCTGCTTAGAGTCCTAATTTCTGGTGGATTATTGAATTAATGGATATTACTTAATAACAGATTCAGCAGACTTTGGTCATCACCAGAATAGCTGTGAGTGTTTTGGAGGATGGCCTTTGAAGATCTTACCAGTGGGTTGTTAAACTACATATTAGTAGTCCTAGCATAAATATTTGTCAGTCCCTATAGAAGTTCTCAAGGAAGGGGGAAGCAATCACGAAATGCTTAGGCAGTGGCATTCAAAAAAATTGCCAAGCATTAATATCACTACTGAAAGGAGTACCACACCTTCCTGTGAGTATTGCTTCCTGGCATTACTGCCTTTCGGTGGAAACCTGAGATACTCTTATCTCCATGCGTATAACTTCTCCCTGTACCATCCCTCAAGAACTACTTGAGTAACACCCAGCTGCGTTCTGCACAGGGGCTGGATGCTCAGTATTTGTAAGATATCTTAGGAGAAAACTGCAGCAGAGAAGTATTTTCCATCTGCATAATCTCCATTTTCTGTATTGTACAGAATGTACCATCTTTCAGACTCGGTTTAGAAGCCTGAAGATGAATGGGCATTTCATAGCAGTTTAATAATTCATACACAAAATAAAAGCAGAAAGTGTCAGAGGCGGCTGGGCGGTCAACTTGAGACACTTGGGTTTGGGTTTGCTTTGTAAAACTTCTGAGTTCCCACAATCTCCACTCTGAGTTAAAATTCAAATGCCCCAGGTCAGAGGACCGTTTTAGCATAAGCTCATATGCTTTTATTTTGCTCTCCTTTTTTCTTCTATTTTTCTGAAAAATCCTCAGGCAACAGCCTGCTACGCTGTGAGTTGTCCTATAATCCAGCAGTTCCCAAACTTATTTCAACTAACAGATCTGAAAACTTTCGGTCAGTGCTCCAAAAATTAGTCATACTGTGGAAATTCCCCTCTACCCAGAGGTACTTCTAGCTGGCTGGATATCATGGTGGAATGCAGAGCCTAATATCTTGGTGTAGGCCCTAGGGCTGGGCTATAACCAAGGTTTCTGTGGGCTAAAGACCAGGTGACTTGGGACCACCCATGCACCAACCCTCACCAACAAGTCTCCCACCCACCACAACCTTACTGACTGTGCTTCTGTGGAGCATAGTGTGAAAATCCCAGGACAGGTGATTTGCACTATCTCCATGCAAATTGACCCCGAAAATTTGAGATGTAGCAAAAGTTACTAACCAGCAATACAAAAAATAGTATTTTGTATTCACAGAAAACAATAGATGTACCAAAATGCTTGTGATGGGAAAGTGCTGTTATACCTTTAAATAAAAAAGTTGGCAAGAAAATGTATATACAGAATCAGAGTAAATTTTTCCAGAGAGGCTTTTTGCTCTTCTGATGGGGCTCATATAGTGAGTTTTAACTACCATTTTAATTAAAGCCACCTTCTCATGGAAAACCCCTGCAATCACAAACATCAGGCAGGTGAAGAGGAGCCTCAGCTGTGTCACCTTAGTCAGTGCTAAGGGGAAAACTTAGCAGAGACTTACAACCGGTCTCCGTTTCTGTTCCTTCTGTACTGAGGGCAGTCTGCTGAGCTCCAGGTATCTGCCTGCAGCAAAAGGAGATGGCGTTTTACAGTCATCTGCAATGGGGAGAGGAGTAGGAAGAGGGGCAGGTATATAGAAAAGGAAACCTTAGCCGCTGGTTGGTTTAGTTTCCATTTGGAAAAGTATCAAGAGCAGAGTTACAGCAGAGGAAACTGCTCATAGTAGGCATAACATAAGAGGCTCTCATTTTTCATGTGGGTACACAGAGGACATACTGGATCAGACAAGTTGTCCACCTCCTTCAGCAAACTGTTTATAAAATTGGCTAGCTTCAGACGAGCGTGCCAGAAACTCTGCAGTAGGTTGTTACAGAGACAACTTGCCCACAGGGAAAATTTCCCCCTAATCCACAAACTGTTTTATGCCCTGAAGCATACAAATTTACTTCCTTTCCAAAAGTCTTGGAATATTTTTCAGTTTGTTTGTTTTTCTGCTCTTTACTACAATAACTGTAGGTAGTTTGGTTGTTGCCCACAAAAGTTCAGTCTATGCAGTGTTACAATATTGTGTCACACACTTGTACATAAATATTTATTTCAAACAGAAAATGAAAGCAGGTATAATGTAAAATTATATATTTTTTCATACTATTATTAACGGTCTGACACCAGCAAACCACTGTGTTCTATACATGTTAGCAGTTTCACTGCCATTCTGTATGAGCAGAAGATAAAAATGATATTATATGAGCGTATGCAAATGATGAAGGGTCTGGACCTGTGCTAAGTAATTTTCCTGTGCTCCTCTACCTTGTCCACTTCAAGTGACAGCCACTGAAAATTAAATGGTTTTCAATAAAAATTCTGTAACCTGAAATGAATCCCTACAGGATAATTAGAGTATCTTGCACATAAAAAGTAGTTATGTCTCTTCCACTTGTGAAGAATCCTCCATAGCTGATCAGCAGCCCTGGAGTGCTGGTCAAGCCAGATGTGTAATGCCCATGAGATGTAACACTCAGCTGAGAGGCGTCACCATGTCACACTGCTCAGGGGCGTATCCTTCCTCAAGCACACAGTTTTCTGTGCAAACTGTACTGTACTACTTTTTGCACTCCTCTTCATGGCACCGACTCCACTGTGCCTCCTGCTTTCCTGTCCTGGCAGTCCATCCTCCCCAACAGCACTTGGTCTAGGACAAAGTGTGCCTTTCCCTATTTGACCACCTACATTAAAAGTTCTGCCATCACTCAGGTTCTTAGGTTTCATGTGGTGGAAACAGATTTTGTTCCAGCCAACTTGAGTCCTAAAAATTTTGAGACCTACTTAAAGCTACAGCTTACACGTTAGCTTTTGGGAAAACATAAGCCTCATTGCCAGGCCTCAGATCTGGCAGAAAACTGGGCATTCCTACTCCAAAAGCCACATGCTCATAAAAATACTCCACTGAGCCTCTATCAGGGTATCCCAACTCTCAGTGCCACTTATATCATGGGCTCAAATCTGTCCCATCACTGTCACGGGTCTTGCAGCTCAGAACATGAACCAGGCAAATGCAAGTCTTCTTTCAGTCTGCATTGCATAAATGCCCCAGATGAAACAACCAAAACCACCGTCAGAAATAACTTTGACTTTGCATTTTTAATGAAACTCTTTCCTATCAACTGACAGGCCAGAACTCAGTAAATCTAATGAACTGCAATATTGATATTAATTGTAATTATTCCTGTGTATTACATAGACACCTAATTAGGAGCACCTTTGCAATATAGTAAAGACATTCCCAGAGACTTACAGTCCACAAAAGACACACATGAAGGATAAGGGAGAGAAAAAAAAATTATAATCTCACTGATTTTAAGATGACAAACTGAGGCAGAGGACTGAAATACTTGGGTTTCGAGCCATTGACTTGG
The DNA here is from genome assembly GCF_000687185.1 of Egretta garzetta. Classification (NCBI taxonomy): domain Eukaryota; kingdom Metazoa; phylum Chordata; class Aves; order Pelecaniformes; family Ardeidae; genus Egretta; species Egretta garzetta. The sequence continues at coordinate 3,608,779 of NW_009259707.1, read as the reverse complement.
GGAGTCAGTTTTCATACACAGTGATACACAGAGAGCTGAACATGTGGTACAAAACCTAAGGAGGATCATTGCTTTGATTTGTTTTCATGTGCGCTTCAGGATCAACATTTCTCAGGCACTGTACAATACAGGTAATTGGGGAATGATTTTCCCTGTCCTATGTAAAGTTCTTTATGTTTCAGCTTTGCATGGAGGTGACTGCGAAACCAGCTGAAATTTTTCATTAAAATTAGGGCAAGAAAGCCCCAGAGTCACTGCTCAGCCATTTATCCGGCTTATAAGAGGTGGGGATTTCTGCCAAATCAGGCAGAGAAGGGACTAACATGTTTGGATGGGATTCATTCCTCTTGGCTAGACAGATAAACATCCTCAGGGCAGAAAGATAGGTACCTCTTGAGACCACTTTACCCCATCCTAAGAGAGACATGCAAGATCAATCATCCTCTGGAACAGCTTGTCTTGGCCTAATGCATTTTAGGTGCCTACAGATATGTTTGCAGGATCTCACCCTTGTCCAGTGCAGCCGAGGTGACCAACAGTTTAGCAGTTGCTTTGCAGTGATTCTCTTTAGTCATCTCTACTGGAGCTACTCTGGTTTGTGCAGATGGTGAGGGACCTTTGGCATGGAGACTCTGACAAGGGAAGGACCTAGGATACCAGGGCAACCTTGGTCTAAATCTTTGTTTTATCTCAAACACAATAGGAACTGGTCAATGGTATCTGATGCGAGTGCTCTAACCAACATGATTTTCTATGGTTTTTTCCTCCATTTCAAATAAAAAACCCCAAACAACTCAGTAGAGTTCCCAATTACCTTCCCTCACAAAAGTTTTGCCATGACTTGTCCTTTTGAGCCAAACATTCCTGACTGCTATATAATGTTGCCTGATTTCCTCTTTGGTGCTCCTGACAAGTCTTCTGGGACTGCCTCCTAAATAAGTCCAGCAAGATTCTCTCTGTGGCAAACACGCCTGGGTCTAACATTAAGCAAATCAACACGCTGGTGCTCAGAGCTTCCTAACTCATGGGTTCAAATACCCAAAGCTTTCCTGCTTCATCCAAATTGTCATCACAACTCTCCTCCCTCTGAATAAAATGGCTGCAATGCTGTGTTTCTATAATGCGCTTTTGCTCGGTTTTGTTTTCCATGCATGCTGCCTTGTCCCCACACCAACCTCTCATCTGTCTAAGGTGGTTCAGGAGAGCCTTCCTGTACCAACAGCAACCCATTCCCAGGCAAGGAAGTCCAAGGGTAAGAATATAAATTGTTTCCTCACATCCTGGAAGCTCGTCATGGTTTTACTATAGCTACTTTACAGGTAGTAACTGAGCCATTATGAGCATGATAGAAATTGATGCATATACTTGGAGGATGACAGACTATATCTTAATGTAGACCTTTTTATGATGCATAATACTGACTCTGTGAATACATGAAGCTGCAATTTATTTACACCTTTAGTTTGTTTATAAAAAAACGCCTTATGCATATACTTTACAGCAGTACTGCTTTTAGTCCACACGTATAAATTACCTACTAACTAGCATGCACCCACAAGCTCAATGGGATTCACATTAGTGATGAGAAATATTACAAGCTGCTTCCCCTGAAGGTTTGGGTTAACAATGGGCTCAGTCCTGAGGTTTTGTCATGATGCTTCTAATACAATAAATATCCAATAAAGAGGAAGAATAAGGGAAAAATCTGTCGGTGTCTTGTGGGAGTCTCTCTTCAATTCCTTGCCTGTGGTGCATTTTGCCTGAACATTGCTGTAGTAAGTTTTATCTACATGTTTATCTATCTGTCTCCACCAGTGGATATATTGACCAGGATATTATTCCCCACCTACATCTAGCTTTGTCCTATCTCTTAAATCTTCATTGTTACCTAATCCCTTGACAAGCTCTACAGTGCTCAACTCCTGGGTGCCTCCGTACTACAGTACACAACAGATTTGTGTATAGCTAAATCACCCCATGAAAAATTCCCTCGGTGCCCATTTTCTACTTAAACTGGTGATTAAGTACCTCTATCTACTACAATTTGAAAAGCATCAGCATGTTCCTGGGTGCCTATTTTGGCTGGTTGAAGAAGTAATTTAGTTTTCATGGGAAATGTCAAAATTTTATTGTTTTTTCCCCTCTGATGTTCCCCATGCTGTTTTGTTTTTTCTTGAATAAAAGAGAGCAAAAGCATATATTTCAATGACACCAACAAGAACAATAAAAAAGGATAGATGGGAAGCAGGGGGTGCCCCTTCTTTTGGGGAAAAAAAAAATCCCACGCCACAATTAGCAAAAGAATGAAGTAAATCTAAGCATTTTTATTGAAAGCTAAACAATTTCTCATTTTTTTTCTGCTATCTGTTTCTGGTTTTCTCATCAATAACCAGCACATTTGGTGAGAAATCTGTATCTTGTTAAAAATATCTTCCAAGAAAAAATTTTCAGCAGCTCAAGAGTAGATGTACATATATATACAGAGACATAGTATTAGAAATCCACTTATATAAAATCGTAAGCTTCATAGTTAAAAAATGTTGAACCATCTGAAAGCTAAAGCTAAGAATGTGCATACAGTCTTAATTTAATTCTCTTATGTATTTGGCTAAAAGGACGTGCACTCTTTGGCCTTTGTACCCATTCGCTGGAAAAAAAGCAGCAGTCACTGTGGTAGAGCTGGGCAGATGAACATTTTCTTTGCCCTGAGGGAAACAGAGTCACTGTTCACAGCTGTTCTTACCCCACTGCCCTTTCTGGTTGGTAGCACGGGCAGGGAGGCTGCACAAATGGGCAGCGTTGGGGCTCTGCTTCAGCTGACGGCAGGGGGCAGGTCAACCAATGGGAGAATGGCTCTCTTCTGAGGTCCTGGCTCTGGACAGGACCATGGAAAGACATTTTCTTCATATTGCCATGCTCCTGACCTGGTTTTAAGGATGGTACAGAAGAAGACCTAATACAGAGACATAGTATTAGAAATCCACTTATATAAAATCGTAAGCTTCATAGTTAAAAAATGTTGAACCATCTGAAAGCTAAAGCTAAGAATGTGCATACAGTCTTAATTTAATTCTCTTATGTATTTGGCTAAAAGGACGTGCACTCTTTGGCCTTTGTACCCATTCGCTGGAAAAAAAGCAGCAGTCACTGTGGTAGAGCTGGGCAGATGAACATTTTCTTTGCCCTGAGGGAAACAGAGTCACTGTTCACAGCTGTTCTTACCCCACTGCCCTTTCTGGTTGGTAGCACGGGCAGGGAGGCTGCACAAATGGGCAGCGTTGGGGCTCTGCTTCAGCTGACGGCAGGGGGCAGGTCAACCAATGGGAGAATGGCTCTCTTCTGAGGTCCTGGCTCTGGACAGGACCATGGAAAGCCATTTTCTTCATATTTCCATGCTCCTGACCTGGTTTTAAGGATGGTACAGAAGAAGACCTAATTTTTTTTTTCTTCTTCTGGTTTTTTTTTTCTTTTTTTTTTTCTGGTTTGCTAGACAGTATCACACCTCACATATGGGCTTTTCTGATAACTCAGCCAACTGGCTCAAGCACAAGCACTGCCCTAATCTGATTAGCATGCTTTTAGTACTTGAGCTAGTACCCGACATGGCTCTATGATCTAGGTCTATACTAATAAAAACGATGGCCACGGGCTCTTCTCTGAGACTAAGTGGGTGGCACGCTCATGTCTATATGGCTAAATTTGCTTCTCCCTGCCCTGTCCCTAATGCCTCCTGGGGACTGTCCTTGCTCCAACCTATTCTTGATCAGTGCCTGGGAGACTAATGGCTGGCATGTGCCCAAAATGTTCCGAGGAGCCTATTAGCAATTAAGCAGCGTGGATGATCACAGGCCTGGTCCCAGCCACTGATTAACTCACTAGCAGGGAGGTGGCTGCCATGAGCCATGCAGAGTGATGGCCGGTTCACAAGCAGCTCTTTGCTCCCTGACACAAAGCTGTGACCTGTGTTCCATACATTTTGCATATTTCCAGGGCCCCTTAGAAAACAAAACAAAACAGGATTATAACAGCAAATGAAAGCAAGGGATGAAGACCTTCTGCAATTTCATCCATAACCCTGGTCTCTACCTCAGAATCTGAAAATCAATGGCTTTTGTCCCACATGTTGACCTTTAGGTACAGACCATTTCCAGCCAAGGGAAGTGGAGTCAAAGGGTCTTTCACTTCCTTCTTTTAGGAACCAGAGGATCCAGTATATGGACCTGATCAGCAGTGCTTGTTGCAATATCAAATACATACAGAAAAAGGTGGTCTCTCTGTTGTCTGGACTCCAAAACAATTACTGATATTTAAGCAATAACTCAGACTTCACTCAGGAGGTGGCAGGCAGCCAATTTGAGTCATTCACTAGCTAGCACAATTTGGGCTGTTGATTTTTTGTGAGAAGATATACATAAAATATTTCCCATTTTTCCCCAGATTTTATGCAGCTGTACTGTCTCTTTTATCTGCCTGCCACCCACTTCCCTCTAATGATTTTTGAACCTGTTGAGTTCAACCAGGTTTTTGAATTAAACAGATTTAAAAGATGATGTCTCAAAGCGAGGGAAATACTTAATATTTTCATAAATATTGGCAGCTGAGTAAAAGAGCATCTATAACCTCCTGTAAGAGTAAGACAGGTAGAGTTCAGTTCATGTATCCCATTTGGCTGCAGCTTGCAGCTGATCAGCAATGATATATTGTGTAGCTGATTTGCTGTGTCTTGTCCGGGACAGTGGTGTAGAGGCTGTGAGGGAAAGCTGGGTCATTCCAGGCAGAGCCTTAAAGAAGCAAAAGACACAAATCTATAAGAAAACTTATTTCATTAGCCTGACTGGTTTTAGCCAACATCTAGTCTAAGCTCTAGAGGTGCCTGGCAGGGGACAACCAGGTCATGGGGGACATACCAGTTTCTGGTGCATTACTTAATTTCATTATGTCAATGCAGTGACCTAAGTGGCTTCATCCTAGAATATATATTTCAATGGTTTCTCAGGAAAGACATATCTTTCCTCCCACCAGCTTTGAAGAATGGCCTTGTTGTGCACACTTGCTGGGCATGCCTCCAATGCAAGCGAGCGTCAAGTTAGCTTCAACTATGCCGAAAAGTCCTGTATACAATTGTAAAGTTCATTTTAGACACAGAGTGCAATTTCAAGCTATAGAAGGCTGTATACTCTAAATACAAATCACTGTTCAGTTTGGATAGAAATTATTTTCACAGACAATTTCTGGCACATCCAAAAGAGCAAACATGACACTTAAAGGATGCAACACTTAAGGATCTTCTTTTCATTTTACTCAATATCAGCTATGTGCCTGCACATTGCTTCACCACTGTATGCATCACCTTAGTGGAAAAGAAAAATCTACTGCACGTTCTCGGTCTCCAACTTGCTCATACAAAACCAATTTATCCAGAATAAGATTATGTCCTGCTTCTCCAAAAAGGCTGTTTTCAAGCCAAATTTCCATGTCAAATCTGAAGCATTTAAAGGTATAGGATTATTTTGAAGACCAAAAAAAATGTTTTGTACAGGGGGAAACGATTTCTTCCTGTGCAAAGATGACACAAAACACATATGCTAGAAAGGTGTTTAAAATACCAAACTGTGCTTACCTGACTCAATCAAACATGCAAAAAGAGAGGCTGCTGTCATTTTCTGAATGACATGGATTAATCTGAAGTTCCTCAGCTCTGTAAGCCCAGGAGCAGCTGAGGTTTACCTCAGCAGTTGCAGCCTCAGGGCATTTCTTACCTCGCACATGCATTCACTTACGTCAGTGGGAGGCAGTGGGAGGCGCTAGTTCTGACAGCTTTAAACCAAAATAAATTTTGTTTCTCCTAGAGTAATTAGCTAATGTGTTATTGTGAGTTAAAACCAGTTCATTCAAACATTGAAGGATGTAGCATAAACATGATTTTGACCTCAGCAATGGAAAATTTCAGCCCACATATAAGCATTCCAGCAGACTCCATTGGGGTGGGCTAGAAAGCAAAAATTCAGTCTAACGAAAAACTCTAAGTCTGAATATTTAGCTGGTTTTTCATTAGGTATTTTTCCTTAGGATGAAGCCCGTTCCAGACAAGTCAGAGGATAGCAGCTACAGCTCTGAGCTGGAGAGGTTGCAGAGGAGCAGGTCTAGACGGAAAGAACTTGCCTTTCTCTCTGCAGTCTTCCTCATGGCTACGGGGCGTTTGGCTGCTTCAGAGCTTCTACTTGTGAGGATTGAACCATTGCTGCATTCTGGAGATGGGACTGTTCCCACACCAGCTCTGTGTATGCAAATGCAAACTGGAGTTTAAGTAACGTGTAAATCCCTGAATGCCTCTTAGTGTGACCAGTACAGGCCAGGATCTCAAACAGTCAGGGTAGCACAAGCACACAAAAGAAAACTTCCCAGTTAATGATGGGTTAAATTTTGCTGGTTCTACATATGCCTCTACAATACCAATGTAAAATGCAAACTCAGAGCTTGCTTTTTAGAGGTGCAGTAGACCTATCACATATAAGCTTATTGCTCTGGGGCATACCTGTGATGCTTGATTCTTACCTGTTGTAAAATGCCCTGTTTGCTGCCACTAATTATTTGTGGTCAGATAGAACACACGTTCAAATAGCATTTTGTGTTTCTGCTAAAGCATCTATTTAAATAATTTCTGGTTTAGCCTTCATTTTTATTCTATATGTTCCAGCCTATTCTCTAACTAGCAGGCAGGCCCCAGACTTAGGAGATCACCCATGCACGTATTAAGAAATGGTGTGTCTGTCAAGGTATTTATAGTGCAGCTTTACATGAACTACTTTGGGTTTTGCCCTGGCTCTATACTGTTATTTTACAGCCTGTTGTTTTGTCATTTCCCATATCTACTGTGACCAAAGAGTATCCTTCTGATAATGCATTATTAATAGCTATGCATTAATAATAATAAAAAAATAAAGCAATAGCAGAAATTATAGTTTTTATCTTTAAATATTCATGCATCAGCAAGGTAGAAACTCATTTTAGAATTAATATGTGGATGTTTCAAGCAAATGCAAATAATTATGAGAGAACACAATGGCAAAACGAGTTCTCTGTGGTTGCAGGCAGAATTTAGATACAACTTGTCTTATTCACAGTCTTAATATTTTAAATAACCAGAATTCTGAGTATGTAAGCCCACTTGTTTTAACAAATAAGTTGCTGAGTATTTCCTCATATACTGTATGCTGCTTGGTATCCAGAAAAAAACCCCCAGAAACAGCAGATACCAGCTGCTGAATGTTAGTACTGTATTTCACAGTGTTGAATTCAGAGGCCTCATACCAAAAAATGATCAAGGACAATGCTTCTATAAAAATGAAAACTATCATATTTCATTTTGCTTTTTCAAATGAGAGGAAAACAGGGCATAACGAAATAATGCATGTCACAGGATTATTTTTTATTATCAGCCAGTCTAACCCAGAGTTCACTTCATCATAAGTTACAGCCCAGGTCATTGTTTCAGAAATAAGTGGAATTTTTTTGGCTCTGGAGTGAAGTATCCTAGCTTACCCTCATACATTGCCACTGGGGAGCAACTGTTTCAAGAAATCTGTGGGTCAGATTGAGCTGGCTTGCACAGGGTTTTGGTTAGGGTATTTCTACCCTTCTGGAAGTTCAGAGAATCATAGAATGTTTTGGGTTGGAAGGGACCCCTAGAGGTCATCTAGTCCAACCCCCCTGCAGGAGCAGGGACACCGCTAACTAGATCAGGCTGCTCAGAGCCCCATCCAACCTGGCCTTGAATGTTTCCAGGGATGGGGCCTCCACCACCTCTCTGGGCAACCTGTTCCAGTGTTTCACCACCCTCATTGTAAAGAATTTCTTCCTTATATCCAGTCTAAACCTACCCTGGTTTAGTTTAAAACCATTACCCCTTGTCTTGTCACTGCTGGCCCTACTAAAAAGATTTTCCCCATCTTTCCTATAGGCCCCCTTTAGGTACTGAAAGGCCGCAATCAGGTCTCCCCGCAGCCTTCTCTTCTCCAGGCTGAACAAGCCCAACTCCCTCAGCCTGTCCTCATAGGAGAGGTGCTCCAGCCCCCGGATCATTTTTGTGGCCCATTTTGTGCTGGATACCAGAAATAATAAACCCAGCTGCAAGACAGCAACATAGGGTGTTAGTTCTCTCCTGTATATCAAGAAAACATACTGTGATACGCTCATCTTTTAATGTGAAAAACCATGCACAATTATGAACAGACTTACAAATGCACCAAGAGTAAAACTAAAGAACAGAAAAGGCCCCGGTTCTAACATTAAAAAGTAAATATCCCCCTCTCGGCAGGGCTGCTCTCGATCCTTTCTTCCCCCAGCCTGTACTGATACCAAGCGTTACCCCGACCCAGGTGCAGGACCTTGCACTTGGCCTTGTTGAACCTCATGAGGTTCACACAGGCCCACCTCTCCAGCCTGTCCAGGTCTCTCTGGATGACATCCCGTCCTTCTGGTGGGTCAACTGCACCACTCAGCTTGGTGTCATCCGCAAACTTGCTGAGGGTGCACTCGACCTCGCTGTCCAAGTCATTGATGAAAACATTAAACAGCACTGGTCCCAGCACGGACCCCTGAGGGACACCACTCGTCACCGGCCTCCATCCGGACATCGAGCCATTGACCACTACCCTCTGGACACGACCATCCAGCCAGTTCCTTATCCACTGAACAGTCCACCCATCAAATCCATAGCTCTCCAATTTAGAGAGAAGGATGTTGTGGGGGACCGTGTCAAGTTAGCCCTATTAGGTCAGGATCTTAAAGGACTTTCTTGGTTTACTCTTCAGGATGGAGATATGATTTTTAAAGAAAAGAATTATTTCCATCTTAACTACATTTGACAAAAAAGCATGTAAGTGAGAGCATAATAATTTGGTAATATGTTCTATGTTACACCGTTAAGAATTTGTACAATGTAAGAGGTGTTCTGCATGGAGAGCACTGCCACACTGTTTGTTGAGGGTTCACATTAAAAACCAGAATTGTCAGCACTCTGAAGTAGAACATGAACCTGTACTTACCCCATCAGTGTGAATAAAAGGAAATGAAACCTGTTTCAGATTAGTTGATTACAAAAGTTAAAAAATACAGAAAAGCTAAAGTGCGTGTACTGAGCGATTGTACCACTGCCTTCTGGAAACTTGAAATGAGTCATTACTGATCAACTGCACTGAGAAACTAGTCAATGAAATTATCATGCAGCTATGTTGTACCAAAGACTCTGCTTAAAGAGTATTTGCTCATAATATATAAAGTGAAATACCATTGTATGTTATTGCAAATTGCACAACTGAGAAAAGAAGGGGTTAAAAAGACCCAGCAGCTCCTCAGCTGGAAGAAAAATTCTTCTTTTCTGTTGTACTCAGTAGGGACCTTTGTGTTTAGGATTGCATGCAATGAATATGCATAATATTTAGCTTTATTCTTGTCATTGTTTACAGTGTAGGCCGCCTCTGCGTTGGCAAACCATATTTCCCATTCGGGACAAAGTACAATGGATACCACAGAAAGAAGGGAGTCGGTCTGGGTTTACCATTATATTTAGACTGGGAAATTCCATGATCCAGTCCTTTTTTTCGCAGCCTCTTTTAGTCTTCTACCAGGCAGCAAATTAAATTAAGCCAGGTAGAGAATTTGAAGGAAATCCTCTGCTCCTCTGGCACCAAGCTCAAGTTGCTGGCTGGGTCTAGGGGATTTCATGGGGATTGAAAGGGAACTTCCTTTGGAAGCTTTCCATCTACTTGTGTATCTGCATGTGTACAGATGGTGGGAGCTCTGGAGCTCTCCAAATATTCGCTGATTCACACACACACACCAAGCCAGCTCTGCTGCGACTTGGCCCTCCTTAGGCTACTGCTGGAGAGGGCAATGCTTCTCTTATACTGCCCTAAATGCCTACATCTCAGTGGGACGAACAATACGTCCTCACGTGAGGCCAGTGATTCAGGTGGGGGAAGAGCCCATTTGACAGAGGGAAGACTTCTAAGTAATCTCTTAGATTGCCGCAACCTTACTGCAAACCCTTGCAGGTTGGGGCACACCAGCACAGGGGAAACACCATGCTAACCCAGCCACCATGACATCTGCACTGGGGAGTTTACAAACCCCATGGAGAGAGTCAGCCTATGCCCCAAAAGACCTTACAATCTAACCAGACAAAATCAACTGGGATGGGAGTGACCATGGAAGCTATTTGCTCCGAAGTCCCATTGCTGGGCTATGCAAAGGTAGAGCGACCATACAGAGTGGCCAAGACAATCCTGCCCACTAGGTCACACTGTGCAAGCAGACGGTGGCCACATTTCCAATACAGTCTATCAGAAGTACATTATTGTGCTTACAATGTATAAATAATAATATTCTGCCTACCCATACTCTTCAACAAGCAGAGGAATTTGCAGCCGGATATTTCTGATACGGAGAGATAAACAATTAGACTAAAATTCTATTAGTTTTTATTTAAAAAATAAAGCTTTTTCAAAGTTTTCAGAAGAGGTAGTTGAAACAGTTTCACAAATATTGCTTGAGAGAGACGTGTAGTATGAAGAAACACACCTTTCTTCTGACGGGATTATGCTATAAGGTACCAGTGTTCCTTGCAGCTCACTTATGCACTTATACAGTGATGGTTGCCACATGTAGGGTGTCTGCAACTGAAAGCAAATAATGAATTTACAATTCCATTCTCATTAAACAGTGATACATTTCTAATAGGTAAAATTTACTTGTTAAGAAATGCTCCATGTCCTCTATTGAAAGGGAAGATGACCTTGTAAAAGCACATAGAGAAATTACACAAAAGGGCTGAATTTGTCTCCCTTTTCCTCACATAATTCAGTGGAAAAATACAAACTGCTGTAATGAGGTTTATAAACTACCATCGCTCAAATCTGACTTTAAAATTTGGTTTATTTAGAACATAGAAATACACATGAAATTTAATCAGCATCTCAAGTCACATTATGTACTCTCTGTTCGACAGGAACTGAGCACATAAATTAGCTGAACTGGGAGCTAGTCCCAGATCCGTCCCTACTTGGCTACAGCACCTTTTGCTAGGAACTTCCAGCAGGGGAAGCTCATAGCACATCAGTATTTTCTCACATCTTTAGGAGAGAGTAAAGTTTAGTCAAGATGGAGCAGAGGGGGGCATGGGGACGTGGGGACGGAGGCAAAGGAAGGGAGGAAAGAATCAACAGAGTCATAAATAGTTGTATTAGAAAATTAGAGGGGAAAAAAAAGCATTCTGATCAGATGCCTTTGTTGCACATTAGAAGTTTGAATCACACATAGCAGGGACACAGAGTATTTTTGTATGAAACTTTGTGGCTCACAATACTCCTTCTGTGAGGGAACCGCGTCCAGTTTGGGACTGACAGGCAGCCTACAAGCTTTGTGCTGGCACACTAATCCCTTGTCTGTGGGTTACTGAAAAACTACTTGTATTTTTGTTCCCAGTTCACCTTGGTGAAAAAAACTAATTCCACATATGATAAATCCAGTGTCTGCAGAAAGGCAGTCACCTAATTGCACAGTGAAGCAGAAGAAAGCCTTGCAAATGGTATACAATTTTCAAAGTGTTCCAAGCCTTAGGCAAAAGCCTTTCAACTGTGTCTAAAACTGAATGATAAAATATGTTGTACAAATTATCTGTGAACAGGAAACATGTGGTAGTGGCAGGGGACTGAAATGTAACACTTGTAAAGAAATGGGAACTGCCAGTCATTTATACCCTTTTACTTTTCTCTCAGTCACAAGTTCCATCATATTTTTTTTCACCATCAGTTGATGTTCAAGTTTATAATAAGACATTTATCAGATCTCACTAGGCCAATTACAGCTTTGTAGCAAAAACAACAAAAAAATAATACCCCCTATGAAGCTAAAGGTTTAGTTTTGTCCCTTTCTTCGTACTTTATAGAGTTTCTGTTTTATCATTGCAAGGATGTGTGTGGATGGAATTTTGAAAGAGTTTCAGAACTGCAGAAACGCCTGGGATGCCAGTCATCCGCACTTTAGACTAGAGTAATCATAAGTTGAGAAAACTTTCTCAAGTCCTGCCTATAAAACAGTATTAAAAAACGAAATAGAGGGAGCAAGAGGAAGAAAAGGGAAATGCACAATTACTGTTCATCAGGAATAACAAAAAAACCCACCCCAAACCACCTTCTATTCTGAAAGCTCATTTCTGCTTCCTTGCTCTTAAAGTTCCTGCAGTAATGGTGTATCTTATATCTTCTGTTTTTTAAAGATGTAATCTTTATCACCAATACCAACCACTGTGCACTGTGGTCCTCGTTGATGGAATTTTTTATATAGTTTACCTCCAGAAGAACACTTCGAGGGTGAGGGGGGGAGAAACCAAAAACTTTTACTTTTTTGCTTCACCTTGCACAACAGAAAGCGAACAGTATTGCCAAGTCTCAAGAAATTTTTTGGCATAAGTGAAATACGAGATTTAAATGTAAAGCTTAAAAATGGCACCTGCAAGCAGCTAGAAAAAAAAGACAAAACCACAAAACAACAACAGGATTTTTATCCGTGGCGTTTTTTAGATAACTGGATATATTTAGGGCTTAGTTCTTCAAAACATTAGAATATGTAAATACGTAGAGAAGTGTGTGAAAGTCCATCCACAAAGCAACGTCCTTAACTGAGTCGCTGAATGACACCCTCACCCTCATTTAAGACTGTATTACTTCTCTGTGTATTGCTGTCCTAATTAGGCCACATTAGGTGTCCTTGGTTTACTGTAGGGCCAGAACCATTCATGCCCATTGTGCTAACATGGTTGGTCTAATTTGGTGAACTGGTGAACATGCAACATTAGCCTCTGTCAAATCGATTTCAGAAGTATTTGAGCAAATAATTAAAATTTTGATCGTATCTGAGCTAAAAAGTCTTGCTTTCAAGTTCTGCTAAGAGAATCTTTCAGAGGCGAAAGAACTAAAGGTTTTGCAGCATTCTGGGAGACTAATGAAGAGGTTGTGTGATTTAAAGGTTAGCTCATTGGGCTGGGACTCATTAACATAACGAGGCAAACAATACAGTGGGGTTTGTGATTCAGTGATCAAACCCAAGCATTGGGAAAAATCTCAAGCAGATTTTTAAAAACGGGTTTGTAGTTAAAACAAAAACCCAAACAAAATGAAAAATTTTGTGCTTTACTTCAAGCTGTCTTTTTTCCAAATTTGGGTCATTTTTCTTGGAAGAATGGAAATGGAAAATAGTATTTTCAATTGAAAAGGCTACAATTTTTATTCTGAACTATTTTATCACTTTCCAAAAGAAGTATTTCCTTTAAAAATATCACAATGAAATCTTTGTAAACGATTTTAACACTTACACTCCCTTCATATTTTCTCATCACAGATATTTACTGCTGAGAATTTGCAACTGATTGTGGCCCCTGTAGCTGTACCTGTACTGCAAACCAGTGAAAAGGCTTCCTCCCTAACAACATAAGCTTTGAAATATTAGGATTTTTCTTCAGTAGCTTTATTATTCATGTAACAAATCCCACTTGTTAAGCTCTGAAATAAATGCCCAAATCTATTATTTGATAGTTTACTGGTTTTGGCTGGGGTAGAGTTCATTTTCTTCAGAGTAGCTGGTATGGGGCTATAGTTTGGGTTTGTGCTGACAACAGTGTGGATAACACAGGGATATTTTTGTTATTGCTGAGCAGGGCTTACACAGCATCAGGGCCTTTTCTGCTCCTCATCCCACCCCACTGGTAAGGAGGCTGCAGGGGTGCAAGAAGCTGGGAGGGGGCACAGCTGGGACAGCTGACCCCAACTGACCAAAGGGATGTTCCATACCATGTGATGTCATGCTCAGCACATGAAGCTGGGGGAAGAAGGAGAAAGGGGAGATGTTTGGAGTGATGGCATTTTTCTTCCCAGGTCACCCTTACGCGTGATGGAGCCCTGCTTTCCTGGAGATGGCTGAGCACCTGCCTGCCGGTGGGAAGGAGGGAATGAATTCCTGGCTTTGCTTTGCTTTGCTTGTGTGTGTGGCTTTACCTGTTAAACTGTCTTTATCTTAACCCACGAGTATTCTCAATTTTACTTGCGAGTGGCTGGGTGGTGCTTAGTTGCCGGCTGGGCTTAAACCACAACAGACAGCTATATGACTTCTGGTCAGTATCTGTATATTTATTTGGCTTCATTTTGCCTGTCTGCACAGTGAGAGTAATAATAACTGCTTCCTTTGAACAGAGCTTTGAAATCTTCAGATGAAAATTTCCATGTAATTATATTTGGCTGTTCCAAATTATTTGTGCTTTTCCTCTTTCTCCTGTTAATTCCCATTTAACTCAAGCTTTTTTACAAGAATAGAGAAAAATCTCTGCTTCTGAAAACTTTCAGTTTTAGCTACTTCTTCCATTCCCTAGACCTAAGTTCCTAAAATTATCAAAGAAAACTCCATTAAGAGATAAAGATATCACCTTTAGCTTAGGAAATACTTAAGCCATAGATTTCTTCACTCTGGCAGAATATTTGGACTTCTGTTGTGATGTTTGTCCTGTTTTGGCACTCTTCCCTCAGCATCTGATATTGTCTGGTGCTTTTATTTTTAAGAGTTGAGTGAGGGTGTATTGCTCTGCCGCATCAGAGGCTGAAAACATCATGTACTTTTCCAGAATTAAATTTCACTTCCAGCTACTCAAATGGGTCACCCCTTTCCATCCAAGGAAGTCCTTTCCTGTTAGTTCCAGAATCAGCCCCTCAGGCAAAGAAGGAGCAGCACTAGAAGATTATGGGATTTGGCCTCAACTTGGTGCTTCCCTGGAACAGGAGGCCTCTGAAGGCATGTTCCAGGCATCCAGATACAAATCCATACACATGGTGATGCACTTCTGCTCTAGGTGCCCAGCAAATTCACTGGCTTCCCCTTGTAATTCCAAAACCACTTGTCCATCATTCTTTGCAGGAGCTGCTGTGCCTTCACCACAATGAACTGCACCTTCACCTGCCCACAGCGAGGCCAGGGTCCAGCTTTAACTCTACATTAACACCCCAGGAACTGAAACAGAAATTTTTCCTCCTTCTGTAAGAATACTGTCTGCTCCTGAAAACATGGTATTGGACTTGTTGGTTCTTGTCTCTGACACTGTATGGATGTGCTTATGCTCCTTACATCGGGTTTCTAAGTCATTGATGGGTCCTTTAGGGAATGGAGACCATCTCCTACCACTCCTAACCAATAATCTCAAAATGACATCAGCAGGTAGCAGACTGTCTTTTCTTTCTACTGAGGAATGTGACTGTGGAAAAGAGTCTGTTTTCATGGGGAAAACCAGCTATGTGTCATATGGGGATAAGCAGCAGAAAACCTGCATATGCAGTGCAATTGCTAGTGGTTGGTTATAAGAGTCATTTTAGAGGCCAAAAATATCTTGCTTGGCTTCTGGCTGCCTCTACAGAAGAGTGCAGTGTGCCTCTTTCTACCACGTCTGCCAACCCCATTAGGATGTTTCTAGTACCCTGGGAGAGGCTATTGGTTTTTTTTTTAAGTCTTCTGTTTTGGAATAAAATATTTTAGTAATGATTCTGGTTTTTGGTTGTTGTTTTTTTTTAAATCAGAACTCTCTAACCATGGCACATGGACCAGATGTGGTCTACAAATCACTTTTCAGTTACTATAATGGGCCAAGTGGCCGTATGATGTTATCTCTTGACTCACTACAATAAATCCCTGCATGGGGTGTCATGTGTCTAGCGAATTGAAAAAATATTATGAATCTGTTTTCTGGGGCCTGAAGGTGTGGGGAATTTCCACCTATCTTGATACTGGTGAAAGATGGGCTAATGCAAAGTTGCCACAGAAAAAAAATGTATAAGATAGCTACTTGGAGTGGCATTCTCTGAACAGATAAATTCTGTCACATACAGACTCTGCTGAAGGAAAATTGAACAAATCACGTGTGTTTTTGGAAGAGCACACGACTACATAACAAAGAAAAAGACTTTTTGTAAGGATATGCCGTTGCTGGAGAGCGAGCCAACTAGGGAATGCGTCCCAGTGGACCTGTTGCTTGTGTGTGATGTGACGGCTGGAGGCTGTCTTGGGCACAGGAATCAAGAAATGATAGTGGTTTTGATTCTGGGAGAAGTAAGGAGAGGGGTCAGCAGAACTGCTGCCTTGGAGTTCTGGAGGGCCGACTTTGGCCTGTTTAGGAGCCTGGTTGACAGAGTCCCTTGGGATGCAGTCTTGAAGGACAGAGGAGTCCAGGAAGGCTGGACCTTCTTCACGAAGGAAATCTTAAAGGTGCAGGAGCAAGCCGTCTCCATATGCCAAAAGGTGAGCCAGCGGGGAAGAAGACTGGCCTGGCTGAACAGAGAGCTTTGGCTGGAACTCAGGAAAAAAAGGAGAGCTTATAACTTTTGGAATAAGGGGCAGGCAACTCAGGAGGACTACAAGGATTTTGTGACGTTATGGAGGGAGAAAATTAGAAGGCCCAAAGATGAACTAGATTTTATCTGGCTACTGCCATGAAAGACAATAAAAAATGTTTCTAGAAATACATTAGCAACAACAGGAGGGCCAAGGAGAATCTTCATTCTTTGCTGGATGCAGGGGGAAACAGTGACAGAGGATGGAGACAAGGCTGAGGTACTTCATGCTTTCTTTGCCTCACTCATTAATAGTAAGACCAGTTGTTCTGTGGGTACCCAGCTCCCTCAGCTGAAGACAGGGACAGGGAGCAGAATGGAGTCCCCATAATCCAAGGGGAAATGGTTAGGGACCTGCTGCACCACTTGGACACACGCGGGTTTATGGGGCCAGATGGGACCCACCCAAGGGTACGAGGGAGCTGGCAGAAGTCCTCACCAAGCAACCTTCCATCATTTCTCAGCAGTCCTGGTTAACCAGGGAGGCCTCGCTTGACTGGTGCTTAGCAAATGTGATGCCCCTCTACAAGAAGGGCTGGAAGGAGGATCTGGGGAACTACAGGCCTGTCAGTCTGACCTCAGTGCTGGGGAAGGTTATGGAGCAGTTCATAATGAGTGCCATCACACAGCATGTACAAGGCAATCAGGTGATCAGGCCCAGTCAGCATGTGTTTATGAAAGGCAGGTCCTGCTTGACCAACCTGATCTCCTTCTATGACCAGGTGAGCTGCTTAGTGGATGAGGGAAAGGCTGTGGATGTTGTCTACTTGGACTATAGTAAAGCTTTTGACACTGTCTCCCACAGCATTCTCCTAAAGAGTCTGGCGGCTCATGTCTTAGACAAGTGTACTCTTTGCTGGGTAAAAAACTGGCTGGATGACTGGGCCCAGAGAGTTGTGGTGAATGGAGTTAAATCCAGCTGGCATCTGGTCACAAGTGGTGTCCCCCAGGGCTCAGTTCTGGGGCTGGTTTTGTTTAATATCTTTATCAATGATCTGGATGAGGGGATTGAGTGCACCCTCAGTAAGTCTGCAGATGACACCAGGTTGGGCAGAATGTTGATCTCTTGAGGGCGGGAAGGCTCTGCAGTGAGACCTGAACAGGCTAGATTGATGGGCCAAGGCCAATTGTATGAGCTTTAATAAGGCCAAGTGCCGGGTCCTGCACCTGTGTCACAACAACCCCATGCAACACTACAGGCTTGGGGAAGAGTGGCTGGAAAGCTGCCCAACAGAAAAGGCCCTGGGGGCATTGGCCAACAGCTGGCTGAATATGAGCCAGCAGTGTGCCCAGGTGGCCAGGAAGACCAACAGCATCCTGGCTTGTCTCAGGAATAGTGTGGCCAACAGGAGCAGGGAAGTGATCATGCCCCCGTACTCGGTGCTGGTGAGGCTGCACCTCAAAAAAACTGTGTTCAGTTTTGGGCCCCTAACTACAAGAAAGATGTTGCGTTGCTGGAGCATGTCCAGAGAAGGGCAGTGAAGCTGGTGAGGGGTCTGGAGCGCAAGGCTGATGGGGAGTGGCTGAGGGAACTGGGGTTGTTCAGCCTGGAGAAGAG
>NW_009259707.1:3587080-3587693 GCF_000687185.1 Egretta garzetta | reverse complement strand
GAAAGGCTGTGGATGTTGTCTACTTGGACTATAGTAAAGCTTTTGACACTGTCTCCCACAGCATTCTCCTAAAGAGTCTGGCGGCTCATGTCTTAGACAAGTGTACTCTTTGCTGGGTAAAAAACTGGCTGGATGACTGGGCCCAGAGAGTTGTGGTGAATGGAGTTAAATCCAGCTGGCATCTGGTCACAAGTGGTGTCCCCCAGGGCTCAGTTCTGGGGCTGGTTTTGTTTAATATCTTTATCAATGATCTGGATGAGGGGATTGAGTGCACCCTCAGTAAGTCTGCAGATGACACCAGGTTGGGCAGAATGTTGATCTCTTGAGGGCGGGAAGGCTCTGCAGTGAGACCTGAACAGGCTAGATTGATGGGCCAAGGCCAATTGTATGAGCTTTAATAAGGCCAAGTGCCGGGTCCTGCACCTGTGTCACAACAACCCCATGCAACACTACAGGCTTGGGGAAGAGTGGCTGGAAAGCTGCCCAACAGAAAAGGCCCTGGGGGCATTGGCCAACAGCTGGCTGAATATGAGCCAGCAGTGTGCCCAGGTGGCCAGGAAGACCAACAGCATCCTGGCTTGTCTCAGGAATAGGGTGGCCAACAGGAGCAGGG
>NW_009259707.1:3559298-3586889 GCF_000687185.1 Egretta garzetta | reverse complement strand
TGTTCAGCCTGGAGAAGAGGAGGCTGAGGGGAGACCTGATCGCCCTCTACAACTGCCTGACAGGAGGCTGTAGGGAGGTGGGGGTCGGCCTCTTCTCCCTGGTAATGGGCGATAGGATGAGAGGAAATGGCCTCAAGTTGCACCACGGCAGGTTTAGATTGGATATTAGGAAAAATGTCTTCCCAGAAGGGGTTGTCAAGCACTGGACCAGGCTGCCCAGGGACATGGTTGAGTCCCCATTTTTGGTGGTATTTAAAGGACATAAAGATGTGGACATGGTTCAGATGTGGACTTGGTAGTGTTAGGTTAATGGTTGGACTTAATGATCTTAAAGGTCTTTTCCAACCTAAACAAGTCTATGATTCTACGATTCTGTGCTCTAACTTGTCTCCCTATCAAAGTAAAAAGTCCCATGGACCCTGTGGGAGCTGTGCTAGGCATCTCAGGCTATCCTAATAATGAACAGCCTACACTGCCATCAGATAGTTCATCAACAGAGAATTTCCTTTTGCAAGGTGGCAAATTGTAACCTTTCACGTACACCACATATACCTGACATTTTGACCCTTGTTGTTGTTGTTTTTAAGTGGAAAATTACTTTTCCAAAGCCCAACCAAAATCACTTAACAGCTGAATTAACAGGCCAAGGTATTGCTGTCTCAGAGGGGAGCTAAATTCAGACCCAGTGAGGCAGATGTTTCATGCTGTGGATGCTATTCACTTTTCCTGGGTGCTCCTTGCTGTGCCTGGAATATCCTACACTAACTTTAAGCAGCCTCTGTTGGCTGGTTCACATACTGTAGCAGCAAGAAAGGTCTTTCTTCAAGCTCTGTAGGAGGCTGAAGCATTACAGGCCTTTGAGAAGGAAGGACAACTAAGAAATGGGAAAGAAGAGTATTGCTACATAACCAGGAACTCCCACGTGAATAAGATTAACTAATGTTTTCCCCAACTTCTACCAAGTGTCTTTGATAAACGACTAAATACATAATGCCATTTGATTCAAGCTAAATTCTGTGCTGTTTTTCAAATCCCAGTTTGAAAGAATGCTGCTCCTGAGAATGTTACATGGCACAGTGGGCCAACATATTTTTTCAATAATAATAATTTATATTTTTAGTAGGAATTTCATTTTGAAGTCTCCCCAAATGCTTCATAAAACCCATACATAAAGTGTGGCTGTTTTGGTATCAATGGGAGCAAGGCAGGGCAAGGAGGGAAAACTTTGTGAATAGGAGGCTCCAGCAATCCTTATTTTATGCAAAGTGTAAGTGGTCTTTAATGTTTACATAGGTAAGATGGGGCCTCTGTTCTTTAACAATCTAATCTAAAAGAGTTCAGTAGGAGAGAGAAAATTAAACCAAATCTATTTACTAGGAAAGCAAGAGCCTCATTTAAAATGCTTCTTTGGGACTGGGGACTTGTTGTTTTAAAGGAATATACATTCAAGCTTGAAACAGGGGCTTCTGAGCTATTTTTTACCCAAACTTTCCTGACATGAACAGCCGAATTCTCAATCCTTTTGCTCTGCAATGTTGTACTGAATGGAGAATAAAAACAGGTGTTTTTAGCGTTGGATGAAACACTGGAGAACAGAAACATGCTTAGCTGTTGCTGGTTTAAGGCTTGGCCTCCAGCTTCTATTTTATTTCTTTTACATCGTTCTTTCAATTACTGAGAAGCGCCCCAGGGTATCTCCATGTGAGTGACCCAGGATGCCTGCCCCATCCTCTCTGTCCATAAGTGACCTGGGATCCCCCTGCTCCTACACATACAAAGCACCCTCCTTTTAGATTATTTTGCTAATGTGATTTCCTCTTTATTCAGTCAGAACTTACGTAAGAACCAAATATAATAATATCTTCCAAATACAGGTAATATCTTCCTAAGAAACAAAGTCTTCGGAGTCCTGATGGGGATGAAGATTGGTGTAGCACTTTGTGGATTCCTTCAGCCAGTTGTACACCAGAAAAAGAGAAGAGAGTGCTACTCTATATGGAGAATTCATCTAGCTTGACCTGGACCTGCTCCCACTGCTTAGCTCCAGAGCTTTGCAGCTTTGACAGGAAAGTTGTCCTGCTAGGGATTTCTGAGGGACAAAATGGAGAACGTAAGAGACCTAAGCCTTGTCCTGCTGACACTAACACCTGTGTTGAAACCCAAGCTGCAGGGTTGCACTGCACCTACTGATGGCATAACACTCTCACACTTCCAGTCAAAGCCACTATTTCTCACTTGCCTGTGTTTTAAATACAGGTTGTGCGGAGGATGGGCAAGCCTGCTGCGCTCTGCCCCAGCAGTGGCTGTGTGCCAGTCCCCTGTGAGTGTTCCTCCTCTTTGCATCACCATTAAAACTGGTGCTATTTCCATCGTGGTGCTTTCCCTCATTTCTGCTGAGAGGGTTTATCAGAGTTCCCTTCAGAGTGAATCACTCCACTGTAACTTTGTGAGGTTTTAAAAATATAATTTAAAGCTAAAGCCTGGAATCATATTGCTGTCTCCATCTTCTGCAAAGAAGCTGTCAATTAGAGACACCAGGTGGGAGCAAAGATCACTGAAACCCAAACTGAATCAAAACATGGATTTTGCTGCCTGCTGAGGAGTTGGCGAGCATGTTTGCTATTCTTTGGTTGGCATAACTGATTTAGTGTGAGGGACAAACTATCGCACTATATATTAAAATCTGAGAAAGTTTATATATCATATTGCCATACAATGCTACCCCAGAGAATGAAAGTGGAGGTCTGAGGGAAATGGGGAATACCAACAGTTCTCCAATTTGCTGAACAGAATGGTTTGATGCCTGAGGCAGCTGCCAGAAGGCTCTGGTTCTTTCCTCAAGTGAGATGCTACGTATACTGCAACCTGGCAAAACCAGGTCTCCTCTTAGTGTGTCTATTTTCCTTTCCAGGCTTCTGTTTACCAGCAGCATTAGTTACATCAGGACACTTCCAGTTTTGGTACCTGTCACAGCTTCCTCTGGGACAATGTAGATTTGCAGCAGTGCTGAAATAGTGTCTTAAAAAAACACACACACATGCAAAACCCAGCACAAGGTATTTGTTTCAGCTTTCCAAGCCCAGAAGGACAAAATCACAAATCATCCAGAGCTATGGGCCTTAGTAGTACCTTTGTAAAGGTTTTCAAACTCTCTTCCCAACTCCTCTCTCCTGACAGGGAGATGGAATGTGCTCTGAGGACATATATCTTCTTCCCTGGCTGTATCTACTCTTTTTTTCTCATGTGTCTTGACTAAGACCAGGTAAAAATTCAGTGTGCTTGAGCCTAATTCACCTAAATTACATCTCCAGAAATTCTGATCCCCTTTCTTATAGGCTGTAGCTTTTGTAAAACTACGTAGGCTATTATAGTCTAGGTAGACTCTCATTCATTTCCCAACCATTATTATCTTAACTCCACCATTACTCGTCATTTTCTATTTCACAGCTTACTTTGAACATTGTTTGCTACAGAATTAAAGTTTCTTTTCCTGGGAAGACTACTGACAGAGCTGTGCTAGGGCTTAAAATGTGCATAGCCATGAACAATGCTTCATCTGTAGAAAAAAACAGAATAGGATAAGTAGACAGCCAGATAGACAGACAGACAGACTGACTAAACGAAGCTATCCAAGGAGTATAGATAAAACAGCAGCATTAACAAGCAGAAGCAGAAAGGCTTTAAATTTTTAGGCTCTAAATTATTAGACTTGGAGGACAAATCAGCTCTTGAAGAGGAAAAAGAAGCCATGGGAGTTCAAAGTCCTGAATCAAGCAATAAGTCACCAGGACTAAGAGCTATCAGTTATAGACAAGACGTGAAAGTGATAGCTCATGTAAACCTTGAAGGAGAGAGGTGTCCTGGTACTCTTTGTGGAATGTATCTACTCTTGAGGAAGAATAACATTTTGGAGGCCTTTCTAATACAGAGAGAGAGAGAGAGATATTGAGGAATAACTGCACCTAACACTGCTAATGATGCACTGTTGCCAGAGTCAGAAGAACCCTAAATATAATGTATTCAGTGGGGTTCAGTGGCAAAATGGGTATTTCACTTTCATATGAATGGTAAGGGGTCTGGTAAGCAGTTACCTCTGTGAATAACTTTAAGTATTTGAACAGTTATACTTCCTATATTGGGATGAATCATGTGAGTGATGTTACCCACAGGCACATTTAAAGGTATTGATCCTAAGGGCATGTCATGAATTATTCCACTAATTCATAAACTGATCATTAACAAGTAAGCTTCTTCCAGAGAATCAAGCATAAGGGTTTTAAAACACAGCTTATGAGTGAACCTTAAAGCAAACCAATCTTTAATTTTAAATACGTCTTTTTTTTTTTTAGAAAAAAAAAAACAACACACAAAACCCCCCAACAAAACCCCACTGATTACCCATTGGGCTTCCCCTTCCCTTGCTTTCTTTACTGGAAAAAGCTCGCAAGTTCTGTGGAGCACCTGAAGATTGATGATATAACCCCGGGAAAGCTATGACTAGACTTGCAGCTCTTTCCTAAGCAAAATGGAGAGGCCTGCCATGACATACATTATTTAGTATGGATGAAATGTGCTGGACATTACTTAGACTGATCTAGCGTTCATCCAGAGTCACAACGTTGGAGAAGTAGTAATCATGAGCACTGGTGCATGGAGAACTCGTTTATCACTACAGAACCACAAAAGAAAGAGCCCATTTAAATCTTATTTTCAAGTGTGCTTTGAAGCAGTAAGGTTAACAAATCCTTTAGTCACATACTGTACAGCCCTAATCGAAGCTTTTTCTACTTGGTCCTGCAGAGTGTGTCTTTTTGAATGAACCCCCTACAGAAATAAAAGGGACGGTGGTAACTCTGAAACTGCACTTCTGTTTGAAACTGCTCTACCTGCTTTTGTAACAAGTAGTCCTATCATGGCTGCAAATGACACAGATAACTTTCCTGTTTGTTCAACGTGTGTGTTTGATAGCTCTGTCTGTACAGATGGTGTCACCATCTTCCTTGTTAGTGTACGTCTTTTGCTCAGCAACCACCAAGAGCAAACTTATTAAAAAAAATCAGCAATTCAGGAGCACATTGAGACAAAGACAGCAGGGAAGGCACAGATCTACCTGAAACAATTTTGTGTTATTATTCACACAAACTTTTACCTGAAACAAAATCCAAACCTCAGAAGATTTTTCAGATCCAATTTTTAAACAATGTTCAATTGAATCTTTTTTATAAGCTTTGTCTCAGCAAGGACAGAGACAATATTGCAAGAACTCTGCAATAAAACTTTTATATTTAAATTCCCTCCTTGGTTCATTGAGATCAAGAGGCCTGCACTAACATCTGAATGTTTGAGATTGAGGTCACAACAAACCTCTCACTCATCCTCCAGACTTCATTCCACTTTTAGTACTAAAAAGTAATTTGACCTCAGTGATTTATTTGCTTCCCCTCTTCTCCTCTAACTAAGGATACTTAGCAAAGCAAATAACTTTAGGAAAAAAAAAAAAAACCCCAAAAAAAAGAAGACTCCTAACTCTGCATTGGTCAAATTTTACATGTAATTGAAATTACTGGCCAAGAGTGTCAGCAGTTGTTGCCTGTCATTGTGTTACATACCTTGTGCCTGAAGATGACCTAATACTGATTTTATATCAAATAAAATTTCACTTGATTAGCCATCCAGAGATATAGTGCCATGGTCTCCCTTTCCTTTTCTTTCATTCTTATTATTCCTTTCTCTCATCTCATTATCCCTTTTTTTTTTTTTCTCTTTTCTACTTCATTACTATTTCCCTTCCTTTTAAAGACATTCAGTCATTATTTCTTGTTTTTCATGTAATTCAACACTGATGAAATATATATCTTTGAACTATTTATATATCTATTCAGCAGGTGGGTCAGGTGAAAAGAGCACAGTATTTAGTGGGAAACACTCAAGGCTCTGGGTGAAATTCTGGCAAGATGAGTGCACATGTGCGCGTTCAGAAGCTTTTGGTCAGACTCTTCATGCGTTTAAGACGATGTGGTGCCAACTGAGCTAACAGCCCTTACAGAAACACTTAAGTTAAGGACTGGCTCATGTACTGATTTTGTGACCATGGCTATGTTATCTGGGGAACCAAAAAAAACCACCTCCATCACAGCTTTGCAAATCCCATGCTTCAGAGTTTCATGGAAGGTCAGTTGTATGAGCTTTTTCACCCTGAAATGGTGCCACTTTACAAGTGGTAATATAATTAATGTTAACTGTGAGTGTTTGGGCTGTGCTCTGAAAACATCAAAATTTATATAGATAGTAAGTATTATTAAGTATTTTTGGAAGCATTTGTTCTCCCTGGGGTTGTCTTTGACAGTTAATTTCTGGGGGCACATATTCAACAAGCACCATTTAGGACAGCTTGTCCAAAGAATAAACTGATTCTAAGCTTTAGGGCTGATAAATCTTGTAGAGAAATTTACACTGAAGAGGAACTTTATGTTTCTAGAAGAGGAAATCACCATGTCTAACCATGTCCTGGGAAGGACCGTAATGCCAGCATCTCTAAATAAAAAAATGTAAAAAGAAACAATTTGTGAATTTTGATTCTATTTTCTTTTCAAGGCAGCAGTATCCTTTGATAAAAAGAATGTCACCAACCTGCATTTCAGGGTTGAACAACTACAATAACACTTAAAGCTGGAAGAGTTCATTTAGTCCTCTCTCTTATGTATCACACACCACTAAATTTCACAGAGCTGTAGCTGTCCTTTCACTGAGTTCAACAGCTTGGGTTTCGCTGAAATCCTGAACCATTTCATGTCTCCAGCAGAGAACAGGTGATACCAGGGTTATCCCAATGCCACCAGGCTCTTGACATTTAAATGCTGTTGTCTCCATGTGAGCTAAGTACAAAAGGTTCCACAGCAATGTGGATTTAGTCCATCCAGTTGAAGGTGTCCAAGGAGCTATTCAGTTCACTCTGAAGGAGGCAGCTACCCATGTTTGGTCAGCTCAGCTACATCCTGGCCTTCCTGAACCGTTCTGGGTTGGAACTATACTTGAGTATAGTGGAAACTACTAGCTTACATGTAGACACATATGTTTAAAATCCTAAACCCCATAACAATCTGATTTCCCTGGGAATTCTATCTTGTGTGCTGCAGAGAGTAATAAAACACCCTAAAAATTCAGCTAATGTGCATTTGTAGAGAAATTCTGTCTTTACAGCAAGTCTAGCAATCACCTAAGCATGGGAATATATCTGGTCAATTGATTAGTCCTTCCAGGCTTTTAGAGATGACTGTGCTTACCAACATGAGATTTCATTGTAGTTTATGTCCTAATTTAAAGTTGAAAATGTCCTGGTGACAGTGCAAGGCTTCCTGATCTTCTGTAAAGGAAGCAAATGATGGAAGAGTTTCATAGGTATCTGTTGACAGGTACCAAAGGTGAGAGGGTAAAACCACAGCCATGTCATCAGAAAACCCAGGCAGCTTTTCTTGTAGAAACATTACTCAACACCAGCATTTTGAAGGATGTCATCTGAAAGATTCCAGGCAATGGAGATACTGCTTACACTTACTAAGCCATTCCAGTGTTTAATTACCTTTTCCACTAGGATACTGAGTCTTATTTCAATGCTGAAGCTAATATCATCTTCCTGGTAATATATCTTTTAATATCTCTGTTAGTTAGATTGAAAAGCCCCTCACCTGCCCCAATATTGTTTCTGCCTTTCTATACAAAGTGTTCAAATTCTTGCTTATCTGCCTTTTTGATAAATTGAGTAGGTTGAGCTGTTTGGCTTCTTATTGTAAGAGATGGTTTTCAGCTCCTATCTGTGTAAAGGAATCAGCATTTTTTTTTTATTTTACTTGATAATTTTACTTCATTTTCCCTTTTTGATAAAATCAAATATTTATTTAACCATTTTTACAAGGAACCACAGTAAGAGTGTAGGTGACTTTTTCAGGATCTGGGTATTGGCAGCTGGTTTTGCTAGCATTTGTGGTTTTATATGCCTATAATATTTATTAAACTTATCTGTACATATGACAATGCATACTATGTAATAATACATGATGAGTTGCTGCCTTGGCTTTCATGTCTATATTTTCATTGTGTAATAAAGCACACATACGATGTGTGTTAAGAGTCTGGTAAGCTCATTGTATAACTGCACTGCTGCAGTCTATGTATGGAGTCTCTAGTAGTTCTGTGTGAAATACAGAATACTCAGTCATTGCTTTCCACTGAAGAATAATTTCCATGTTTACTTAAAAGGACTTGAGATCACAAATAAAAATCAGTAAGTAGACCGCACTGTATATTTTAAAATCTACTATGTTTGCATTTTCAGTGGCAGCAGCCAAGATCCTGGAGATGTTTCAAATTATTCAGGTGAGTAGAAAAGTAATTTAAGCTGAGATTATTTTGCAAACATTTGTAAACATTTATTTCTTGTCATAAACGGCCCATAATATCTGTGTCTCCCCAAATAAACCATCCATTTTTTTCCCACTTCTATTAATTTTTTTCATTATTTCTCAGGTATACAAACGATTGAGCACTTTAGACATGTGGGAAGCTTTAGAGATGTGTCACTCTCACAATTTATATATGAATTTAATGAATTCAATTAACTGAGTCCAAATAGGATATCCACTTTTTAAGATCTCTAAAATACATAACCGGATCTATTTTCAGCAGGCTTTTGGTAGCAATATAAAGGTATTGGCCTGGGTCTGTCCATTCTGTAGAATAACTAGATGGATATTTCCTTGTAATTTTTTATCTAGGTAGAATCAGTGTAAGGGATAGTAAAAAAAAATTAAAGAAAAACATAGTGGACAATTGAGCAGTGATTCAGCCATGAAGTTATTAACTGACTATATGATATAAACATATCATTAAAGCAGAAGACAAATTATAGTCATATTGTCTTTCACACGTACAACTAAAAGCTCTTCCATGTAGAGAATAGGCTACCGGCTCAGGACTAGAACACAGGAAGAACTTTATTTTGCCCATTGGCTGTCTTCATAGTCAAAAAATTATGAAAGCTGGATTCTCAACTAGGTTACAGTCTGGATTTATCAACATTAGGAGGAATCATCTGTAATATATATGAAAAAAAAAAGACCACTATTAATCTCCAGCACTCTGGTCATGATCCCAGAAATTCCCATCTGGTTCTTACTTGCTTTTGCCAAAAGTTCTAAGGTTGACATGGACAAGAGCAAGGCAGCTCACTCTAAACCCTCAATAGAACTTAGTGGATTTAGACAATCTTCAATTATAATGAACTGGCTACTTGTTAATATAATGCAGACAATGCATATATGCGTTTGTGAATGATAATTCCAAAGCAAGTTGTTAGGATGCCTGTGTTCCAGGACAGCAGCAAAGTTGCCATCACAAGTACAAATAAAAACCACTTTAGATTAAACCTCAACTACCAGGCTTGGTATACAATTGTTATCTCTGGTGGTGAATATTTAAAGCTAATGGTAGAAGCAAACATATTTTTTCCTTTTATTTTGCTTATAAAGAACAGGATTTTGCTCATTAGGACAATATGGAAAAAGAAAATAACTTGATAAAATACCCAGGGACATAGAGAAATACACAATATGAAATCCCTCACATGAAGAAGATATTTTACTATTGCCATTTTCCGAGGGAAAAGGAAAAGCACTTAAAAATACATATAAAAGATTAGAAATACACATGAAATTTGTAGGGAGAGTAAATTGCTCTATTGTGCCATAGAATTTCATCTCTGCTTCGCAGATGGCGTGCCTTGGGATAAGTTAAATCAGAGCTCTGACTAGTATAAATGACACGACTGCAGGAGTATCAGCCTTCAAGTCCCCTCACAGAGGACAGCACTGAGTACAACAGTATATTGTGTGGTCAGAAATATGTAATATTGCTGAGCCTCTGTAAATAAGAACAAGACTACACACAGCTTCATAGTGTAAAACAATCACAAGGGAAGGATAAAAAAAAGAAATTCTGGCCTCAGCGCAACAGAAATTGTATTCAAAAACCTGTCTCACTGCAATAAACATAAGTCTTGCCTCCAGCTTCCCAGTAATTAACTAGTCAAAAGTAAAACAATCTTTTAAGGCAGAAAATTTTGGAGGTTTAAAAAAAGAAGTGTTCCAGGTTTCTGAGACTAGTCGCAAAATGTGTCATCTGAGGTTGAACATTTGATGGGACCTGGTGAGATAAAAGAACTGGAAAGAAAAAAACTATGCTGAATAAATAGGAATGAGCTCCAATTACAAGCTGGGCAGTCCTTAAGCTTAAGCTTAACACAGCCTAAGCACGGCTGGAGACAGCATTGCTGCTCCTTACTTTAGGAGAAACGCAATCAAGATGGCTTGAAGTAGAGGCACAGGACTTTGGGTTCAGTTCCTTCGGCCTGGCAGCATGCAGTGTCTCAGCCCATGGCAGTGCCGCAAAGTGAGGCCTTGATTAACCAATGCCATGCTGCTGCCCGTCTGTGCTTCTGGTGTAAGCCTCATTCTACCAACTCTTGTCTGAAGGCATCATCAGGCCTGCAGTTACCTACGTCTGGTTCCTCAATTTCTGCTCAAAACCCAGTCACGCTATGGACAATTGTATCCCTACACTAGGAGGGAGCTGGAAGTTATGGAAATTGACCCCTTGGAAATGAGTTTCTGGAGTGAATTAAAGGTATTTCTCTTGATAAGTCTTGCAGTCTACTTTGACATCAATAAGCACCGAAACCCCAAAGGTGCAGTTTCACATTCTTTCTTAACTAGTGCAGATGTGGCTGAAAATGGGACCCCCAACCTTCACAGCCTCCCTCATTTTAAATTCTCATTCCCTGAATTTGTAGAAAACAAACTCCAAAATAAGACTGGCTGATCCAACCCATTTTCATTATCACCATACGGAAAATAGAGGAAATGCCTGGCCTGAAGAGAAGATGGTTAGAGGACAGACTATTCTGGCAATAACCAAAAGCAGATCAAATTAAACACAATGCAGTACTGCAGCCTGACTATTCACATGCTTTCTTAAAAAATGAGCAATAATGCAAACTCATTTGTACAGGCATCAAGGATGAAGCCGTCTTCAGCACAATAGCAACACGTATCTAGTAGCTTAAGTGACAGTGAAGGATTTGTGCCAAGACAAACAAGTGGCCACAAGTAAATGCTGGATGCGGATAATTTTTTTTTTTTTCTGTATATAGTAAAGGAGGCTTCCTCTCCTGTCTATTCTCACAGGAAAGCTCTCACAGGGAGAATTTTCAAGTGCTGTCTTCTTACCAGTTGCATTCTCACTGGTGTCCTAGTCAGTGGAATTACATGGATCATCAGGTCTTGTCATGCTGAACCTGGCTTTGTCATGAGACAGTTGGCTGAAGTGTCACATTTGTACTTCCATGTTCGTACACTTTTGTTTATTGGAACACATTCAATCACCCGTGGGGGTATTTGTATCAATATTCATTGCAGCTGGAAAGAGATTTGAGGCTAATTCTGTGTTTGTGTTTCAAGATAATAACATATATCTCAATATGGTAAATAACAATGTCTGTGGGCTCAAAGGATTGGTGGTGCTTCTGTTGCCCTATTGCTTTTCAACAGCAGAAAGACCAAAGCCCTCACTAAAACTTAAGGTTACTTTAAAGCAAAAATAATTTAGCAATGTTTCTAATACAGATTAAAATACACAGGGCTTCAAAATAAAACTGGTCTAGCTGAAAATGATAAAGAACATTGTGCTGAATATTGCAAAATTATTTTATTTTTCTGCCAGAAAAGCAATTACCTTTGGATGCTGGCTGACATTAGACCACTTGATTATATTCCATTTTATAAAATGCAAGGAATTTACATAGTTGGAAGGTTGCACATAGAACTCAATATTGTGTAATCTTGAAATGTTAACTTTTTCAAGCCATGTAGTCACTCTGTATGGAAGGGTAGGTGATATTTCTGCTCCAGTAACCTTCTCAAGACTCAGCAAATAGACTCAGTAGGGGTTAACCTGCAGGATGTCCATAGCTGAGCAGAATTTCTCCTCATCTCTAGCGATAAAAAATCAGCAGAATTTTCCTCTTTTCATATGTAAGGGAGAGTGTGAAGCCTTTAAAAAAATGCATAAGGACAGAAAAAGCTGGAGTGCAATAGACTTTGTTGTAATTTGTCCTCCTGTGCTGGATGAATATAGTGCTGAGTGACTGGCAGATATTTTAAGATCCACTTCTTCCATTTTTTTTTATTAGAAGAAATTGTGCATGGCCTTCCTTGGTATACAGCCCTGATTTTTATCTGCTTAGGAACTCTGGATGAGAGAAAAACTTCTTTTTAATAAAAGCTTTAGGGATACCTCACCTGTAAGTGGGTTAACAGTACCCTCTATTCTAAAGTTGTCTTATAAGCACATTTTCATTTATTTTGTTTAAGTTTCTCTCAGCTCAGATTTTCTGAAATTTCTGTCTAGCTTAAAATGATAGGTGACATGTATATCTGTACATACATACACTGGTGGAAAACTTATACTGCTTATGAAGAAATTCTTAATTCTCAACTTCGAAGGTAAATAGGAAGCTCCAATCCAGAATGCTGGAGAGAACGTGCATTTGTAAATAGCCATCATCATCCCAGTTAGCTGTAATCAGGTCTACTATGAAGCTTTACCTATGCTTTTCTATTAAATTATCATTATATTTACTGCTTCTTATACAGCTGCGCTCCAGATTGGGACTCAATTACTACAAATACAGAGATAGCCCCCAGGGCTCCATTCTAGGGCCAGTCTTGTTTAATATCTTTATCAATGACCTGGATGAGGGGATTGAGTGTGCCCTCAGTAAATTTGCAGACGACACCAAACTGGGTGGTAGTGTTGATCTGCTTGAGGGGAGGAGAGCTCTGCAGAGAGACCTGGACAGGCTGGATCGATGGGCTGAGGCCAACTGTATGAGGTTCAACAAGGCCAAGTGCCGGGTCCTGCACTTTGGTCACAACAACCCCATGCAGTGCTACAGGCTTGGGGAAGAGTGGCTGGAAAGCTGCCTGGTGGAAAAGGACCTGGGGGTACTGGTTGACAGCCGGCTGAATATGAGCCAGGAGTGTGCCCAGGTGGCCAAGAAGGCGAACAGCATCATGGCTTGTCTCAGGAATAGTGTGGCCAGCAGGACTAGGGAAGTGATCGTGCCCCTGTACTCGGTGCTGGTGAGGCCGCACCTTGAATGTTGTGTTCAGTTTTGGGCCCCTCACTACAAGAAAGATGTTGCGTTGCTGGAACATGTCCAGAGGAGAGCAACCAAGCTGGTGAGGGGTCTGGAACACAAGTCATATGAGGAGCGGCTGAGGGAACTGGGGTTATTTAGTCTGGAGAAGAGGAGGCTGAGGGGAGACCTGATCGCCCTCTACAACTACCTGAAAGGAGGCTGTAGTGAGGTGGGGGTCGGCCTCTTCTCCCTGGTAACAGATGATAGGACGAGGGGGAATGGTTTGAAGCTGCGCCAGGGCAGGTTTAGGCTAGACATTAGGAAAAACTTCTTCACCGAAAGGGTTGTCAGGCTCTGGAATGGGCTGCCCAGGGAGGTGGTCGAGTCCTCATCCCTGGAGGTATTTAAAAGAAGGATAGATGAGGTGCTTAGGGACATGGTTTAGTGGTGGGATGGCAGGGTTAGGTTAAAGGTTGGACTCGATGATCTCAAAGGTCTTTTCCAACCAAATTGACTCTATGATTCTATGATTCTATAGTCATACTGCTATTCTCCAAATATGCTTGGATAGACTTAAACTATTACATAGTGGCAGTGCAAAATGAAGAATAGATTCACTAGCATGTTCACAAATTTCTTGCTTTTCTGTAATTTCTGTTTGCTAATCTCAAAAGTCTCATAAATGGTTATGAGCCAGAAAATTTACTCCAGGTGTGGATTATTTGCTAGTTAGCACTTTTCATATTTTTTTAAAATTCAAAGTCTACCAACAAGAACAGAGAAACCAGTCAGGATGGCCAGTCATACATTACAATTGTCTGAAGAAATTGATTTATGAACCAGTGTTTTTCTAGGTCAAAAGAGCTTTGTCCAAGTATTTGTTGAATACTTATGAGTAACGAATATATTTGCAGAATTCAGGATTGCCTCTTGAATTATTTGTAAGCAAAATAAAAAAAAAGGCTAAATTCACAATGAATATTATTTGCAATGAATAATTCAACCAGTACTAATTATTTAGCACCTGTAGAGGAAAGAGAGGGAAATAGATATGCTAATATGATGTTGCCTCTTTTCTGCCTAACTATCAGGTATTGATGTAGAGAAGGGTAAATGTCTGTCACACAGCACACTTGCTGGCAGATGTGTTATCAGCAAGGGAAGAGGATTTAATTTGCCAAAATTATCCATCTATCTGTCTATCTAGACATTTATGCAGAGAGACTCATACAGAGGTAGCTATTATCCCTATATATTTAATAA
Source organism: Egretta garzetta (assembly GCF_000687185.1). Taxonomy (NCBI): domain Eukaryota; kingdom Metazoa; phylum Chordata; class Aves; order Pelecaniformes; family Ardeidae; genus Egretta; species Egretta garzetta. The sequence goes on along the minus strand of NW_009259707.1, from coordinate 3,572,434 downwards.
ATCTGTTGTACATGAACTTTTTAGCATTGCTCGACAGCTCCATACACACGTTGACTGTGACATGCAGGACACAAATATATAAACGCTGCATGCAGACATATCTTGTGTACATGCTAGCACAAGAGATTAAGGGCCACGTTTCTTCTGAAATGGCAAACCCAGAATTTCTTACACCTGTAACTTAGGTGGATGCACAGGGCAAATCCTTATTTGCATGAGTCACCATATTGTAGTTTCCCAGTATGTGTTGGCACGTAAAACTATTACGCTTGCTTATTTTAAATACTGGGCTTTATAGTACAATTAGAAGAAGAATATGAAAGACAAATATACCAATGATCTTACAAAATAATCAGTAATATATTTTACTTTTCTGTTCTTTTACATTGCGTTTATACAATATGTGTGTAATTGTGTGACAGCACATGCGCATATTCTACCTTATGGACTTCAGTCTCTTCTGAGGTATTTTGTAGAATGAGATGAAGTGTCAGTGGTTTATCTGAAAATTGATAGCTCTGTTGTGATAGACAATCAGTGGACCACATGCTGTTACCAATATGGTTAGCATAGGTATGGATTGTTCCCTGATGTTTCTCAGCATTTTGGATTCACACAGACTTGTACCATGCATTTTCACTAAAGCGGCACCCAAAGAGTAGTATGGTTTTATTCTCTCTTATTAAAAAAAGAATTAGTATTTGATCATTATACTCTAAAATAATAGTTCTGCCCTCAGCACCCTGTTTTGAGAAGTTCCATGTAGAGAGAGACCTAGGTTCCATACAAAAAGAGACTTGACTCTGAACATCCGAGGAAACCATGTGCTGTGAATCGCTCAGGTAGACCAACACACTGGGCTTTCGTCCCTTTTCTTCTAAGTAGTTGAGAGCTGCAGTACAATATTAAGGTACAGCCACTAGGATAGGATATTCTATACCAGAAGAGGATTAATTTTAATAGCAGTGTGTGTAGCTAAATAACCTAACCAGATTTAGAAGATCTCTTTTTTTTCTAACTGGAACATGAGATTTTGAAAACAGATGTGTGGAATTGAGAAACTGATTACAAAGGGGGGAAATCTGGATGTTATTAGGGATTGTCAGAAAAATATAGAACTGGTTTATTAATTTCCAGGTAGGTCTGCAGGATTTTATTCCCACAACTGCAATACGAGCACATTAGGTGTAAACTGCATCTGAGAAAGCATAATCTCTTCTAACATAATTTTTCAGTGTGTTTACTTTTTTCCACTCTGAGATTTGAATCGAGAAGAAAAATTGGCCCAGGTTCTCAGCTTTTTCCAACACAGGTTGGGTTATAGATAGCAGGCTATAAATGCACCACTTGTAATTTAGTGAGCCTGTGCTGGGTTTTGCCAGTCCTTAGCAACTTCTGAGCTTCTCTAAATTAAACTGGATGATTATGTTCCAAAGGGAAGACATAACGCTTGATGACTGCTGAAAAGCAGAGCATGCCAGCCATGTCCACACTATGTTTGTTTTCCAAATAGAAACTCCTAGGAAAATAGGATTGGAGAACACTCATCCAGACTGACCCACTGGACACGAAGGTCTGAAATTTTACCTTTTTGAAGCTAATGAGATAGCAACCATTGATGCTATGTTGTAGCTCCTTTGTGCCAATAACCTGCATGCCTGGAGGAGATTCTGGCCCTGAATGTTTCATTTTGATTCTTTCCTTTTCACTTCCTTATTCTGTTGCCACTATTTTAATACATGCCATAGTTGTTTCTTGTTTCAGTACAGAGCTGAACTTCCTCAGACGCAAGATGAGTCCTGAGAAAGGGAGTTCTCACAGTATTGCTACATTTATTTGAGACCAAGGATAGCCTCACAGCTCTTTTGTCTTTGAAACTGTCTTTAAATGCAAGAATAATTAAAGTTGTGGAACAAGACAGGAAGCAGATGAAAAAAATATGCACTCCCTTATGCTGAGTGCTTTGCTTGCTGCTCCAGGTGACTCGGCATAGACATGGGTAAAAAGGTGCCTAAGAGAAATCTTGATACAAAATAGATGTTCATGGACTTCTCCCTTTTCTGTTTTTGTTTTTCTCTGGCATATCATAACTGTGGACCATCAGGGAAGCTTTCCTATGACTTCAGATTTCAAAGCTACAGGTGGTCTGCAAGCATGGCACTTCAAAGAGTGTTTTGATTAAATGAAACAATGTTTGTGTAATATGGATCCCAGATCTTTGAACTTTTTTCAGATCAATTCAGCCAACAAAGATTCAATTAGGTGAGATCAGAAGACCCGCTTCCGTCCTTTGTTTTCATCTGTCATTCAGCCTTGTCTTTTCAAATAGCTTTAATACAAAACCAGGGCCAATCATTTATTTTAATGAGGACCACAATCATAACCATGGTGCTGGTGACGATGGTCCTTGTACTAACAGTAATAAAACACATTTGCAGCTGGCAATACTGTTTGCTTAAAAAAAAAAAACAAAACCAACTAGTATAACCTAAGTAGTATTTTAACTGAATTAGCACATGTTGGCACAATCTGGGTCTGTATCTGCTACTGAAGCTTATTTAACTGTATGTATCTTGGTGGGTTTTTTTTTTTCTTTGCCTTCAGTGAAAGAAAAACTGATCCTAACAGTTTTAAACTTGTTAATTCAAACCATATGTCATAGAGCCAGTCTCCATATGGTGCAACACCACCTTATATTTACAGGGTGCTGCTTTTCCAAACATTATTCTAAAAGCTTTATTTGCCCCAAATGTAATAGGTGGTACTGAGCTCCTGAATACAGCTTTTAAAATACCTCAAGTGTCTAAATCGCATGCTGATATAGCAAAAACACACCGATTATTAAAAGCTAATTACAGCCCATTTTATTGGCAAAAATGTGCTAATCAAGTCCTTGACTGAGAGCATATACTTAAGAGAAAGAAAAGCATGCTGTCAATCCTCAGTTTCCACACATGGCAACAAAAGATATGTGTAGAAAAAAAAAAAAAACCATCACCTTGTAGAAAGACTTTTGCAACTTGATCTTCCATGATTAGTTGTCCAAAGCTATGCTGGAGTTAGAGAGAAGAGGTAGCCTGTACCCTTTCTGTCCTTAGGAAAGAAAAAAAACCCCAAACCCTCTGGATTTCTGAAGCAAAATTGCAATGGAAAGAATGAAGGAGGTTAAAAAGACTGTTGAGTTTCACTGATGCTTTTTTTTTTGCTTCTATCTACCTCTAAAAGAAAATGATGTGGAAATACCTTTGAAATGTCTGTCTTCAATATGGAAAAATGCTGAAGAAAAGCACAGGGTGCTTTTTGAGGTCTTTGAGGACCATTTCTTCCATAACACTTCAGTCTCTTTACTTGTTTTCACCCTTCTTTCTGGGACACCAGAAGATACCTACTTTCTTACCCACCTATCTTAGCACCAAACCACTCTCCAAGCTGACAAGCCCTGGGGAGTGGGCAAATGGATCGTAGCTTATTCCTCATTAAGCTTTCTTGGGGGAACAAGGGGGAGCTTAGGCAGGTTTACCTGATAGATAACCTGAAAATGGAGCTTCAGGCAGATGGCACATGATTATATAAACTTAATTATCTGTGTAGAGAAGAGTTACTATGTTGAAATGTGCCACCCAGAACTCATTCTAGATCTGTTCTTTCTATCCAGTGACAGCAAATACTGTTTTACTGAGTCTTACAGACAAATGGTGTACAATACCCATTTTTTTCCCACCTTGCCCAGTAGATGCTCCATCCAGACTCTGTATAAACTGTAAGGTTTTATGTTGGAAAACATTACCCAGTGTGTACATGTGTCGGTCTGAAAGGAACCCTACACCCAGAGTGAGGATGGTGGATTGAAACCATTATCGCTCATCACTCTTCACATGTGTAAGCCTGCCTCACAGTCAATCTCTCTTGGCTTGCTCTTCTCTTTTTGTGCTTTATGGTTAAAGTGAGACTTCCTTGCTCCTGTTAGGAAGGTTCTTGGCTGTGTGATTTTTAAGGCTATACAGTATACCATTTTTTTAAAAAGGACCCACAAACCACAAACAAACCTTAAACTATTGACACATGTGAAGTCAAATTCTCTGACCATTTATACCACAGTAACTAAATCTACCATAGTGAATCTAGAATACCTTGATTGGCATCAAGGGAATTACTTCTGGCTTCTCACTGGTGCAGCTGGAGGCAGAATTTGACCATAGAGAGAAACATTATTATTTAGTTCATTAATCACCAAGGAAACTTGCTAGCAGAACAATCCTACCGTTTTTCATTATTTCCTTGATAATCTTATTAGAAACAGAATTCTAAATTGCATGCAGAGAATTCAGTGGAAAGAAAACAGGCAGCATTTAGCAAGCAGTCCAACCTATTTACAGTCTAATAAGTTAATAGTAACATTCTTACAGAAGCCCATGCAAATAAAAGCAAAATACAATAGCATTCTGAAATGAAAAAGAGAAAGAGAGATGCATACACAAGTGAATGAAATAGTTCAGTGTATAATGCCACTGGTTAAAAAAATACTTATTGTCTTCAACAGTTTCCCGCTTAGATTAAGCTACCGACCAATTAACCTATTCAGAGTGCACAATGCTTTCTTAATACAATAGTCGTGAATGGATCAGTGCAAGAATGATGCATTGTCTATCACTTGAATACATCCCAAAGAGAATGAACTCAACTTACAGGAGCTAAGCTCAAGGTATAAACAAAAGATAAATGTTAACATGTGCCTACTTGTTCAAAAGGAAAGCAAAGAGTCCACCATATGATGTAGTGCCACAGTTACTTGAAGATGACCTCTCACAAAGACCAAGAAATAGTAATATGCTATGATTTACGATGGTAGATTAGCTAGGCGATTATTTCAGTCAGGAAAGGTGTCCTTCCTGATAATAGCTCAGTCAAGTTTCTCCTTGTGCAGTACACGTCTTGTATGTCAGTTTTGCTAGTTTCGTTAGCAGTGAAATTAAGAGGATTGATGCTTATACCACTACCAACAGAGAACAAATCAGTACAGTAATCTACAAACTGCTCTGAATTGTTTAAAATACCTACTTCAGACTATTGCAGATTTTTCATATTTTCTTTTCTAGTCCTCCACTAATTTCAAGAATATGTGGTGCCTACTAAGCTACTGGCAACATATCTTGATTCTAAACCCTGTTGCCTTTTTATTGGATTCTTTAACAGAAACAGGTATTTTTTTATACCATACTCGGGCTTTACACCATATCAGTGCTCTGCATGATACTCAGTTCTCCTATAAGGAAGCTTTTGCCCTTGAGAACATATGGTAAAAGTGCCAAAAACAGGAAAAAAATGGTCCTGGACTTCAGACCACAGAGTGCAACACGAGACAGCTGTGGTGACTTGCTGTCTCTACCACAGACTTCCTTGGCCCACTTCAGCAAGTCACTTGATTTTTCAGAGCCTTGGCTGCCCATTTATGGACCATGAACAATAATATGTCATTTATCACATTTTGTTTATCTCCTCTATATAGTTGAAAGTGCTACAGGATAACAGCTGAGTCCACAGAGGGTCTATTGCTATAGAGGCTTGATTTTAGCTGGAGCCAGTAGGAGCTACTGGAATGCAAATAGTAGCTGTAGCAATAGAAATAACAACAAATGGGGGTGGGGGGTGGGGGGGGGAATGGAAGAAGATTGTCAGCATGATATACATGTGGACTGTTTATCCCTAACTATTACACATCACATACCACAGCATGATGTTTCCCGAGACCTCCGTTCTTCATTCATGGTTTTACTCTGAGTTGAGGTATCTGGTTACTGGTCTGCAGGAAAAAAAAAAATAATTTTGCCAAATGATTGGTATGAGGAAAGGGAGGCCATTCCTCCCTCTCCCATTTGACTAACTAAACTTATACATCTGTGGGGGAGGAGAGATCCGTTTGTTTAGGTTAGTTATAATAGCTATTTAAGACTCTGGAAAGATGAATGATTTACCACACTGCTGCCTGTTGTCTTTGCCATTGTGGCTGTCTAAATTATATCCTTTATGAAAACCAGCAACTTTGATGCTTTACAGGGTAGTTATTGCAAGACGGACATGCGACTAGGGGGAGATGGTTTTGTCTCTCAGTTTGGCAAATGAGACAAGGAAACCTATGGCATGTTACTGATGGATTTGGCTAGGGTTTGTACAGCCTCTTTGATAAGCAGAATTTGCCAGATTTATGGGAAAAGGTCTCCAGGTAACTCATCAGGCTACAGTGCCCAATCCCCTCGGCATTTAGCTCTCCCCTTCTGAGTGCCACTGCTCTCCCTGTGCCTCTGGAGCATGAGTCCCTGCAGGGACCGAGCACCCTGGCGGTGTCCCCTGCCCTGGGTCTGGCGCAGCTGGCTCACACCACCACCGCTTTGTGCGTGGGACTCCTAGAAAGCTCAGGGTTTTGTCTCTGTGAGACATGGCAGGACTCAAAGTTTTGAGCTGTGAGTTCCTGGGACTATTTAGCTCTTGCTGGAAAGTTGATAAATTATCTCGTAATAAGCTGAGTCATTTAGGTCATATTAGGTTAACTGACCGTCAACACTTATTTTATATTATAAATTACTTGTATTGAATTGGCCCGGAGGCTTGAGTGTCTGATAAATAATTAATAATAGAACAGAAGTGAAATGGAGAGGTTGTAGACCACTTTTTTTATTTTGCAATTTCAAATACTGCCTGTTTTTTTTTTAGATATGAATCCTCTGAAGTTGCAGTTATGGTTATTAATGATAGGGATAATAAAACATTAATCAAATCTTTACAACTTTAAATAAGAAACTGTGTCTCATTAAAGTATATAACAATCTTAAATGTAATCCTACTTGCACGGCTTTTTTTTCCTCTTTTATTTCTTCTTTAATTTTAATTACATTTGTCTTTTAGGAATTTAAAATTTCATTATATATAAAAGAATATGCTTGCATACCCTTGTTCCAGCTTAGGCTTTAGCTTAAATGATGATTGTCCTGATGTGCGGTTTTCTAAAACAATGAGAGAAACAGATCAGTGTGATAAATGCTAGAATGACCTGTACGGCAGCATTCCACTTTACCAATACAGAAATCATTCTACATAGTCTGTCAAGTGAAACTATGGTTTTATGTAAGGATAAACAAGGCGTTTGTTTATTCATTTTTAAAATAACATGATTTTTAAATAATCAAGATAAAAAGGTCACATATTTATTAATATGTAGCACACTTCTCATTACTCTGGTAATATTATGCAACTGTTGCCTTTCAGCTGCCAGTTCTTTGCATTCATTTAATGTGCTCCGATATCCTTGTATGTGTCAAATGTTTCTATGCTTTTTGTTTTATTCAAGCTGAATATATTATTAACCTCTGCAGCACTTATTAAAGGCAATGCTTTTTCTCCAGAATCTAGAAGGAAAAAGAAATTAAAAGGAACAAAACCCCAAAAACCCAAATTTACATGGCCACATAAGGAGCTTCTTTTTAAACTGGCTTTCAAAGTGGTAAATTTTTACATTGGAATACTGATAGTTATTAACTTAAATGCTTAAAGGCCCAGAGGTTTTTTGGGGTTTTTTTGAGTCATTATTACTCATTCAGAGACCAGATTATCTCTCAAGAGACTATATATTTTTGACAAGGGATACACATGTAAACACTGTATTTCCTTTAGGAGCAAGAACATTCCCTGACAACGATTTGGGTAACCTTAATAAGCTAATGATTATGCTATTTTACTATTAGCTCATTTCCAGCGGAGATGTTTATATTTCAGTGAGTCAAACATCTCAGCACTCAGTGTCTCTGGTTTGGCATTATTCTAAATTCAAAGGAAAGGGCTAACACATACACAGGCCAGTTGGAAAGGGAGTTTTGTTTCTGGAGTCATAACGGGCACATGGATGCACAGGGGGGTAAATGTGTTGTATGTATGCTTTCAGATACAGAGATGCTGATGGACCTGTAGAAAAAGATGCTGAAGGTGAAGTATATCATTCAGGTAGAGTAATTCAGTACTTTAATTCAGGTGTAATTCATTGAAGTGACGAGTTACATAATTTTTCAAAACAAATTGTGAGCTAAGACCACAGCAGTTGGGTTTGCTGTGATTGAACTGCAAAATGTTTGTTAAAAATATTTTTTAATCAACCGTCTTAAAAGATACTGGCTTTGTAAACTGTTGGTAATGATACAAATTAAGGAGGCTAATAACCTAATTCATGCTGGAGCTGATGTTGTCGCAGACATATTAAGACTTTCTGGACTCACGGTGTATATTGCCAAGGTCACTGAAAGTTGATATATTTCCTCAGTTCTGGAAGGATTGTTGACTATACAAGTAATTATTTTTGACTGTTTTTACACAGGCAATCGAACATCTCTTGAATGTATCTCTCCTCTCCTGATCTTTGCCGTCTTGTTTACATACAATTAGTGTAACTAATTTGAATATCAGGTACTAAACTGGAATAGCTGAGAATATATGGTTAAGAGGTGCTTATATTTTTGGGTTTAGGCAGAAACAATGTGAAAATCTTCTTTAACTCTTATGTGACATATTACAGAATTTAACACCATGATTTTGCACTGGGTCTGGAAAGGCACCGCAGCAGGCTGCAAGCAGTCTAGGAGACTCCTGGAGTGCATAGAGGGTAACTTCCTAATCCAGGTGACAGAAAGCCCCACCAGAGGAGTTATGTTTACTGGACCTGTGACTAGCCAACTCAGAAGAACTTAAAGGAGAGGTCAAGACTGGTGGTAGCCTGGGCTGCAGCGATCATGCCCTGGTGGAATTCATGATCTTGAGGAATATAGGCCAGGCAACAAGTGTAGTCAAGACCTTAAGCCTTACAAGAACACACTTTCATTTGTTTAAGGCACTAGTGGCTGGGACCCTCCAGGAAACTGCCTTCAGGAATAACAGAGCAGAAGATTGCTGGCAGCTATTTAAAGAACTTTTTCTTGGAGCACAGGAGCTCTCAATTCCCCTTTGCAAGAAATCAGGCAAGGAAGACAGGACACTAACATTGCTGGTTAAGGTCTGCCTGGTCAAACTGAAAGGCAAGAGGGAAATGCATATACAGTGGAAGCAGGGACACACATCTTGGGAAGAACATAGGGATACTGCCCAACGGTGTAGGGATGGGATCAGTAAAGCTAAGGCACAGCTGGAGATAAATTTGGCAAGGGATGTGAAGAATAATAAGAAGGATTTCTACAAGTATGTTAGTCAGAAAAAGATAACAAAAGTAATTGTACCCCCCTGTTTAAAGAGACAGGGGATCCAGTGACAACCAACATGGAGAAAAGTGAGGTACTCAACACTTTTTTGCCTCAGTTTTCACTAGCATTTATGCTTCTCACATCTCTTGAGTGCCTGAATCTCAAGGCAGGGACTAAGGGAATGAAGTCCTACCCTTTGTAGGAAAAGATAATGTTTGTGACCATCTGAGACACCTGAACATACATGAGTTCATGAGACCCAGTGAGATGCATCCCAGGGTCCTGAAGGAACTGGCAGATGTAGTCACTAAGCTGCTTTCCATAATATTTGAAAGTCATGGCAGTCAGGTAAAGTCCCCAGTGACTGGACAGAGGGAAACATTACACCCATTTTTAAAAAGGGTAAAAAAGGAGAAGCCTGGGAACTACCCACCCACAAGTCACCCTCAACTCTGTGCCTGGTAAGATCATGGAATGGTTCCTCCTGGAAGCTACATTAAGGCATATGGATGACTGGAAGGTCATTAGAGATAACCAACATGGCTTCACAAAGGGCAAATTGTGCCTAACTAATCTGGTGGCCCTTTGCCGATGGAGAGAGTGCATTGGTGGGTAAAGGAAGAGTGACTGATATCATCTATCTTGAATTATGTAAGGCCTTTGATACAGTCCCACACAGCATCCTTGTTGATAAATTGCAGAAATATGGTTTTGATGGATGGACTATTGGATGGATAAGGAATTGGCCAGATAGATAGCTCTATCCAAAGAGTTGCAGTCAATGGCTCTATGTCCAAATATCAGTAACAAGTGGTGTCCCTCAAGGGTCTGTACTGGGACCAGTACAGTTCAATATCTTTATTAATGAACATAGACAGTGGGTTTGAGTGCACCCTCAGCAAGTTTATGGATGTTGCTGAGCTGAGTGTTGTGGTTGATATGCTTGAGAGAAGGGAGGTAATTCAGTGGGCAGGCTTCAGGAGTGGACCAATGTGAACCCCATGATGTTCAATAAGTCCAAGTGTGAGGTTCTGCACATGGGTCAGGGCAATCACCACTAGCAGTACAGATTGGGTGATGTATTGTTTAAGAGCAGCCCTGCAGAGAAGGACGTTGGGGATACTGGTAGATGAACAATTGGACGTGAGCTGGCAATGTGCGCTTGCAGCCCAGAAAGCCAAGCATAGCCTGAGATGCATAAAAAGGTCAAGGGAGGTGATTCTCTCCCTCTACCGCTCCACCTGGAGTACTGTGTTCAGCTCAGGGGTCCCCAGTACAAGAAAGACATGATCCTGTTGTAGCGGGTCCAGAAGATGGCCAGAAAAAAAGGTTAGAGGGCTGGAACACCTCTCCTGTGATGAAAGGCTTACGGTGTTGGGCTTGTTCAGCCTGGAAAAGAGAGGGCTCTGGAGAGACCTTATTTTTGTTTTCAATGCTTACAGGAGGCTTATAAGAAAGATGGAGAGAGACTTTTTACCAGGACCTGTAGTGATAAGACAAAGGGTAATGGTTTTAAACCGAAAGAGGGTAGATTAAGATTAGATATAAGAAAGAAATTATTTACTCTGAGGATTGTGAGACACTGGAACCTGTTTCCCAGAGAAGCTGTGGATACCCCATCATTGGAAGTGTTCAAAGTCATGTTGGATGGAGCTTTGAGAAACCTGATCACTAGAAGGATGTCTCTGCCCATGGCAGGGGGGTGGAACTTGATGATCTTTAAAGATCCGTCCCAACCCAAACCATTCTGTGTTCTATGAACTTCTTGAAGTATATCATATACTTTTGGAAACAGTAAGACTTAACTGAAAGCTGTAAAGTACAGCAAAATTCACCACATCCTTTGTAACTAGTTCCAATGATAAATTAATCTCATTGTTAAAGAAATTTACCTTCTTATCCACTTGAACTCAGTGGAATTCAACTTCCAGTGCCTAGAGCTTCTCTTGCCTTTTGATGACAGTTCTTCAAGAAATCTCAGGCAGATGGAGAGGTCTCCAGACATTGATCTTGATGTATGTTTAAATACACAAGGAAAAGTATGGATTTAGTAGGTATCTGTCTTTTTCAGGAGGCAGATTGTGACCACAGTTGTACAGGGGGTGAAACCTGGTTAAGCAATAGCAAGACGCAATTTCTGATGGCATAGATAACTTCATATCAACATGGTTATCTGTTTTGGTGCTTGAACAATCACAAACCGTGTACTCTAGTGGACCAGACTGTGCAGGCAGACAGCATCAATACCTGGATGAGTTGCTTTTTGAAGAAAAATGTTTATTAAAATACAGTAGTTATTAGGTAAGAGGAATTTTTAAAATATTATAATAAATGAAAATAATTCTTCTTCATTAAGAAGAAAAGTAATTGGGTCTTAATTACTAATAACAAATATATACATTAATTATAAGGAACAAAAGTTTTCAGATTATATCAATATAAAAAGAATTGAAATTAGCCAGCAGGTCAATAATGAATATTTCAAAAGCTGGTGTTCAAAATAAAAATGTTTATGTTTCTACTAAGTACAAATTTCAGAAGTGTACTAGTGGTATAAAGGAAGAGAACTAACATTAAAACTACGAAAATAAGTAAATAAAAGCAGCATCTTGATACCTTATATTTAATTAGAGCAAAGAAAATAGATTAAAATGTACATTAAAATTAGTGAAACCTGTTCTTTTCTTTTTCTAGGACCTACACATGCTATTGTTTTTAATTGCTAAAGAAGTGACACTAAAAATTACTTTATATTAATAATGTCTGAGGCATACCAAACCTAATTTAGTGAGTTTACTGATCAAGAGAGATTATTTCTTACTTCTACAAGGCTGTCTTAAGTGTGACATTTAAGCCATTCTGTTTCTTACATCACTGGTGGTTTATAAAAAACAGTAAAGCAAAAAAACCTGCACTGAGAACTTGGCTTAGAATTAGGCAGATGTACCTGATCACGTATTTTGGAAAGAAAATGAAATAAAAATGGTAGTTTGCATGGTAGCACAAAATACGCAGGGATACAGCATTCAGATCAAGAAAGTGCTGTTCTGGCTTTCTAAATGACTACTTTACTGAGAAAGATGGCATTTGCAGCGGTTGGAAAATTAGTAGTTCTGGTGATGACCAGAATCAGTGTGATGCAAAGTTTGTTGTGATTTCTGCCTTGGTCTGTGATTACTCCTCTTTTCTGTATGGAAGTAGGTAGCCTTTAAAGTCTTCTAAGTCCGGGCACATAAATGAGCTGGTCAGGAGCTGCTTCAGAAGCCTTTGTGAGTACTTACCTCCCTCAGTACTCCCACTGCCTGTAGGAGCAACATAGAGCGCTAAATTTAGAAGGACTGATTTTACCATATGACTAATTTTAAGCACAAACCAGGCAGCTTCATCAGGCTGACTGATCCCATCTCCCATGATGGTTTCCAAAGCAGTTGTTAATATGTGTGCATTTAATTTGGTTGTCTTGAGATTTTGTGATACCTACAAGATGTGCGTGGAAGAAGAGAGTGAGATCCACAGATTCCTTTTCCTTTAGATTCAAATGTTCTAGGGGCTGCAGAATGAAAAAAGCTGTTAAGGTATGCCTACTCCTTACTACTTTCTCTTAAGCACTCATGGTAAATTAGAGGGCAATACTGATGATCACCAAAAATTAATCAGAGCAGAAGGCTAATTGAGCATTATCAAATTCTGCTAAAAGTAAATCAAGTGCCAACATTGTTGTCATCTTGAAAATTAAGTGAGGTGGCTGTGTAGTGGATGTAAAGTCTAAGTGTATGAGACAAAAGGATCATTAGTATTAATGCTTATCATTTATTTTGCATATGCAGTGAAATATCACAGTCACGATGAGGGTTCCATTTACTTGGCAAGGTACAGGTACAAATGAAAACGTAATTGCTGATGTAAAGACATTTTGGATTT
>NW_009259707.1:3496070-3559140 GCF_000687185.1 Egretta garzetta | reverse complement strand
CTGAAAAAACTCAATCATGTCCTAAAAATTTTACTCATGTGAGTAGTCCTAGAGACATTGAAGAGGTGATTCATCTACAGAAGGAATTGAGAGAAAAGTATGTGCAGAACTGAAGTATGATATAAAGCAAAAGACAAGTTGAGGGTCATAAGCAGGAGGAAGAAACTGAGGGTAATGGCATAAGGAGCTTGTTTCAGAGAGTAAGCCTCCTGCTTTGCTGAAGGATCCAGCATCAGGCCTTCTCATTACCTGCTCTGCACTGAAATCCTGAACTGAAATATAACTTAAGGCCAGTTGGTGGGCTATCTGAAGGGTGAGTTCCTTTCAGCAGAACAGGCTAATCTTTAAAACCGTTCAGGTCTCCACTGGGTTATGAACTGCCATGGAACCACAGAGTAACGCAGATTAGAAAAGACCCATATGGGTCATCTGGTCCTGCACCCTACTCAAAACAGGGCTGATTTCAAAGGTAGAGCAGGTTGATAGGGTCTTGTCCAGCTGAGTTGGGAGTACCTGTAAAGATGTCTCTTTTTCACCACGCTTCTTGGAAACATTTTTTCCTTACACTCAGTGGGAATGTCCCTTCCTGCAGCATGTGTCCCTTGCCTCTCTTCCTTTAGCTGTGCAACTACAAGAAGCAGCTGGATTCCTTTTCTCTATTTTGGTAGCTGAAGATAGTAATGAAGTTCCCCCAAAGCTGTCCCTTCTCCAGACCAACAAAGCCCAGCTCCCACAGCCTCTCCTTTTTCTCAAAAAAGGTTGGACCAGATGATCTTCTGAGGTCACTTCCAACCTGGGCTGTTCTGCGATTCCTCATGGTGCAAGTGCTCCAGCCCCACTACTGAACTCACACTGGTTTATCCAAGTCTTTTTTTTTTTTTTTTCACTTTCTCAAAATACCCTTCAGAACAGTCATTTCTATCTACCTAACTCCTTGCAGCAAAAGACAGTGCAAAATTGAAGCCTCATAGAAGACCAACTGGAATTGAAAATGCAGTAATATTTTTACATCATAATTCCAGTTACATTCAGCAGACAGATGGCAGCACAAAAAACCCCTCAGTTACCTTTGTGACATGAGCCTCCAAAGAGAGGACATTCCCTAGACAGGAAAACATAAATAAACCCCAGTATGGAATTGTTACCTCCAGAAGTCAAAGTAACTTCCTGACTCTTCACTTAAGTGGGTACCCCCTGCTGCTTATGTCCAACCAAATATTACTGGGTGTTCACAGGTGCAAAAATGAACAAATGAGAGAGCGAGCAATTGAATACATAAAGAAAATGTGTTGGGAAGGTGACAATTTCAAGCACTTGAGAGTCAGGAAATAACATTTCCCACAGTAACATTATTTCAGACATACTGTATATTTTATGACATACCTTATATTTTACCACACTTAAAGTTAAGACATATACTTACAAAAGAAAAGCAGGAATATAAAAGATTGCACTAAGAAGGTAACCTTTTCCAGATCCTGGTTTTTAAAAGCTTAAAAGGCTAGCCTTAATGAGTGACTTATTTAAGCTTTTGTCCTTAATATCCATTAAAAGAAAAAGAAGAAGAAGAAGAAAAAGGAGAAGAAGAAGAAGAAAAAGGAGAAGGAGAAGAAGAAAAGGAAAAGTAATTTCTAAAGTTTCAAATATTTCTGCTGCAGATATAGATGGCAACTGCCCTCCTGTAAGTACACAGTCTTTGAAACTGTGTTAAAAAAACATTTTCAGAGAACAAAAAAGTTTTCAGAAACAAAACCACTATCAGGTGAAAAAGGCATACCCGAATGTATACAACCATAAAAATTATACTGAGAAATACTAAAATACTAGACAAGATAATTTCTGAAATATTGGTATTGAAAACAATTTGGAATGGTGGGGGAGATTTAAAGGGATGTAGCACAACAGGAGTCTCAGTACCTTAAAAAATTAAGCAGAACGATCATCTAAATCACTACAAACGTCATTTAGGCTGACTGATTACAAGCTAAGTCACGAACAGGATAGACAGAGATGCAGTTAGGAAAGATTTAAAAGGTAGTAGCCTAACTAACAAAAGTTAACATGGCTTTATATAAAAAAGTTCATGTTGCACAAATTTGATACAACCGTCTGATGAGATTTCCATCTTGTTTGACCAACATTATTGCATTTTCAAAAAAGACCTCTCTAAAATATTTGCCTTTGTGCACTATACAAAGTAAATTCCTTAAACACTTACCAAGTGAGAGATCAGAAAAAGTAACTGCAGATGGAGAATAAATTGTGGTAATTTAAATCCTGAAAGGAGCTGTAACAGGACTATCCTTGACCCAGGCCTATCCAGTATCTTTACTAGTTATCTGGAAATAAATAAAAAGCTCTTGCTGGTGAAGTCTGCAGATAATATGAGCAGCTGTGGCATGTTAAATAACAAAGAAAAATTCTAGCAAGTGATCTGTATTGTGCAATCAGACGGGCTCACTTGCACAACATTGGTGCTTTTCAGTTAAATGAAAGGTCACACATTTTGGAAAACAAAATGGTAGGTCACGTTTTCAGGATGCAGGAGTCTTGAAAAAAAAAGAAGAAAAAAAAAGACACCAAAAACCAGTGCATTGAAAGAAGGCATAGTTTGCAAGGTAGAGAATCAGCTAAATATGAAGTCTCACAAGACTACCAGAATCCTAAAAAGTAAAAGCAGAGGAATCCAGTGCGATTTTTCCCAACTCTAGATTAAATACCAGAAATACTGACTCCAGTATCTAATTTCCACCTAAGAAAGAGGAGAAAAGGTAAAGAAAGCAGCAAGAATGACTGACAGTCTAAAAAATCTAATATACACTGGTTGCCTTAAAAAACCCAGAAGAAAGGGGGTTGGCCTAGCCATCCAATGTTTAAGTGTCTAAACATCTAATGTATAGTCTTAGATTGGGTGAGGAACATTGCCTTCAGCTCCATAGGTTTTTTTCTAGGCTTTTATTTCATTCAGTTAAAAGCTTAGTAGTGTTGCCATGCACTATTTTTTTTGTTGCAAGTATAAATTTGTAATCTGAATATTGGACTTCCCATCTTAGTAGCTGAGAACCCAGTCAGCTACTTTCTGCCATGTGGCATCCAAGCCTAAGATCAGAATGACAAAGAATGGTTTCAAAGGAAGAGTGGATGAAACCACTTGTAGACAGGGGGATTACATTTGGGTTTTTCTCTCACTGTTTCTCAATTTCTTTGGTATTATGCTTTTCCTAATCATCATGCTACCAAAGAAACTTCTATATAAGAACAAGAGCTGTTAGTGGAGTTTACAGAGAGATTTATATTCTTACTTTTCCTTGGAACAGGCTTTATTGGCTCTATTTTCCTTTCTGGTTTTTTGTCATTGTCGCCTATGAGAGGTTATCAGTCAGAAAAGAGTTCTACATGTCATGGTCATGAGAGTCCACCTAATGTCTGAGAGGGGACAGCCTTTAATGAAATAAAGGATTTTTGTCACCCTTGCCACCTCTAAGTGTAGATGCCTTCTTGAAATCCAGGAGTGAGCTCTATTAGGATTGAACAGTAGAAGAAGGGAGAAATCCATTTAAAATTCTTATTCCTGTATAACAGGTTTGTACAAATTTACAGCCACTATATTTGGATGTCTTTTTTTTCCTAGTTCAGAATTTTCTATTTAAATTTTTAGCTTTAAAATGGTTTAGCCAGCTCGGGAGACACTTTAATACAAAGAAAAGTACAAAAATGACTGAACACTATTATGGAATAAAATGAAAGGAAGAAAGTATTAAGGGGTGAAGGAGGTGTTATTGATGTGGAAAATGAAATGGAGACCCTTTTCCAAAGACTTCTTAAAAGAACTGTCCTTACAGCGCCTTCCTGCCATTTTCTCCCTTTCCCTAAAGATTTTGTAGGTAAAACCCTGTATCGTAGGTGTTTTTCTACCCATGAAATATTCATCAGCTCTGCAGTCTTTGCTTAAAGGAAGGAGCCATTAAAAGAAAAATACTTTAGATATTCTTATAAGAAGAAATTCAGTGCTGCCTAACTTCAAAAATTAGGTGCATTTGAGAAAGAGAACTATGTCACAACCTTCAATATATTAGCTCTTTCCCTTTTTTTTCCCTATAAATCTGTAGCTAATGATGTAATGTGTAACATGAATATCATATTGGATTTATATTCAGTTCCATTAGGAATATGACCTTTTCTCATTTGGAGCAACATGGGTACTATTTTTTGCCTGAAATGGGGCAATCTAAACAGAGTAGCTTCTGAATCATAGGGACAATGACTGATGACAATTTTAGAAATAGCCTGTCAGGGGATTTCTGGTTATTTGAAATGGATTAAAATTTTGTGTGAAAAATCTTGTGTGAAACCTCTGTCTACAGATGAAATATCGAGTTAGATAGGGTGAAATGCACCAAATGTCTTCATTTCACCTTCATCATTGCTAAAAGAATAATGATAAATCCTCCAAATAAAGCAATTATTTGCATATTTATAAAATGTGGTTTTTAATTGAAAATGATTGTTTTCTGAAATATGTTTAAAATATGTCTAAAAGATATTGAAAAATGAAGCAAAATACTGTTATTTCAGCTCAAAGTGTGGTATTCAGAGCAAATTTTATTAGGTTTCCAAAAATCTCTGAGATCACCCAAGCCATGTAATTTTTTTTACTTTTTTAATGCTTTTTCAGGACCACCAGTATTATTCACAAAATCTTACTGAACACCTCTCACTTCCTTGGGTTTCAGTGTCAAGAATGGAATCAGAAACTAATACATGAAGGCTATAACTGCATGTTCTCTCATCATCTCATCTCCTCCAAGAACTTCCCTTGCCTGATGGGAAGAATGTTCACAGGGAAATCATTGTGGCCCAAGTCAAGTCAGATTGCCAGGACATCGGTGGTGACTAAGCAGATGAAGTTCAGGGCCTGTATGCAGGTGATCATCGTTGTCCTGGTTTTGTCTGGGATAGAGTTAATTTTTTTCCTAGTAGCTGGCCTAACTCTATGTTTTGGACTTAGGATGTCGATAATGTCAATAACACACTGCTGGTTTAGTTGTTGCTAAGTAGTGCTTACACCAGTCAAGCATGTTTTTTAGCTTCCCCTGCTCTGCCAAGGGATTGCTGCTCAGGGATGGGCTGGGTGTCAGTTGGCAGGTGGTGAGCAGTTGCATCATTTGTTTTTCTGTTTTTCCTGGGTTTTGTTTCTCTCTCTCTTGTTGTTTTCCCTTTAATTACAATTTATTATTATTATTGTCATTGTTGTTGCTGTTACTATTTCAATTATTAATCTGTTCTTATCTCAACCCATGAGCTTTCTTGCTTTTGCTCTTCCAATACTCTCCTCCATCCCACCAGGGGGGCAGGATGGGTGTGTGGTGCTTGGTTGCCAGCTGGGGCTAAACCACAACAATCCCTTGCAGGTAAATCTAGGAAAGACCTTTCCAAGATTGCGGAAGGCAGGACTTAATAATCCCCACCTGAAGAACAATGAGTGATGGGAAGGAGAACCGTGCAGTGGTATTTACAGGGGCTACTTCTTCAGAACCTCCTTGCTTTTAAGTTGGACAAGATGGCACAAGACATACAGGATTGGCATGTGAAGATAACATTCAGGCAAAGCGACGTCACATTTCCCAGCAAATTGTCTGGGATGGCTGCCTCATGATTTCTTTCGCCAAGCTCTTTTGAGAAAGGTTATGTCATCAAGTACAGAATATCACAGATCATCGTATTCATTTTGTTGAGACAGTTTATGAATGGATACATGGGTTTTCCATAAACTAAAAAGGAAAGAGAATCATTAAAGCTATCAGTGCAAAACTGATTTTGTATCAAAGTACAAATATATGAAAATGGAAAAAAGAGAAGAGCTTAGTTAAAAAAGAAAAAAAAAATTTAAAACGCAGACTAATTTTGAAACTACTTTTGGTTACTTTTGAAACTACAGTTTTGTTGTCTAACTCTCTGAACTGCTGCCATGGGGTCAGGCTGAGCTACCTGTTCCGTGACGCATTTTGGTGATAGGTTCTGATGCCTTACTGCAGTAAAACCAGAAAATCATCTCACAGAGAAGAATGAAGGCATGAGGCATTTGAACTGCGGTTCCCCTCACCTCAATGACATTTATAAATCACTCTCTGGGTTTTGATCATAAGATTTAAGGTTCCTTTATGCTCTATGTGATCAGAATTAAAAGTATCTACATGAAAAAAAGAAAAACAATATTCAAATGTCTTGATTTACGTGATATGATCCTCAGGTAATCTGTGTGATGATGTTTTGTACCTGGGTTTAGCCTGCCCTTTCTGTGCTGTTGAATACCTCGGTTTATATCAGAAGAAAGGCTTGCCTGGAGGAAAGTAAGACTTAATTTAGTCAGAAGAAGACTAGAGTGACATGAGTAGGTGGAAAGAAACATCAGGATAATATGTTTTGCCAAAATCTGTGTGACTGTTGTGTGTGAGCTGTGTTTGCAAACTCTATTTTGGGCTACCATTAAGGCAAGAACCTTTTCTTCACAAAATGTTGGTCAGCTTAAGTATGAGGAAACCTCAGGTCGGCATGATTTTCCCTCTCTTCTCACTGAATATAGAGAAACCTCAAAGACTTATTTTCATTAGATGCTTTCCTTCAGAAGGTTTCAGTTCGGAGAGGGGAATCCCGTCTATTCTTCTGCAAATGTTAAACTAGAAGTTTTGATTTTCAAGATACAAGGAATATTTCATTTTAGAAAAGTGGTTTGATCTCTCTTTTTGCAAAAGATTGAAATTAAAACCACTTTGACTTGACTGAGACATTTGATTCAATCTTAAATATTATTTATGGATGTACCTATCCAGCTTTGATAAAAGATACTTTTTCTTAAAGTAAGAAAATTTAGATGGAATAGCCTGAATCTTTTCAACAACATATTTCAGATTTCTCAGAAGTAATTGAGAGGTCCTTGCCATCTTTCCTACAATGCATTCAAATCTCCACCCAAGAAATGGTATGTATTGCCATGACTTCTACTAAGTTGTAGGGGACTGGATATTCATGTACCAAAGCCTGGGAAAGGAGCTCTTATACAGGTTACTAAATGGTGTCTTCCAGGGTTGCAGTTATCTTAGAAAAGGAAAATAAAACCCTTTTCATTTGGTTTGCTGAAATTGCACTGTTTAACCATTATAGTTTTGTTTTCTTCCCCAATTCCTCACCACCTCACTGGAGACAGTGCTTTGGGCCCTTACCGCGCCACCACCTGATGGCTGGTAGTTGGTAGTTCTTTTGTGGAAGGCAAGGAGCATCTGCTGTAGAGAGTTCTCATCCTATTTTTGTGGAGTCTTGAGTCTTTTCTACCCTGGGATAGAGTTTAGACCCTCAAGGAGACAGAGAGAAAAGCTTGGGATGAGGGGTGGTCCCACCCTGACAGGAATGGAGAGGATCAGGGTACAGAGAAGCTGTTAGGCTGCCTGAGCCCAGGTGAGGTTTTGGCTTGGAGCAGAAGCTTTTGAACATTGTGGTGAAGGTTGTCCCCCAGATATTTCTGCCATGCGTTATCTGAGTTTCAGTCTTGCCATAAGTCTGCCCCATAAGAATTTTAAATAACTTTCTAGATGAAGAATAACACAGTTAAGACCCAAGTAGGAACATAAATGTCTGTTATTTGCAAATCCATCTAAAGTGACAGAAGAAGTCCTAGATGGAAATTATTCTGAATTGCTGAAGAAAATAAATAAATATGGATTTTTGAAAATTTACTGCTGTGAGAAAACTACAGGATTAAAAAAAAAACCCAAAATCAAAGCAGAACAAAACCAATAAACTTCTTTGCTCATGTAATGTTCATTGAAAGAAAAATACCACACTGATTAATTTTTTGCACTTCATCCCGTACCATTATGCTTTCAATAGAAGTCTTCATAACTACATATCTTGGCAATAACTACTTTAGGAAAATGAAGTCTGTTACTAAAATATGTTTCACATTAAAAAAAAAAAACCCAAACCCAACTGTTTGTTTTTTCTCCTCATTCCTTTTTTATCTGTTATTCTATATTTTTTTTCAAGTTAAGTTGTCCTCTGAACTCTGTGCAGGATGTGTTCCTTTTCAGAAGAACTGCATTTGGGTGTAGTAGATGATAAGGCAGAACGCACACAGCTATTTCATATCCCTAAAAAAAATCGTGATTGTATAGCACCACGATAGGCTTCTTAGTATACAAAGGGTTAGCGTGCATCATTAAAAGAATGAGCAAGCTTTTGATTTTAATTGTAATCCTCTCCACTGAAGCCTCAAATGCATCGTTTGAAATCTAGTGGAGATGTGAGTTTTCACTGCAGCCACTTTACGTTTGTGATACATTAAAAGGTGTAATCCAACTGAAATGTAAATCACTGTTCTTGAAAACAAATTACAAATGAAGATAACAGGGCAGCATACTAGCACTAAAGCATCCGAGAGCCCATCTGAGGCGGTTTTCTTTCAGACCCAAATTGCAGCAGCCCTGTTATCATGGGTAATAGGGTGCTGCTGAGGCAGGTTGATTACAAGGCTACGGTAAACAATCCCTTTAAATGCGGTGCCTCAATAGACGTGCACATACAACATTAATCAACTGAATTCAAACAGAGCCACAAAGGGAAGTGGTGGGCCAGCCCCTGTTGCTTTAACTCACACAGTAAGTGGCTGAAGTTCAGTGCTCGCTTGCCACAGAGGTGTTCTCCGTCCCTTCGTAATCAGCAGTAACTTGTGTGAAATCTTAATCGTGAGCCCAGGGGAAAACAAGAAAATGAACACTTGAGGTTTCCTCTCAGAAAGGGCTGCTTTTTCGTGCTTCGAGGTGTAGCAATTTTGCCTCCCTTAGGTAGTGGCCTCCCTGGGACAGGGCTGGCCTCTGTGTTGTGTTTTTGCTCAGCACCCTGGGCTGGAAGAAGCCGTAAGATGTGTTGGCGGGGCAAGCTCTGGCTAACAGTGTGACCCCACTCCTGGACCACCACGCAGTGCTAATCAAGGGAGAGGCCAACCTTCTCCCTGCTGTGGCCCTTCTCCCACAATAAATCCACCTTTCCAAATAAACCCCCACCCAGCTAGTCCTACTGCATTAACAGCAGCCTTTTTTTTTTTTTTTTATATTACTGGCCCCCTTTTGAAACTGATCATAACTCAGTTTATTTCACCAATCAACCTGTTTAAAAGCTTTGTTCATTTAGAGCATGTACTGCCAAGAAATCTCCTCTATAATTGGAGATTTGCTTTAGAAAAGCTGCTGTAATGGGGTGAGGAGAGTAAGAATCTCTTGGAAGGATGTTGATGCAACAGGGAAAAGCAGGTAAGCTAAAGAGCAAAGTGCAATAAATAGCTTCTATTTAAAAAAATAAATACAGTAATTTAAGTCTGCCTGAAGATAGCTTTAGATAATTCAGCAAATGATAATAATAACACTCACTAAATGATAGCTAAAGAATACCTTATAGAGTAACTTACAGCAATTCCCTGAGAGGCCAGTTATGTGTAATCATTGAGCATGGCCACAGTCAGCAATTCAATTTATTTTGGAAAATTTTAATTGAACACTTTAATTGAAACATCTGTAATTTTTTAGGACAAGGAATATCTTCTGTCAGCTCATTAAATAAAAAGAGAATATGTAAATGTAGGAATTCCATAAAAATTAACATTAAAAGCATTTCAAATCGGTGATACTTATAAAAAGTTTGAAACCTAGGTTCTGGGACACCACAAAGTATTACTAATGGGGTTTGGGACTTTCACACCTAAGTTTCTGGTTAAAATCCAGTCCCAACTGAGTGATATAAAATGTTTCCTCAGCACAGGATGGCAAATGAGGTATTAACTTCAGACCTAGTTCCCAGGAGGTGTCTGTGTCATTAAAAACTCAGGGACATGTTAGGTATCTTTCTGGGAATTTGGAAGACTAGATGGCAATGGATAATGCTTTCCACTCCTCTCCAGAAGTTGATCCTCTAGGAGAGGATATTTTCAGCACTCTCGGAGAAACGGTGACTATATATTGAACCCTTCGAAGAAGAACAGAAGACACTAATATTTGCCAATATCACACCCAATCCAATTGCTTTTTCCCAGTTTGCTTCTCATCCCATATTTGTAATGCTTTTTGTGGATCAGGCCTATTTCATAGTAATACTGCCCGTAGTTTTGCACGAGTCTGCAGAGTACAAATAAGCATGGGATTACGACTGCAGTGCAAATGGCATACACAAACTGGTGCAAAATATAGTGAGTAAATGATTATGAAAATTCATCAGCATGAATAGACTGACAGACCTTTAATAAAAAGCTTCTCTAACTCCCTGCACAGGCACACTATGGGCATCAGTGCAGCCATTTCCCCTGGGCTGCTTTGCCAATGTATGTGATCACCATTACTTATAGGGAATAGCTCTAGGAATATAAAGTTAATTCACACCACTTAGTTCTTAGATTTAATTCAACCTGTTCAAAGAGGGTGACAAGTTTGGGGGGTTTTTTGGAAGATTATTCTCAGGAGGATATGCCAGCATGTTGTGGTTTAATCCCAGCAGGCAGCTCAGCCCCACCCAGTCACTTGCTAATTCCCCTTTGGTGGGATGGGGGAGCGAATTGGAGGAGTAAAAGTGAGAAAACTTGTGGGCTGAGATAAAGACAGTTGACAGGTAAAGAAAAAGCCACACACACAAGCAAAGCAAAACAAGGAATTCATTCACTGCTTCCCAGCGGCAGGAGGGTGCTCAGCCATCCCCAGGAAAGCAGGGCTCCATCACGCGTAACGATGACTTGGGAAGACAAGCGCCATCACTGCAAACACCTCCCCCCTTCCTTCTTCTTCCTCCAGATTTATATGCTGAGCATGACATCATGTGGTGTGGGATATCCCTGTGGTCAGTTGGGGTCAGCTGTCCCAGCTGTATCCCCTCGCAGTTTCTTGTGCACCCCCAGCCTGCTCGTTGGTGGGGTGGGGTGAGAAGCAGAAAAGACCTTGATTCTGTGCAAGCACTGCTCAACCGTAATGAAAACATCCCTGTGTTATCAACACTGTTTTCAGCACGAATTCAAAACACAGCCCCATACTAGCTACTCTGAAGAAAATTAACCCTACCGCAGCTGAACCCAGCACGCAGAAATACTAATCCTCCAGTATCAACTCAGAGTGCATTTCCTTTAAGATAGTCTAAACAGTGTTAGCTTAAATATATTTCAGTACTCACCGATCCAGCCTAAATTTAACTGGTGACCGAGATTGAAGAGCTCTAGGGACACAGATGATACTCACCACTTCAAATCTAAACAGTAACCAAACAGCACAAAACCTGAAATTTCTCTTTCAGACATTGTAAGGACTGGTTTCTGAGATCAAGTATTGGGTTCCTCACCTGGAATTTCCATTCCAATGAGATGATGTATTAATGTGAGAGACACTATGCCAGCAGAAGTATAAGCTTCTGACCATGCCTCGGAGGAGCCAGGCATATCTAAAAGGTAGAGGAGAAACAGTCTGAACTGAATACTTCTGACTTGGGGAGAAGACTGTACAAAGAAACACTAACCCCCAAGACCCTGAATATACATACCGAGAGGAGAAACTCTATGATCCTTTTCCTTGAACTCCAAGGCCAACAAATGAAGGGGATTGCTGCCACTATGCAACACCGGAGAAGCTGTTATTAAAAAAGCAACAGGGAGCAAGGAAACTAAGTAGCCCATATCTTTTTCACCTCTTGGACCTCTTGGATGACCTGATATCTCTTCTTGGAGCTGTCATAAAAAGCCTGTTTTCTTGACTTCCAACCATGATTTTCCCTTGGCAGGGCGTTGCATAACAAATATTTACTAGTCAACTGAATTGAGGTTCCAGTGTCCAAAGAAGTACATATTCTAATAAACTGCAGAAGTACCTTTAAGCTTTTAGCTGGAATAATAGAAATAGAAGTAGAGATTTCATCATTCATGTTAAGCACAGTCTTTAAGGAGTTTCTGTATTAATATGACCTGTCATAAAAAGATCGTTAAGTTTCATTAGACAATAATAGAGATAGAAGGAATGGAAATATCACAGAACTGGTTCTGTTAATTTTAAAATTGTATACTTTCCCTGCCACAATTAAAAAAAAAAGGTCAGATTATTTGAAAATTTATTAAGACTGCAGTAACTTTTAAATATTTTAGAAATGTCTTTAAGAATACAAAATGTTGAGAACTGTACACAAACAAAGAGGGACATGTACCTGACTGTGGGTTCAGCTCAGCTATACAAAGGCAGCTCACAGTACAGACCTGTAACAAATTGGGCAATCCAAGATGCTGTAGTCAAGAACTATATGAAACACAAGGATCATTTGTACACATGGAGCTGAAAAATACGGCTGTTGTTTTCACTCAGAGATAATAATCATATCCCTGGGCCGCAGGATAAGGCCCGCTTTCTTGGTTCATGGGCATTAAGAAACAACTCTCCCATTGTTAACCCTCCTGAGGAGAGGCTGCAAATGCAGGGTCCTACAGGAAACAAAGATGTGGGAATCATTTAGTGCAACCCTACACTTAGACAGGTGCCACTCTTAGTCTTTTTAATTGATCTCATTTGTTACTTATACCTGTAAATCACACTGTTATCATCTCTGAACAAGCAATGGAAACCAGAATTTGTCACTGACTTAGAGATAGCAGACCAAGTCCCGAAATGGGCTGGTCATATAGACTTACTGGCTTAATTACACAACAGTACATTAGATTGAAATGAGATACTTAGAAAAATCCAAATTACATGCAGGCCTCTTGTTTCTTTATCCCACATTGACAGAAAACACAGTTCAAATGCAACTGTTAAGAGAGTAAGTTATAGTCTTCTGAGAGAGACAGAGCCAGACACAGAGCCAGGCCTGACATAGTCAAAGATTTTTGCAGTAAGATTAATCTTATGTTGATCTAAGGGCCTGCTATGCTGACAGCATGACAGCCACATCCCAGAGCTGCTGCAGTGTCATGATGGGAACAGGAGCATCATGAAGGAGAACAGCTGGGAGCCTTCTCAGGGGCACAAATTCAGTTATGTAGGAATGGCTAACATTAATAGGATTTAATTTGCTCTCATTGGAATTACTCGGTCCTGTATGAAGTCCTGTGTAAAGACTACAGAACATAAAAAGAGGGAGATAAATTCTCCACATTGAAAGAGTAGTACAAATATTCAGATGTGTTTCTAGCTACTATTGTGCAGGCCTCTTAAATACAAATGGAGCTCAAAGAGAAACCAGCACTGAAGTGTTAGTAAACGAAACCCAACCCCATATTCTGTCATACAAAATAACCACAAAAGCAGATTTCCCAAAGAGTACTTTTCCTTCCTCTGTTGTTCACATTTTGACTACTTCTGTGCTTCACCTAATTGGTACCCCCCATCAGAGACAGATAAAGTTATAAAGACTGTTCTGTTCCCATGTGTTTTCCAACTTTCTGGAGACACTGAAATGTCTGTTTCACAAAGCATATTCCAAAATTTTGTCCTTTTGGGCCTTCAGGAAGACAGAATGGATGAAATAAGACTACTTCTGAACAGCAATCTTATATTAGACCCTACTTTTACTGATCTTGGAGGACTGTGGAAGGAGGTCTCAGAAGCCACATTTATTGCCATTAGTAAGTGTCAGGAAGAGAAGTGTTGTGGGAGAGGATTGACATGGAATATATGAGAGCAATTGAGCAGCCTGAGATCCTGAGGTAACACAGGTACTGCTGGAGAAGAGGAACAACACTGATGGGGGAGAAGGTGGCTGGAGAAAGAGAGAAAGGGGGAAAATTCAGGGTAGGAAAACATATAGCAGAAAGCAAGGACCTGTGAGAAGAAACTGCCACAGTGGAGAAAGATGGAATTCCTCAACAGAAACTTGCACTGGAAATATGAGGCAAAAAGATAACAACCATGGAGAAAGAATAAAGAAAACTGAGGTATGAGATGAGTGATTTGATAAGGAAAGGCTATATAAGGAGAGAAATGTGAATCAGTACAGAAAGAGACATGTATTAAGGAATTTATGTACTCCCACTGGTCACTCAGAATGAAAGACAGAGAAGAGAGACTAGTGAAAAGAGATCTGAGTCATAATTCATAAAAGAGAGTCAAAAAATAAACCAGAGAAAATAAAAATTACTGGATGGAGGGAACTATGAAGGGAAAACTTAAAAAGAAATCCAAAATAAAATGCCCAATAGGAAACGCAGAAGAAAAAGTATGAAAAACATGAATAAAATTTTTACAGAAAAATTTAAGAAAAAAGAGGAAAATGTGAGGTGGCATGGAGACAGGTAGGTGGAGGAAATAGAGCAATAAAAAGCAGCCATATGATTCCGAAATAATAATTCATCCAGGTTTTGAACATGGCTAGATCACTGTATGGTCATTACACTTGGTGAAATGAGATGACCCTTTGCATTGCTAAAAATGCATTGGTATGGACATTCCCCCTAGCTCTTATCATTTGTCCCTTTGAGAGATAACTGAGAGCAATGAAAGCCTTCCCCTTCCCCAACTTTATTTGCAGCATTGTATGGTACATGTTTCTGCCTGCTAAGAATAGAAAGCGTGGCTGGCAGGTGTACCACAGCTGGCAAACACATTTAAACCAGTGACTGCAAAAACGAAATGTATGAAGCATAGCTCGGGAGGAAAACTAGAGTAGTACTAGAAGCCAGAAGGGGTTAAACTGTTTTGCAAAACTGTCATGCATTGCAAAATAGGTAAAACCCATGCATTTCTATTGGTAACCCTCCCCAGTTTGTGATTAGCTACAGTTTTGAACAAAACAGCAGTAGTTGTTCAAACCAGTTCAAACCTACACGATGAGTACTTTTATGAGGTAGACGTGTGTCACAGTTCATTTTTTTCTTTGTGATATACCACCTAACCTATGTTGAGTGAGATAGACCAGCACTAAATCTTACCCTCCTTTCATTAGCTTTCTCAAAGGGATATCTTAAAGAATGAGGTACCTTGCCCCAAAGGAATGGAGAGGCTTCCTTGAGTTTTGCCCTCAGAAAGGATACTAAAGGCTGGGAATGGTTTCTGCAAGGGTAGGAGGGGCTGGGGACGGACAAAAATACAGAGCTAATACAAGTGTAAAAGCTGCTTGATTAAAACCTGTCTAACCCACAACTTAATTTCTAGTTCTGCACTCAGGTTACCCAAAGTCCAGATCACACTGTGGGCCACCGGTTAGATTACTTACAGCCAGCTCTTGAAAGTAGTAGTGTGGATAAACCACATTTCTTTGATTGTTTCCACCTCCTTCTAAGTCCAGAGAGACTTCATCTTTTTTTGTTTTTCTACCTGCCTGTGGCAAAGCTCGTGGGCAGGCACTAATTCCATGTGAGACATTCCTCAGTTTGAGAACCCTGAAACCAAGTCTCAAGGAAATGGTAAATAGACTTCAATTTCCCTCCTTATCCTAAAACTGCTCTCGGAGGCCTTTGAATAATCTGGGAGTAAGCATTCATCTGTCCTAACCTTCAATGTTATGTTATCATTTCAGTCACAATGCTCCTAGACATTAGTGATGCTGTCATGTTTGCAGTACGGAGAAATGGCCAGCCTCATCTCTGTCAGGCACATGGTTCCTGGCAGTAGCAAAGGTAGCAGAGTGAAGGTAGCAAAGACATGGAGTTAGCTCATGCCTGACACCAACCTCATACAGACGAAGGAGATGATGGCCCAAACACCCCTTACAATGTGGCTGATAGAAAATTGTCCTTTTCAAAGCCAGCCATTCTGCTTCCTCTTGAGATAGAGCTGGTGGGACTCAGAGCACAAGTTGATCCTTGCAGAGTGATTTACCTCTTGGTCTTAAAAGCACTGTGGTTAATTAAAATTATTTCCTTTTATCCTGAAACCCAAAACCTCTGAGATGTAGAAAGAGCATAGGTTTTGATGGGGAGAAGACATTAATGCAATTTGGAAGGACAGCACAGACGCTATCACTGTCTAATCTCCTGTTTCACAGCAATATGTATTTTTCTCAAGCCTATGCTCCCATTGTCATGATGGGATGCAGCCTGCAGATTTTGATAGAGATGATGATAAATTTTACAGTCTTGGACTCAGACAAAAAAGGATGGTTGATCTGTAATTTTTCTCTTAAATAATCTTTCACCTGATATTATTTTCTCCAAATAAACTGTAAATGAATCAATGTGAAAAGGCTTTTGAATAGGGGACTGTTGAAGAAGTTAGTCCAGATAAAACAGTGACATGAGTTTAAAAAGTTTAAAGTTAAGCTGCAGTAAACTGTGAATACTCTTATTCAGAAACAGTTTTAATTCAGTTTACTCTAATTCATGAAGCCATGTCACATTAAAGACACCTTAACATTCTGAAACAATATTTCCTGTTGAATTAAAATAGTTTAAGTAACACACTTTAGAAGTGAATTCAGGTTGACTTTCCTCCAATCTCCCCACAAAAATAAATTAATATTCTTGGTATGCAGTTGAGACTGGATCAGATATGAAACATTCTAATATTTTTCTAAGGCATATAACAATGGTTGTCATCTTTATTTCTCTTTAGGAGCATAGAAAAAGTTTAATGCTGTTAAGCAAAGACTGTTGCTTTTGAACCATAATGAATTGTTGGCATATTATTATTTGAAAACACTATTTCTTAATCTGTATGGAAAATTCAGTTTCTGAAAATTTGTAGAATATAAGGACAAATTGCCACTTTTTTTTTCCTTAGCAGTAGAATAGAAATGGATCACATGAAAATAAAATTTTAGCTCCCCATGCTACTTTCATCTTCAGTCTTATGACTGAGCCCATCTTATTCAGACACTATTGTTGGCAGTTGTATTTAATTCAGTAATTTCAGCTGGTTTAATAGTGGAACTTGCAGACAAAAACAGTTGGATTTTGGTTGGCACTGCTAATAGAAAAACATTTCAAGGAATTATAACAGGTTAGACTTAAAATTTCCAGAAGAAAGTGACCAAGCATTTGTCTTGTGAAGAAAAAAAGAATATAATGACATGGTTTCATAACAACAAAATAAATGTTTTTACCAGGCAGCAAATGGATGTTACAACATACGCTTTTTAATCTGTAATTGTACTCTGCTGAACATATACAGCATAAAATAGCTAGCAGTAGATGACTCATGTTTTAAAATAACTACCAGAGCACAGACTTGGAAGTCCAAAGCATCAAAAAGTTAACTAGAAAAGTGATACCTACGAAGAGGGCTGTACACTTTTACAGGTTCCAATAGAGGTTAAAAGTTGATTTTTATGTTGAATTTTGATTTAAACACAGATACATCTCTGTTTCATAACTTTAGGTCTTTTACCCTGCTAAAGTATGTAAAGAAATGATAGAATTGTAAGGTTTCATCAGCTTTAACAGTGAAGCAACAGTTGGTTTAATGTGGCCTGTTCAGTTCTACTGTTTCCTTTTCTTGTGCAACAGTAATAATAAAAGCTGAAATACAAGTCAGTATTTTATTTGCTTGAAGTAGAAGACCGGGCAGGCCTTTTTCTGCATTAAGCAGCTGCATAAGTAAGAGTTGTCTCTATCTTTCTTTGCTTGAAGATCTCATTGTGAAAACTGAGGTGGAAATTATTGTTGCCTGGCATTGCACTTCTGACTCCACAGCTACATTTTATGAGGCTTGTGTGCAATTAGCCAGTTCGTTATTTTATACTAATTTCATAATAAATCACTTCACTCTTTTTCTCTCATCCATCATCAACTTATCTGCCCGCAAGTCAAAATGGTACCAATTATTAATCAAGGCCAGAGGCACCTGCTCCTGCATAGGGGCACCATGTTTCAACTGTCAGGTGGCATCCATCCCAGCCTCTCTTTGTCAGCAATAAAGAAAATGAAATTGGACTAATATGAATCTCATTTCTGCCCTGATTAAAGGCCTACATTTTCCCTAGGCATTGCCTGACCAGGTCCTGACTTGTGAGATATTCAATGCTCTTGTAATGTCATTCGGACAGAGCGCGCCTGTCTCCTTAGGTCATTGTTCTTCAGATTCACTTGTTTTACATGGAATATAGGCTAGAAAATCTAGACTTCCTTTGGGGTGTTAATTAAGAAGAGCATCCAAAATTAATCAGCAAATTCACTAGGGCGAAGGGGAGCTGTCTGAAGGCCTCGATATAAAATGCGCTTCTAGTACAGAGAAATGAGCCTTCGGCTATTGACAAAGAGAAAACAAGTGCACAGACGGCAATCTGACATAAAAATTCATATACGTATACAATTTTACATTCATTTTCCTTGTCAGCTTGTCACCTTTAATTATAAAGGTTGATTCGCTATTTGGCAGATCTGGAAATTGTAAACGCTTGGCCATTTGAATATCATCATATGGTCAATGTCTTCAAAAAAGAATGACACAGGAGCATACCAGGAAAGGAACATTGTAAAAATCAAAATTGAACTTCTTTGATGATCACCTTGAAGGATCTTGCAGGTCTTAGGGACAACTGTGAACTTGGCTATAAAAGCACACAAGTTATGGCCATCTGCAGAGAAAACATTGTATTGACAAGTTGCTAGCCCCCACCCCTTTTTACTTAGAGTAGTTTCTAATCTTCATTTCTTTAATTCTTTTATCACTCACTCCATTCTAATGGTATTAGTGTTTGCTGTGAGGGATTTGCATAGACCTTCAGGCTACTAATGACCTTTATGTGGAAACAGCAAATTCACTCTTTTGCCCAGTGAAAAGAAGACTTGAAAAAAAAAAAATGCTAAGCCCATATCATGCAGACACCTCACAGAGAAGCTTCTTAGTTAAAAATTTTAATCAGATAAGTTTGCTTGTGTTCAGTAGCCACTAAAATAGAACTTAGTTTTTGTAACTGGCTGTAGGTCCTTTTTATTTGTACCTTGAAGGAAGCCCAAGAGCTCAGGTTTCAGAGGCTACCTGTTGTAGGTTGTTTTGTAGTTCCACCTTTCTTATTTACCAACTGTCTCTGGTTTTGTGCAAATTTCACAAGTTTGGAAAGAATGGATCTACCCTCTTTTTAATATTACAGCATGTCATAGTTTCAAACTAAGAACAGCATTGCTCAGAGTTTCGGGTATCACTATTACTCTTCAGGTATTCCCATAGACCTATAAACAAAATAAAAATAGGCCTTAAAAATGCTACAGACATGCAGCAGCACACAGTGAGGGACTCGGCTTACAAATCTGTTCTGAAGAGTCTGATATAGATGATGTTACTTGGACCAGCTATTGACTCAGGGTAAACATAAAATGCAGGCAGGCAAGTTGAAGACTTCTGAGAGGGAGGGGGTTTGTACTGTTTTGTGAACACTTCTCTAATGTTATGGAACAGAAAACAGCACAGTGTAGGGCTCAGTGTATTGAAACTTGGCACTGCCATATTTACTTCAAATAACTGCTGCACAAGAAATATATTCTGAACTGGAACGATACTCTACACTGCATCACATGCTAACTAATTGCTTAATTTCATTATTGTGAAATTCCAATTGCATTTTTTTAATTAGACCCCTTTATCCCTAAACGGGTATAAGAATTGAACCTTATACCATTGACTTTTCAACTGCTGTATTTTTAAGCTTTTTCTATTGATGAATGAAGATCATCAAAAGTACTGACCTCACCTAAGGAACTTTTTTCCTTACTTGTCTTTACATGGTAGTAAAAAGTGAATACTCATTGACCACCTACATGACAGAGCAGGTGTGTAAATGCATAAGAGAACTGTCCTCGTGCTGAGGCTTACCAGCAGCTGTATCTGTGACTGAAAGTTAGGTCAAAGTTGAGTTAGGTCAAAACTTGCAAGAGAGAGTGCTGGCATTTATACTTTTGTAGCTACAGGAAAGCAGTCAGAAGACAGCAGAGTACTTGCTATTCTTTTTTTTTTAATTAATGCAGGTTCTCATCTTGACTAATTTCATTGGGACTAATGGGACCTAACATAGACACCTGTTAGGTAGCTTTATGTTGCTTGGTGGTTGATAACCTACTGAGGAACACTAAAAAATCCTATCTGATAATCACAGTTAGATTTTTAGTGCAGAATATTAACCCAGATTTCACTTCAAGGATGCCTATACCCTCTGTATGCTGTACTGCCTGTATATATTTTACAGACAGATTTTATATACATCTCTGTTTTAAAGAGATTTTAGAAAATGAAAAATTCTATCCTTTATTTACTTCCTATGTATTTTATAAACTAATACCTAAATAGCAGACCAAGACTGGTTTTGAAGCTTCTAAAAATATAAAAAAGAGAAAAAAAACCCCAACATAGAAATGTAGGATTATAGGAGGTCATCTCCATTTTGTTATTGTCCAATTAATTCCTTACCCTGTGGGTTTTTTTTTTCCAACTTTATACATAATTTAAAAACTTAAATTATGAACTGTAAGCCTTAACTTTGAATTATCTACATGATTACCAATGCATGTTTGCAAACAGGATTTCCTTTGACACTTACTTTTCAAGATTAAACACGTGAACAGAAACCAGACTTCTCTTTGCAAAGAAAGATTCACGTATTTCCCTTTCCCGTGTGTAAGGATGTCTTCTTTCAGTTCTAGAAAAGTTCACTCACAGAGGCTATATCTATGCTGCAGTACAGGAATGCTATGAAGCCTGAAGCCAAATTCCCCAGTCATTCCTAACTTACACACATTGTGTCAACTCTTGGGGTGACCCAGCAGATCCAATGCAGGGATCTCTGCACCTCTCCGAGATCCATCCTGAGGCTCAGTATGCAATGAAGGAAAAACTTCCCCATCTTCCTGACACTGTGACTATAGATCTCAGTGCCCATGCAGAAAAATACCTGAAGCAAGCACATAAGGTGGCCCACTCTTCTTCCTGAACAGAACTCATGTTGGGTGGTGAAAGGAAGGATGGGATCTGTAGGCAGCCTTCATGAAATCAATGGATACGCGATGTGAGACCTGATACCACCTTAGGAGCTGCATGATGTCTGCCATCTCAGACATGATGAGACATAGTCATAGTTCTGTGAACTGTTGCTCCTTTTCTTCAGCTGATTTTATTTTCTAACTATAAACACTACCTTTTATACACATTTCCTGCATCTCTGGTTCTGAGGAGAAAGGGTTATTCCTTAGGATAGGATCTGGCAATCAGAAAGTCAGATTTTCCAGCACTAGGTGAACATGATTATGGCCTTGGTGCACTGTTTGTGCTGACTAAATATAAATATAAAAACAAACAAAGAGAAATAGAGATAAACTATTTACAGATATTCCATCAAAATTTAAAGAATGAATTCCTAATCATAAAATAAATGTCTTTACAAACTTTAAGTTTCCACTAAATGAACCAAAATTCCAGTGGGAGTATTTTGTTAAGTCTACAAAGAATCTGTGGTACAAAGAGAGTCGTGTTGCCCTTTATCTTCCAAAACACCCCTATCCTGTCAGTGAATGAAAGTCGTCAAAACCACCAAAGATCTGAATGCCAGTAAAACTTTGAGAGATACTGAACTTAATTAACCAATAATTAATGCATAGCAAATTAAAATTTTTAGTAACTCAAGGCATTTCCCTAGCTATTTTTCCTTACCTTTTTCCAGGACTTCACAGGGTAATTTTGTTACAGTTTCACATAACCAAATTCCCCAAGCTGCTACTGCAGAGATCTGTTCTGCAAGGGCTGCAGTAACTCCTACTCTCCCTGCAGTCAGGTGCCTCAAACTCCCGAGAGCGAGGGCCATGCTAGCAAGGGATATCTGCCATCTACCACGGTGGTGGGTGGACTGTAATCACAGGGGATAGACATTATTCTTTCATGAGCTACCTTTGTATTTAAAATTTTTAATACCATAAGGCTGACACACTTATCATTCAAATCTTGTGCTAAAGAAAAGTGAAGCCAGCCAATATTTGCATCTCTCAGGGTCTGTTTACAGTGTATAATTTACTCAGAAATGGGCATTAGCTTTCTTCATTCTTTAATTTCTGGTTTATTGAGTTAATATTAATCAATAGGAGTTGATTTTATGCACTACTTAAAGTGTTGTTCACATCAGAGTTTAGCTGTACCGTTTGGAGTTGCAATGGTTTCATTCCTGTTGCATCAGGGACTGCTTCTAAATGAGGGAAACTCCACATGTCCTTCTACACTGGGAAGGCTTTGGTGCTGCAGGAAAGACTTGCCAGTTCATCCTGTAGACCCACGAGTGGAGGCCAACAGAAAAAGTTAATTTCCCACTTGAAAACATAATTTTTAGGACTATATCTTCACATATCAGAAGGGAAAACCTGATCAGTGGCAATGGCAAAGCCTTTGGGATCTAGTTTGGGATCCAGGTTTGCACTCAGCAGCTGGCCAGAGGTCGTTTAGGTGCATACTGACATTTGTGAAGTGTCAGAGGGCTGGACGTATCCTTCACATGTCAGGTGCTCCTCTGGCGGGGACCTGCTCTGTAACACCTGGGGACAATCTAGCAGCCTGGCTAATGTGGAAGAGAGCATTGAATGTCTAGTGCTGTCCCTCTGCCAGCCCTCCAAAATGCAAGGAGCTGTGCAGTGTGGTGGGACAGGTGAGTTGTTCTTCCTTCCCCAAGGGGCAGTGAAGGGATGTGTTCATGCTTCTGTGCCACTAGCCTGCCCTGCGTCAGGGCCACACCAGCACAGCAGGGAGGAGGGCACCTTGTGATAGAGACCCACCCTGGCTCACTGTGATCATTCCTGGCTCCTTCAAGTGCAGACTTCAGTGTCAAACCAGCCACTGACTCATTTGCAGTATTTTCTCCAAACTCTTGCCATAAGACAGAAAATAAAGGATGGGCCTTCCTAAACTGAAAATATCTACAGAAAAGTTGCCTCAGAGCTGTTTTCAGTGGCTAAAGAAGTGGCATGTCATTACATTATAGCACATTAAGTATATAGGAAGTTCCAGCCTCATCTGTCCTGGGTTCCCCTGTGTGGTGGGTTGAACTTGGTCGGAAGCCAGGTGCCCACCGAGCTGCTCTATCACTCCCCTCCTCAGCAGGACAGAAGGGGAAGAAAATAAGATGGAAAAAAACTCATGGGTCAAGATAAAGGCAGTTTAATAAAGCAAAAGCAAAGGCTGTATGTGGAAGCAAAGGAAAACAAAATATTCATTCTCTACTTCCCATCAGCAGGCAATGTCCAGCCACTTCCTGGGAAGTAGGGCTTCAGTACATGTGGTGGTTTCTCTGGAAGGCAAACGCCATCACTCTGAACATCCCCTGCTTCCTTCTTCTTCCCCCAGCTTTATATGCTGAGCATGATGTCATATGGTATGGAATATCCCTTGGGCCAGTTGGGGTCAGCTGTCCTGGCTGTGCCCCTTCCCCAGATCTTGCCCTCCCCCAGCCCACTGGTGAGGAGTGAATGTTGGAGAAAGAGCCTTGGTGCTGCCTGAGTATGGTGTTCTCAACACCTTACCAATACAAAGCACAGCACTATGAGGGCTGCTATGGAGAAAATTAACTCCATCTCAGCTAGACCCCATACACCTCATAAATTTTTGGGGGGACTCTTGACTGACATAATAGGTTGAGCTCTGGATTATCATAATTGGTGTCCTGTTGCGATTATCAGTAAGAGGCTTAACTTGGCTTTGGCTCCAGTCCAGTCTGTATGCTTTAAGTTAGCTTTCTGCAGTAAGCAAGAAACAGGGAGGGAAAAACGGCTCCAGAGTGCATCTGGTCTTGCAGAGCGTAACTTTGGGACAGGGCTGTGGTAAGCAGCCCCTGGTCCCACAACCAAAGTGCATCCGTGAGAGAGGTGATAGTGAAAGCTTTCACTCACACAGTTGCGAAAGACTTTTTGGTTTCCACGTGGAATTTATCAGCCCACCCCCTCCACTGACAGACCTTCAGATAGATTTCAGGTATACAGGGCAATAGCTTTAAATATATATATATAAAATCCTGTTCATCCTTTTTTAAAAAATGAATTCATAAACCCAGGTCTTTTTCAGCATTCCTTTTACCTGCAACTTTTTTCATTTTAAAAGTGAGGCTTGATCCAAATTTACTGAAAACACACTTGATTTTATCTGGAGTTTGGTTTAAATGTTGATTTTGTTCCCTTTGTTCTGTTTTCCACTTACGAAACTTGACTGTCATCAAATGAATGAGCAACTGAGAAACTGGATTAGGATATTATACTATGCGCAGCAGTTGGATAAAATACCTGCCAATCCCACTTCATCCTTAAAAGATATACAGAATGATATAGTTTTATTTACGTAATGCTTCTATCACAGTGGGACTCAACTTTTAAATTTCACTCTTAAGTAATCAATGTTAAAGCAAACAGAAGACGACTGCAACGAGGAGCGCGGCTCTGATTTACACATGCTCTATCGCAATTGTTTTCATCACACAAACTAGTTGCCAATACCGAGTGACAGATGTGAGACCTTGGGATCATGGAAACATCAAAATATGTCAGATCCTACCAGCTCTTGGAAAATGTAAAACCCACCGCATTGACATTATTAAGTATCATAGGGTGTTGCGTTGTTGGAAAGGAATCAACAAAAAAAAAATTCCTGTACAGGCTGAACTGCAATTCAAACATAGCCAATGCCAAGCCTCGTGTCATTAGAAAACTGCTTCACTCTGTTATAAGGAGCAACTGTGCATTCTGGCTTGGATTGCTTGAAGGAGACCTCCAACAAAAGAGCAGAGAACAGGATAACACCATTGGCCTAAGGTTTTGGAGAAGGTGCAGTTCAAGCACTAACAGGAGGCTGTGGAACTCCACAACAGAGGCAAAGGCAGCCAAGATGACTGCTGATGAACCGGCTCAGGCCTAGAAGCAGTATATCTAAGTTTGAGGGGCACCAAGGCCTGAGCTAATAATCGCTGTTGATTTATGAACTCCTTGACAGGGCTTATCAGCTTGTCACAGGGCTGCAATAACTCAGTGAGACTGCCTCCAGAACGGCACTCTGTGGAGGCTGCCTGGCTTCATGCTGCATGGACTGACCAAGGGTCCTCACTGCATTGGAAATCTCTCTCAAAATGCCACTGTAAAGTGGCAGAATATTGCCAGCCTCTCTAATTTACCTCTGTGTATCCAAGACATAATCCCCAGTAAGCTTAATATGCCTACAGACTTCAATCTATATTATGATACATTTTCCCTAGGATGTTTCTGAAGGAGCTGAGCTGCAAGTGCTGGAATTATTGAAGTGTCCACAGCGTGCTACAGGGGGGTTTTCAGCCTGACTCCTTGGTCTGGAGTAGGGGGAGCTGCAGGACTTCATTTCAAGAAAGTTAATGGCTGAATGCTACATCACTGAGGGAGTTGCACAGGAGTCAGAGAGCCACTTAAATTCCAAGAATTACAACACCCTGTGTTCATCTAGCTAGGAGGCACTTTTAGGTTGCATCATACTAACATTTTGGTTTATAGTCCCTCAGTTTCCTCGTGTTACTGTGCTTTGTTTTGTTGCACAGTCTGGTTTGGTGCCCACAGACTGGCTGTCAGAGAAAACTAAACTCCACTTCAGAGGTGCACTGATGGTGGCACATTCCCTAATGCAGCCATAAGCATCTGGACATTCAATGGGTGACTTTGAACCGTAAGTGCGATGAAGACATCCAAACCAGGAGATCATACTAAACCTGGTCTGAAGTGAAAACTTTCAACCACATAGTAAGATGTAGGGCTTCAGCATCGACTGCTTTGATCTACTGATTTACTCCTATCATACTGAATTATTTGCTAATGTAGATACACTCTTAATCCTCCTTTTCTAATCACATACTAAGTTCACCACACACTGAAATGCAGATGAAAGCACGTCCTTACGTAATGTTAATAAACCTGGTTCCACTATAATCGGTATGAGTTCAGCCTTGTATTGCAGGGTGCTGGGATTTTCCCACAGCAAGCTGTTATTTTTCAAAAAACTCCCAAGAGTCTGAAAAATCTTGAAATTCATGCAATTTCAAAGAGCCACCTCCCGAAAAGCGATGATGAAGTGGAGACCTACTTTTTCCCACCAATCAGAGAACGGATTTTTTTGGGAGAAAAAAAATTGACCTGTTTTTGATGAGTCTAATTCATTAACATCTGAAGCCATTTTTCAAATTTAAGCTCATGGAAAGGTTCGTGATATGGATGACAAATCCACCGTTGGTTTTGGGTATTTCCATACAGGCTTTTAAAGTAACACCATATACTGCCTTTTACTGAACTAGACAGAAAAGAAATGTGCTCCCATTTCCCATTTGTTATTGTTTTTTGAGAATATGCTTACTGTGCAGTGAACTGTGAAATAACAAGGGGTTTAGGAAAACAAAAATCCCATCAGTACATGGGAATATACAGTTACTCCTGGAGAACAACTTACACTAAATATCATCCTATCCACCTTTCCAGCAAGCCTGGGTAAGGGGTGAGAAAATACCAGTTTACTAAGGTCTTTTTTTACGTAAGTTTTTTAATACCTTTTTAGACTGATTCTATGAGTAGAGCTCATGTCAGAGCACATAGGACTCTTATCCAAAGCTTCCAAAATGGAAGATGTTAAGACCCTCAAAAACCAGAAGATTTCGTAGTTTTAGTACAGATTTTAGAAGTTTTGATCACCCCACTGCATTCAACAGGGATGGTGAGATTTTAAGCACTTGCACATCCTGGGTCGGAGCTTTCAGCTAATGGGATCTCTCTTGTAAATCATTTAGTGATCAAAATAAACATGTCAGCAGTGAAACAACATCACATATCTAAGAACTTAGCTCAAGCCAACATCTCACTACACATATGAATATCTTGCTCACCACCTTTACGAATGTTAAAAGTTGTTACATTTATAAGCCATCTTTTGAAACTGGTAAAAATATAAATGACCGTGTTTCTAACTCAGAAAAATACCTTTTTTTAGGTAGAATTTGCTCTTTGCTCTCTGTCCACATAGACGTTTGTATGTCAGGATAAACAGTCCAGTATTACAGACTGCCCCTAAACTTATGATCTGTTTCCTCAGTAACAGACGGGAAAAGCAAATCTAAAGTAGTTAAGATGCATTTTTGTTAAGTAACAAAACCATAACAAATATTTTAATTAGTTACTGCCTTAAATATTCTCCTGTATCTAGAGAATGTATGCATAGACTTTTATATACATGTATACAAAAGCGTATTACCCTGAAACTTTCCTTTCCCTTAGTGCAGAGGAAAGCAATCTTCCTGAGATGCTGCCTGTTTTCAGATTTGGTTTCTTTTCCAATCTAAACAATATTTGGAAAATGCTCAGTTGTACAAATTAACACCATCAAGAATTTTTTTTTAAAACCGAAGGTCTAATTTTAATGGTAATATTTCACCTATAAAAAGTGAGGATAACAAGTTTGTATTCATACAAAGGTGTTAATTAATGAAAGACAAACCTTTGCCAATTATTGACACATTCCTCTGTAATCCTGTTATGTGGAACATTCTAATGAAGTCATAGTTTATTACTAATGATCTAGCTTTGTTTAAAAAAAAAAAGCTGCGAGGGGGAGGGGGGCTGAAATAATTTATTTGCTTTGGTGTATTTTTTATCACAGCAGGTAAGAATGCTGCATTTTGACTGCCACATTGTATGCAGGATGAGGGGGTATGACCTCAGAAGCGGCAACGGAGAACTGGCTCTTTCACACTTCAGCACACACTGCTGTGAACCAGCACTTTGGTCATATTATCCGCTGCACCACAAAGCTGTCCGCTAATTATCTCTGAATACGAATTTTATTGAACCTTAATTTTCAGTAATGGGGCCTGATAGTTTGTGAAGAAAGACAAAAGAAGGGTCCCTTTGTTTTTCCCTCACAATAACCTTCTAGTGCTGGAGCTATGGCAGAACTCATTAAACTTGAACAATGAGTTGAAATATGATCGTGTTATTTTTGTCCCTGCCCCCAAACTAGGCTAGTCCTGTCTGCCAGCCTGTCCATCTGTCTAACGATATGGGAAGAGACATTGATTTTTGTAGTGGACACAGTTACAACACATTCCCAAACTCCCACCATATCAGCGGGAACAGGAATCTAGCAGAAATTTGATTCTTTTGTACATGTTTGGCAAGATCTCACGGCAAGTTTAGCAATGATCTGGGTGCTGTGAAGTGGAGATCTAAAAACCCTTACTAAACCAGGTTAAACGAAAGCTGATCCGTGTTTGATGTGCACTGTGGGAATAGATTTACACTAGCTAGAAATACGTGCTAGTCATTCAAACTTTGAGTTAAAAGAATCTAATACTAAAAAAAAAAGTGCAGTTAATTCGCAAAAGGACTGTAGGTTTCTGCTCAGCTGAGGGCTGGTAGACCTTTTTGTACTGTCTTCAAAGCCCAGCCTTCTCAACACATCTTCCACCAAGCAATGGAGCTCTTAAAAGCTTATTGCCTTCTAATTTGGGGGTTTCACTCTGATTTTTCAGTCTCCACTGAACACAGGGCTGAGCAGTTGTGCTGTAGTGCGTATGGTAAAATACCTCAGGATACACACGAATGCAGTCAAGATCACTGGGCTGCTCAAAACACAAATAACCCATTATACTGAAACCCATTTTTTTGTTTTCATGTGCAAAAAAAAGCTCAGGTATCTTCTCCTTCCAGGATTGTCTTATTAACTCATTACAACAGCAATTCCAATTTCTCATCGACACTTTTGTCCCTTCTAAGCAGTGGTTATTTTCTATCAGAACCATCAAAGCGGTTTTGGAAGATATCTTCCTCCACAGGCTTCAGGTATCTTCTCTACCCAAAAATACTGCTTCAGGTGTATTTCATACAGTTCTGCGAGCGATGTATTTGTAGACAATTTACACAAAACAAGGGATCAACACTTGGTGTATCAGAGAAAAATCTTAACATTGTCCCCTTTAAGATTCTCATGTGTTCTTGAAAAGTCTCACACAGCTTTGGCTTTAATATTCTCTTCATTTTTGCAGGAGAATATGCCACAGCCAAACAGCATATTCCAAGTTTTGTGATTACTATCCTTTATATTCAGCCTTAATTTTCTTTCTGCTAGGTGCTATTCAATTATTCCTAAACTAAAGTCGCCATTATAAAACCATCTGGTATGTACAAGCCAAGTAAAAAGTAAGATTTTAAACAAAATAATGTAAAGGCAGTCCCCTCCCCTGCCTCTGTGCCCTCCCAGGGAATGGGCACGCACAGGCACGCACACACCCAGGCACACAAACTCTTATCTAGCTAGGATGGGGAGTCTGCTGAGCAAATTATAATTTTGGTGAGTGGGGAAACAGGAGATTATTTCAGAGGCATTAAAAATACATAGATATT
Organism: Egretta garzetta; assembly: GCF_000687185.1. NCBI lineage: Eukaryota > Metazoa > Chordata > Aves > Pelecaniformes > Ardeidae > Egretta > Egretta garzetta. Next base: position 3,529,847 of record NW_009259707.1, on the reverse strand, counting down.
TGTATTTTTATATATCTATGCACAGATATATATACACACACGCACACACACACACATACATACTTATAAGAAGACTCCAAAGCACAAACTCATTTCATTTTGACTTAACCCATTTCATGAATTTTATTTTAACATTCCATATCGAAACAAATAATCTATTCAGTGAATAGTATTGCTATTTTTATTGTCCTGAGTATTTAAAGGTTGTAATGGTGACTAGCTTTACATTAACTCCATTAATAAAACTGAATGTCTAGTTAACATACTGTGACTGTAAAGATTTTGATTTTTCAGTATATGAAAAGATGCTCATGCTGCAAGTGTTGTGTGCTAGAATAGTCTGCATTTGATTCTGAAATAAATCAAAATAAAATCTGAAAGGGAAAAATATTTATTAACAGGCAGTAATTGAGTGCCCACCAGTGACACAACTTTGCAGACTTTTTCCATCATATAAAAAGTCTGATTCTTCTGTCATTTCCGCAATGGTCAGTCAGGAGTATTTGCACTAAGGTCAGCAAAGAGACCAGCATTAAAACTGGCAGAAGAAGATGAGCATCAGGAACATAAAACTTGAAAATAAAGCATTTAGTTATACTTTCAAGCTGCTTTTGGAGAATTTTGAAGATCTTTAATGATCTTGCATTTCATTTCACTAATCTAGAAATCTTTGCTTGGTCTGTTCACCGAATGTCAGCTTGATTCGGGGAGTGGTATTTCATCGGTTAATTGTATCTTTCTTCTAATTTTGACAGAGCAAGTGAACCATACGGGAAAATGTCAGTCTCGTGTTTGAAAAATAGTGAACTAAGAAATAAAAAATGGCCTTGACCTGTGATAAATGTGCACTGAAGAAAGTAATCCAAACAACAAAAAGCAGATCCACTGTCGCTCCTTTAAAAGATTTAATTCGTGCTTTATTTTTCAATTAAGTAAAGTCATGAGCGGAGAGTTTGTGTGCACCTATACATCTGCTCTTAGGGATGAATGTATGTATGATCCTATTTGCTCTCTGGTATGATACCCGGTAGAAACGGTGCCCCTGACAGCTTATATCAGCAATGTAATCTGTTTACTGTAGCAGGCTCTGGTCTTCCAGTGGGAATCCCTGGATGCAACTGGGAGAGAGTGAGACAGCAGAGGAATGTACTGTATATTTAAATAGATGTATAGTGGATACCGTATGCTCCTTCCCAGCAACTGCTGCATCGCTGTATTACCGTTCAAATTCCAAGTATTCAGGGATGTAAATACATTAAACAATGCATTTATTTGTGCAAAGCATTCTTTATGAGGGGCATCCATGTGCTTTTAATCAGTTTCACGCTGAGTGAAAGAAAATTGTAAACTATGCATTAAAAGAAGATTTAGTGAAAGTTATTTTTCCTCTATCTTCTGCATCCTAATTCAATGCTTCCCCTTGCTTTCAGTGATAATATAAGTAATCTTCTGGCAACATTCATGAGGAAAGTTTGATGTGGATTTACACTAGTGGAGCTACATTACAATGGGTAGATTTAAGGTATTATAAAATGAGTTTTTGGATTTGTTACAGAGGTATGAAACCCCTAAGACACAGACAGATAGGACTTCCAACATATGGCAACCACTCTTATTATAAAACAAAACAGTGTTAAGTCAAAGTACCTGATTACAATTCGCTAGTGCTATGTAGCTCTGATAGCAGGCTTATATTTAATGCCACAGAAACAATATCATTTATTTTTCTGTCTTCCCTTATCCCTTCGTTATTGGGTTTGTAGGCTTTGAAACCTTAAGCAAAAGGACAAAATATAAATTATAGAAAACATCAAAGTGTAGCGAAATCAAATGACATTCCATACGATCCTTACAGAGCTAGCTAACATATTTCTTATGTGCGGTTTGGTCGACCTGCTATCACTGCAGAGCTTTAGTGGTTATAATTACTAATCTTTTGGGAGCTACGGTAGCACACTTATAATGTCAAAAGTATTTAATTGAATGCAATAGTTAATCTAGCAATGTAAAAATTCATGTGATAATGATTTAAGCTGGCCGAGATTTTAACCTGTTATCAAAGGTATCATTAGGAAAAAAACAGAGCTATATAATTTTGCCACATTCTGCTTCTTCAGCTAAGTCTGTTTATAGATTTTTCTTAAATTACTTTCTTTGAGATGTAGGTATTAGAGGTAGAGCATCTAACACCACACCTACTTGCATCTACACATGCACTATTATACACAATTTTTGGTGAACATCCTATCATCTAAAGCCTGTAAATTAAGAAAAATGTGACTGTGATGGACACGTCAAAAGAAAAATCATGAAGCCCGGTAGCCTAATAAACAAAATTCCGTTTGGGAAATGAATTGACTGACAAGCAGTTCCTAACAAATAAATGCACATTAGATTCAGATGCATACCGGAGTATCAAATAACTAGATAATTTATCACCAGTCAAATTTAAAACCACGTTTTCTTGTCTTGGTCCATGGTTCCCATGCACCACTATCTTATTAACAAGACTTTAATTCTCGTACTGACACACAAAAGTGTTGTACTCTAATGAACTGTCTGCTCCTTGCAGAAATCTGGTGGTAATGTAGGATGTTAGTTACAATAATGATAATCTTTAGTATTTTTAGCCTGTCAGAACCTGCACAGCCAACAACAACCAGTCTTTTACTAAAACTCTACCTCATCAAACTAACTTAATTAGCAATTCAACTCCTTATTTTTGTTTTGGATTCCCCTCTGGCTACTAATTAAAGCTTAATCGAAACTGCTGAACTGAGGTTGTAAAGAATTCATTAATATTAAAATTAGCCCCAACAATTTTTTTGGGCTGGTGCAATTTGTATTTGTTACTGTCAGGGTTTGAAATTCAGTTGAATTGTTAAGAAAGCTGTACCAAAAATGTGCTGTATATTCATATTATAAGCAGAACAAATATGATGAATACCAATAGTTGAACAAGTAATTCGCGTTTTGACCATGCACAGTTCACATTACTTGTGTCACTGGTTAATACCAACAGACAAAATATATTTTCAGATCATTTTTCCAAAGTCATCCACATTTCTTTATCCTCCTAAGTGCTTTCATATTTTGGATAAAAGGGAATAAAAGGCTCTGGAAAAAAAATGCAAAGATTGATTTTATGTATTATCTTGACAAGATTAATATGTTTGAAAAATGAACAGATTTACCACTTCACTTTGATTTTTCCACTTTTCTTAACATCAAAGATTACTCCGGTTGCAATAATGGTCATTCTGAAAACTCAGCCGAACTATGAGCTTCTGTAAAGGACATATTTTTGCTGGTAACACATCTCTCGTCAATTTTTTTTTTTTAATAAGAGAGTAATACATTATTTTCTAAATTAAAATGAGCATCTCAGTGCTCTATAAATTATTTAAATATATTCTTTTCTGAACTCAGTTTTTTCTTTGTAATGAGTTTAAATGTATTTTTAATTAAATTGCTTAGCTTACAATAAGAAATCAACTTATATTTGAGTATTACCAAATACTCTTAACAATATGAGTGAAACACACTTGTGGGGGGGTTTTGAAAATTTCATGAAAAATGTAAATATGAAAGGCAGTCTTTTTATAGCAGATAAAAATGATTTTCATAATTCAAGTTCACTTTTCATTTTTACTTTTATGCTTTAATATTTTTATTGGAACATGTATATTTATTTTACCCTACAGGAAATTTTTTCAAAAATGTTTATAGGAAACAAACTTGTTAAGACTAAAATATACAGCAACTAATACTGTTTAACATATTTTATTAAATATAAACATTAAGATTATTTATATAATGCAAAACTTTACAAAAATATACATGAAAAATTACATATGCATCTAGGTTTCATTTAAATAACATTTATGACAAAAAAATCATGCACATATTTAAAAATCAACATATGTCCATTTTTTCCTCACTGACTAAATCAACAATGGCATACAAGGCACACAATTTAAAATCTTGGTGACAATTTCCATGAAGTTATTCAAATACAATTTGACTTCTGACAAGAGGATGTAATTTATAAAACAGAACATGCCTATCAGTGGAACCTGAATTTGCATAATGAGGATACTTTCATTTCTGCAAGCACAGTTTTTGACATCCCAACTTGGAGCGCTGGAAGAATCTGGTGAAAAATGTCAATATACATAAGTAGAAAAATGATGAATAAAATACCCGTAACATTTATCTGATTTGAGTAAACAAAATAAATTTTGCTTGCAAAAAGTAATGATTTTGAAAACTATAATAATGTGTTTCCTAAATGTAAAAAAGTCTAGCACTGCCTTTAGCTGCAATCAGCCTCGTAAACTAAGGGAGGTGTTCTGAGTTTATCATTAGATGATAAAACCACTGTTGTGACATTAATGTTATGCATTTTTTAATCAGTGTTTTGAATTCTCTGTTGCATTTCCTATAAATATATTGCAGAAGTAACAGTAGAGTGAAAAGAAACAAACAGCCTTTACCCCTTCCTTTAGCAGTTAAACTTGAAATTGGTTGTTAACTTGGTCAGCTGGATGAGAGCATCTATCATTCCTGAGCTTGAAAGAAAATCGTTGTTTGCCCTCCCCAAATTTTTTTGAGTTGTCATTCCAGGTAAGCATACGTTTGGAGTTTAAATTCAATGAATGCTGGAATAAATTTGCTTTAATTCAGCATCTCTTACCCACCTCACCGAGAGGGATAGTATCAGATGACAATCAAACCAAGTTACCTTTATGTTTCAAAGTCAGAACTCGGGCAGTTTGCAATATTTCTATTATTTCAGGTTTGCTAAAGAAAACCTGGACTGTCAAGTTCCTCTTGAATTGTCAAGAGGAAGCAGTAGAATAACATTTTAACTACAAAAAAAAAAAAAAAAAAAAAAAAGAGAAGAAACAATTTAAAAAAAGAAAAGATACTGGAAATTATGGCTTTCCTTTATGCAAGTTACTAATAGCACCTTCCAAAATTAGAACTAAAGGAAACTTAGTTAATTTTTCATTAGTCTTGTTGCTTGTTTATGTTTTCTTAATTCCCTAAACTTTGAAATTATGCCTGGTTTACTTCTGCTTATAGTGAGCTTCACTTTATGGTCTCTCTGATACTACTATTGGACTGTAAATATTCCAAGGGGAATTACTCCAAACCCAGCTGTTTCAGTTATAATCACACATAACATGTACAGATAACATTTTTGCTGGCCTTCATTGCTATAAAATCTAAGAACATGAGATAAGAACAGAAGAATAGGGAAAAAAATTAAAGCACAAAACAAAGCAAGGAGGCAAATCTCCATGTAGGGTATCCTTTTCATCCTAAATCAGACTTGTTTATATTTGAATTAAAGAACTAGATCATAGCTTTGAAAACAAATGTTCATTATATGCTTTATTCAGACTGGTATTGTCACACACACACCCCATTTATTAAAGTGAAAGAAGAGCATGCCACCCTTATTTATTTAAGAAACCAGGCTGACAAATAAATACCTTTATCAGGTGATTGATAAATATGGGTAAAACCCCAGCACTTTTACAATTAAACCTGCTCTAAATAATATTTCTTCTTGCAATAGGTATTGTAAATATTGTCTGGTATAGTTCCAAGCAGAACTTGGAGGTGACTGTGACTGCCAACCACAAAAAGCTTGATGTACAGATAATACAAATAAAGACGATTCAATTTCTGTCAAATACTGTGAAACTAAAATAATAAATAAAATCATGGAACAAGATTACTGGCAGCATATTCAAGCAAATTGTAATTGCTTCTTAGCTGTTCTCATCATTATCATTTTGAGATAAATAGGTATTTTATAAACATTTTCAGCTAGGAAACTTCACCTCTTCTCCTTAAAAATTCCCTTTTATTATCAGTGTAGATTTATAGGAAAGAAATAAGAAGCTTGCTGTTCAAACAGCTGAAAGGGAAAAAAAAAAAAAAAGCGTTGTTTTAACATCTCCTTTGCATCTTTAATTTCTTTCAATGCTCTGTACATCGTGAATATGTCAGCTGAACACACAACTCCTTTTCAGCTGCTCGTATTTCAGGTAGGATGGGAAGACACACAGCGGCTCGCTGCGTGGGAGCGTTTGAGAGGTTGGGACGGGAGCGTGCTGCAATATGCTGGGATGCCTGAGCAGCCACCGTCAATGGGATTGGCCAGAGCTAAGCTGTTAACTCCTCTCCTTCCCTGGGTCAGCGTGTGTTTATCCTAGAAACTCCTTCTACATGTAAATACGCCTAATTCTGCATTGTAAATGTTCAGAATTTACTTCTGGTACCAAATACTAATTTTTTGTAATGAGTGTATTTCTCAGCTAGGAATTCCTTTGATTCTGAATTTTCCTAGTATGCAATGATCACTAATGGAGCTGCGTAGCAGCAGGTCACCTGCAAAACCAAAATCCCAGCAGCCCTCTCCTTCCTCAATTTTCATCAGGGACCTCCCACCCCTCCTCCAGCTTATTCCACACTCAGAAGTGGAATCAGACATAACCGCATATTGCTTTTGGTCTAATTTCTGCAACAGAAAAAAAAAATCCCAATATGCTGGCATATGTCTCAGTTATATTCACATTTGGGAAGGCTGGGAAAGACCTACAGATTTTTCCCTGAAAAAGAGGCTCGCAAACATCTTGAAATACACTCTTGTTACATGTCAGCTGGTAAATTCAGCAGAATAGGAGGGGACAGCCATATTCCAGTGCATAAACATTCTTCAGAACTGAGAGAGAACGCAGACCCTGTGCTGGATGGGACAGGAGGGAAATCTGTGCCCTCTCTAATCCCTTACAGACTCTGCCTGTTCTCTTGGGAAACCCACAAATACCAAACTGTGGCAAAATTTGGTGGCTTAGTAAAACTGGACAGCTAAGGCAGAGAATGTACCTCAGCATTCTTGGGAAATATTCAGATACCACTGTTCCAGAGGAGTGGGAGTGGAACTCTTTAAGCAGTAGTTAATAGAAACATGAAGGCAAATCCGATGCGTTTGTTGCCAAAGGGTGGGAGTGAATGAGTGACAGCAAAAATAACTGGATGTTGGGATTAGTTTACCCATATAATTATTATTTTTTTAAATATAGCTGAGCACTGAGATTTTCGGCCCCATATTTTGGATTTTTGCTGCTTTGAGTTATTGTTGTTGCTATTGTTTAAACATCCATTGAAAGAATAAGGGCCAACGTTTCTGTTTCCAATTGTGGCATTTGCTATGTTCACAGACCTCTTACTAAATGCTCAAAATACAATCTCTTCCTAATAATAACAAATAATTCTGCTTCAAGCATTCATTGTCCTAACAGCTGAAGGGTTAGCAATGGGTAAGGCCACAATGTTCCAAGTGAACCGCATTACATTTTAAAATTAATTCCTGGTCTCAACGTTTTTATAGTTTTCTGTACTTGTGCCTTGAAATAAACAGCACTCCCCTCCGCACCGAAGCTGGAGTGCTTACGTGCCACCGTTGTTTATTAAGACAGTCAACGTTAAGTGTTGTATTTGACACTCCAGAGTATTTTCAAAAATACAGGGATGGAGTCACCTGTAAAGCTATCCTCATTGGTGGCAGCAATTTTGTTCACGCACTACAAACACATTATGGTATTATAAAAAAAAAGATAGTCCTCTTGACTGAAATCCTATATTTCCGGAACGCGTTTGGCTGCCTTGAAGAGCAGCGCTGGGTGGTGGGAAGGGAAGCAATGCACAGTCAGGAGGGAAGCAATCAGGAGGAAGAGATTAACGAAGCCCAGCGGTCTGCCTTTTACATTCCCTCCCTCACCCCATCTTTCACAAGGCGGTTCGTGATGCCCCTCACCAGTGCCTGACTGGGGGGTGATCGATGCCCTCCTCCACAGGTCCTTTGGACACCACGGCTGTGGGTGCCTCGCCTTGCTCTTGTTATAAACATCACCTACACCCCTGCTCCCACATTTCGAGGCTATTGGAGCGCTACCTCCGCTCACACAGGTTTCGTTTTTTAAAGTGGAAGCCAAATGCACACATTTTGGAGGTAAATTATGCAGAAAAATACTTTGTATTTCTGCTGAGGCAAATGATTTTTAAGTAGGTCTCATAATTACTTCGGGTGGAGAATGTGCTTTTTCTCTTTGGTCTATTCACTTGCAGTTCATATGAGGAAGGATTATATTACTATCATTACACAAACACTTAAATGGGTCCATTGATTTGTTTAGAAATGAGATATCAATGACAGTTAATTATTCAATAACTGATCATTAATTTTGGGCAAATGATCAGAGACCCTTAGGTCCTTCTAATTTTGCTTGGCTCAAAGGAGTAAATGAAATCTGTTTGTTAAAAGCATACGGCAGACTACTAAGCATTCATTTTCATTCTGCTACAGTAAAGTAGTGTTTTAAGCAGATTCATGAAATGTTTTAATACTACTCAGGCAAACCTATCAATAGAAGAAAAGTTAAACACACAGTCAAGGGGATTATTATCTAGCTGTCTATACCTTTCCTCTAACCTGACACCTTGCCATGTAGTTTTTTGTGGAAAACAATTTTTTACTTACTTGAACAGCCTGCTTTTAATTAATCCTTCCCTCCTTTCCTTGCATTTTAAGTTATCCTAAGGAGATCAAGGACTGCTCATACCTACTGGGCTACAGCAGTACCGGATGCTATTCAAAAAGCAGTGCTTATATAATGAGGGTCTCATCAGTCCTTACATGTTTAATTAAAGTTCATTCCAAGTGTGCTTTCCAATACCTGTGTCATTACCCTATCGCCACATCTCGGAGATTTGCTAACGATTAATAAGCAACACAACATTTTCCCTCACTCCATCTGCATGGGATTGAGTTCTAAAATTTCCAAAGAATAAATTAAAGTCGAATTAAGGTTACAAAATAGAGCGAATGTCAAACCAAAACTCTTTTCATTAACTCAGTGCTCGCTTCTGCCAAGGTCTGCAGCACATATTTGATTCTGTAACATCAGTGTGCTGAGATCATTCCAGTATCATAATAGAGCACATTTAAAATGAGCAATTGAAAACTTGCAGCCTAAGCCCTGGATTTATTTGCTTTTCTTGGCTAGGGGGACAAAAACTAGCCTGGGTGGAGGTCTGGTTTCCGTTCACTTCAGTGGAGTTAATGCCACACTTGAGTGCAAGGAGAAACCCCGGGGGTGGCAGAGCCTTGCGAGAAGCTGCACGTTGTCACTTCTGCACGGGCCACAGCCTCAGTCTGGCTTCATTTTAGTAATTAAGGTCCCCATGAACACAATATGTAAGTCAGTTTTCAAGAAATAGCGTGACAGACGATAAACTTGTCTATCATGCGCAATATGTATTTTGAGAAATGTTGTACAAAACTTATTAGAGTAACAGAAGGGCTGTGATAATTCCCACGTGTAAAACCAGAGCAGGAGCAAGCCCGGGGAGACGTATCCCTGTCCATCCTTTACGGTGCAAAACCCAACTGGAAAATATAGTCTCATTAAAGGGGAGCTACTGTTCCGGTAAAAATAAAACCCGCCCTAGTTCAAAGTTGCAGCTGTGTCACTTCAGTGTGTTACTTCTGTGATCACCAGAGGTCAGTGTCACCACAGGCTGCAGCACAGAGAGAGAGGGAGCTGCTGTTTCTAAAAGATGAGAACGGGCTCGCCTGATCCCTCCAGAGTTTGCCTGTGCTCCAACACCAAGTATAACAAATTCACAAGCCTCCCTCCTCTTTGTGAGATGGAGGGTGGATGACTGGGGGGAGCGCTGTGGAAAGAAAAGGACAAGGGAAAAAAAGGATCGGAGAGCTGGAAGGAAATGGGAGCAGGAATAAAAGCGCAACTTGGCCGGTTGCTTTGTAACCATAAAAGATACTGCCTTCAGATTCCAAGCAGACAAGTCCCACTTGTGTTTAGGCATGTACCTAGCAATATAAATTATTGCCAGCTCCAAATGCTGAGAAATTATGAGACTGGCTCACGATGTCTAAATAATTAAAAAATCCTGTTTTCTTTTCCTTTGTCCACAGGGTTGGTTGGGGGTTTTTTTGCCATATTCTCCAGCTTTGCTCCACTAACATAACACCTGAGAATGTGTGTGTGCGGGAGTGTGTATGCATGTAATTTTAAGGACATGTGAAATCTTCAGGTTGTGTAGTTTGCCTCCAGGGGTTGCAGTTTAAGAAAAATACAAGATGCAGAATAAAATTCTGGGAGCTGGGAAGGCTGCTTCCCCAGTTGCTCACTTTCCTTTGACAAACACTCTGAAAGCCGTGGCCTCTGTGCATGGGTCAGAGGTGATGGGTAAGTGTGTGGGCTGTTGTTGCTCCCTCACCTTGGTGTGTCACGAGCCCGCCAGCTCACTCGGCCTACCAACGGTGCGCTCCACTCTCGTGGACCACCCGTTCTGCAGATGTGAGCCTGCACACAGGGAAGAGCAAAAGCTATGGCAGGGAGCAATCATTGAGGAGCAGAAAGGAGACTAGAAAGGCTCACACCTTAGCCTTCCTGGGGCACCCTGAGGTGGGCGGACAGATTTAACAACAAGCACTTTCTACCGCTTTGTCCTTACCAGCATTTTTGGAAGTTAATCTCCTCCCAGTGCTCAAGCAAGTAGCAGCAATGATAATACAAACACTGGTGCAAAGAAGTCCCAGGGTTAGATACCCAGTATTCTAGATGTATTCTACGGTTGTTGCTGCTGAGCATTAATACTGAATAAATGTTATGATGATTAAAGCATTCTGAAAAAATATTCCTTTTTTTCTATTGTTTGACAATGGCAGAATATTTCATTAGGAAAGGAACTGTGGGTTGCAACCAATGAGGTTTTTCCTGCTGGACCATGGGGTCTCTATTTGGTCTTTGCAGTCCACCGATGCTCTTTCGCTTGCAACCCTGGTATCCAAACATCAATCCAACCACTCAGCTCAGAAGTTGTGGTGTAAATGTTGTGAAAGAAGCGAGCTTGTTTCCAAGCTCCCTCTGTACAATGCTGTGTCTTATCAGGAATACCTTCTTTTTTCTGAACGTATTAATGGCCAGATTTGGAAAAGAGCCAACTTTAAAATATCAGGTCTGGAGAATCATTTCTTGGGTAACCCGAGACATTTTTTACAACTGAAGAACATAGACCGTCTCTTATATGGAAGGCATATACCTGATACCAGGCAGAACTTAAGTATTTATCCAACCATATCGGCTGTTCTCAATTCACTCCAGGGTAAAGTCCTCTTCAATACTGCTCCAGAAAAATGATACTGCTTATCAAAAAGAATTATCTAGATAATGTCATGACAGATACATGACAAACTTGCTTTCTCCACACAAGTCTTAGGGCTAAGCAAATACAAATTGAGCCTCTTTCCCAAGGCAAAATGCAAGTTGATTTTTGCACAACCCAACAAAAGAAAAGTAGGACAGTTCTCCATACTGAGCTTGAATGTAGCACAAGGTAAAAGTCCTAAAGCAGGCTGTCTGCTAAATACCTAAATCCTAAATACCGGACAGTTTTGTATATTTGTTCCAATACAGTTCCCTGTGATGGGAAGTAAGGATTTGAATAGCATTTACTTGATCTCGGCATACAGCTTTCACCAACTGTGTGATTTTCCTCAGCAACTTGGATCTATCATGAGGATGTTATCACAGGTTGCACTGCAAAGGGCTGAACAAGTGCACACTCCTATTTACAGCCATACTCTCCAAGATCCATCTTCAGGCTAAACAATCCACAGTAGCAGACCCTAATAGGTTCACATTGATGCACTGAATTAATGGCATAGGTTTTAAATAACAACTGCAATGAAAAAAAATCCTATAAATCCAAGGAAAGATTTGGGTAAATTTGCATATTTTAAACAGTTTGTTTTCCTCTAAACACTTCAGAAATATTTTACTACACATTTTCTTGTGTCCCTTTTCTTTCCCCCCCCCAAATATACCTCACCTTTCCGAAATGCAGACACATCTCAGATGAAGGCGTTCCCTGAACCTAGAAAAAACTAAGACAGAGCTGGGAAGAAGCATTTCCCTAAAAATTTTAATATAGGAAAAGTACTTTGACACTTTGACAAAAATAAATGCCTCTTCTATAATTCTCAGTGCTTTGTATGGTTTAGGCTGGTCTTAAAGTATTAACTCAGAAACACTCTCCAGTCATATTTAACAGCGGCTAGGGAAAAACACACTAATTGTAAAGCAATAATAATAATAATAATAATAAAAATAATAGTCCATGTCAGTATGGGAGCTGGTAAGGATGAGTACATTTAATAAGTCTGATGAAAAGCATGAAATTTAATTAATGCTCTTTGGCAAACTTCCGAATTGTGTCAAGACGCGGCAGCAGCCCACTGCTAGGTTAACCCTGCAAGGACTGCTGCGCCTCCAGCAACAGGCAGCTGAAAAACTTTCCATGCCACTTCAGCTGCTGACTGCTCACCCCCTTTCTGCACTGTCTGCACCTCGTAAGGGGAGCAGAACCACCAAGACACTGCCGTTAGCAGATGCGATGAAAATTCTCCCCAGAGGATGAGTAGGTATAAAAAAAGGACAGTGTTACAAAAATCTGTACCTCTGGGTTGCTAGGATGGGGTAACAACACATTACACCCTGTAATGAGCTCTGAATGCCGCGGCACGCTTTCAGCTCAAAGAGAAAAAGGCACCAGCGAAGGCAGTAACTATGCAAGAAAATCCCTTGTTATATCCGCCAATGTTTATGGGTGCCTGAACTTGTATGGGATGTATGAACTGTGGAAGAAAGCAGGCGGGATATTCATACAGCTTAGCTGCAGGGACTTAATACACACGTTTAGAACTGCAAACTTCCCTCAGTTTCCATATTTCAGTGAAGAGAAATAGGTTCTGCAAGGAAGTGTGCTTGGGTGCCCCAAATTGCTCTCTGCAGGGATCTACTTCTCTCTCTGGCTAAATAAAAAGGACAGGAATGTTCGTAGCTCAGATACTTAATTATCCTATCCTTCTCAAATTAGACATCCAAGTGAGGCACCTCGAGCTACCTATCAGCCCATCTCGGACGTCCCCTCCTGCCAGGTGCTCAGACTGAAGCCTGCTGGTGCTGTAGAAGAGGAGATAGACCTGAGGAAGAGGTGACTTGAAACAATTCAGAGGTTTTGGGGGTTCTAGATGACATGCAGCTGAGTAGGACATCTGGAGAAGTGCCCGCTGATTTACTCACGATAACAAAGAAGAGGAAACTGCTGTGTGGAGATGAATGATTGAAGCAGAAAAAAAAAAAAGTTTTTCAGAAGGAAATAGTTTGGCAAGACTTTGGTAACTTGTCCAGGGGTTCAACAAGGAGGTTGGGTATCAGTTTTTGCCTTGCTGTCAGTGATGCGCATCCACAGAGTGCCAAAGAAGGAGGAAGCAAAAGCCTGGAGACTTTTGTGTTCCTGAAACCCACTCAGTCTCACATGGTGCTGCTAGCTCCTGGTCTGAGACCCTTCCACCCCATCTAAACTACAGTGTTATGCCGTGCATCCTGAATGGCTGGTGCCTCACATCTTGGTCTTCCTCTCCAGGGATGGAGTCTGTGGTCCCAGGCCTTACCCCCACAGGCAGGCTGGTGCTCACAGGGGAAGGACAGGGAAGGGGAAGGTGTTTGTAGGGGAACAACTCAACAGGGAAGCAGAGAGCAGAGATGCTTTCTGCTGGGACCTACTGAAAGCTGGGTAAACTCTGGAGAAATTGAAAGGCAGCCCTAATGATCTGTAAGTAATTTTTAAAGGTGTAAACCCACAATTTTCCCAAGGGAAAAAAAAAAAAAAAGAAAAAGAAGTGCTTTCCTGGTTCCTCCAAGGCTGGAATTTCTCTAGCTACAAGTTTTGCTATAACCACTGGACAACTACACCTCCATGCCAGTTTAGTCTGCTGTGTAACTCCACACTTATTTCTGCTGCCTGGTGTGTATAATAAAAATCTCCAGGCTTCCCAGTTCATAAATCTGATGCGTTCATTCTGAGCATGCAGCTGATAGCACTCCAGACTGGAGCTGTAGCAGCGCCCGTAATGCTGTGCGGAGGGAAGAGTCCCACAGATCTAGCTCTCACAGGCAGGTAGATAAACCATTTGCAGGCTGGAGTCTCCTGCTCTTTTCCCCAAGTCCTGTCCTCAAGAGCCCGGGACTGTCACAGGCAGGGAGGGAAAGTACTTGCAAAGAGCACAATTTTGTACCATTTGAAGCCATGTACTGCTACATATTTCAGATTCTAAATTACTAAGAGCTTGGGTTTTAGTTCAGAACAAGTTACTGTAATATATGTGTGTACATTCATGTATATGAGGGTTTCTTTACTTTTAAAAGACCACCAGGGAGACTTGCTGGCAATTTTTTACGGAGATGGAAGTGGAAATGGGTGTGGATTGTTAATACCAGAATATCACCTACCATCTGGATAGGCTTAACACGTGATAAACTGTGAGGTTTGGACACAGATTTGTGGTGCTTGAGGAGATTGCTTAAAAGCCTGTCTAGGTTGGCCTGGCCTGACTCCCATCCTGTGGAGCCTTAGCCTGTTTCTTTTAACAAGATGAACACAGAACAACAGTTGAGAGGTGTAGCAGCCTGAAATTTAGAACAATAAACTAGAAATAAGAGTGGGGTTGGAGCTGTTCTACTCACTATTTTTAAATTCAGCTCTTGGAATTAAATTGCAGAGGTGTACGTTCATAGATTATGAAACTAAAGAGGACAACTGGGTTCATCCATTTTTTTACCTCCCATTTAACAAAGACCCAAAGCTTGTTAAGCACCTTGGTTTAGCTCCAAATCTCAGTTCCTCTTGGGGCTACATAATTTACTAAAACTATCTAGACTTGGTTTAACATTTTTTTCTGATGGGGAATCTATCAAACGTGTTCATACATTGGGACTTAACTGCTGTGACTAATAGAAAGCCAGCCTAGTTTCCACTCTGAATTTGTCCTAACTGGCCTTCCAGCCATTGGAGTGTGCCACAGTCTGTGTGCCAGAATGAAGGGACTATGTCTTTCTCCTCCATATTGCTTCTCCTAGACTTGATCAAGTCAGCTGTTACTTCAGTTTCTGACTACAGTAAGGTTGTTATAGTTATGATGGTCAGAGGGTATAAAGAAAGCAGACTTTGTAAGGACCAGTGGTATTTTTTATAAGACAGATTGATAGAGTTGGGAAAGAAGGAGGAGATTTAGGGCTTGTGTACCTAAGAGCTCATCTGTTTTTTCCAATGATATCAGTTAGACATTAAAAATAATACTTCTCCCTGCAAAATTTGCCTGATTTATGAACTATACAGGCATAATTTGTTGGGGTTGGTTACTGTAAGGGCGAATTATAAAGTACTGCTGCCATTCTGATGGCTTTTCTCTGGACTGGGAAGGTCAGAACTGGCGACAGAGGTTCTGTGATGTACAGTGTTAATGTATGGCTACAGACTGGTAAATGTTACGTTCCTTCTTCTCCCCTTCTTCTCTCACCACTGCCCTCCTGATATAGCTATGCTACAACAGTGTGTTGCTTGCTTATACCCAAGGTATCGGGAGATCGATCCAGCTGGCATTGTGTCAGCAAGTTTACCCTCTTTTTTATTTATCATTGCTCCAGTTCCCTGACCGCCCTCAAATTTTGTCAACGATCACTTTGAATCATGCAGGTGCAATTCTGGAGGGGTCTCAAAGGGTCACCTAGCCCATATCCCTACTAGGAACCAGGTGCAAGTGAACTCTCAGAGCCCCAACATGTTACTTATTTAATTCTTAAAAACCTTCACTGAGAAGCCGCAGCTTTCCTAGGTATCCTCTTTGTATAGCTAACTGTACTGCATTTCAGAAAGTTCTTCCAAACACCTATTCTAAGAGTTCTCCTCTGCACTGATACAAATATTTCACAGCATGGCATTAAAAACTGGTCCCTGAGGACCCAGCTAGGAAAACATAATTTCCGTGAGAATTCCCTGTTTGCAATTGCAAGAAAAAATTGTACGTTTTAAGATATTGAACATATGCCATGATGAGTTTATTATCGTTTTACTTTCTTAACCAAAATTTTGTGAGGTACGAAGTCAAAATGCCTTACAGTACTTGTGTGAACGTTATTACCTTTATCAAGCAAACACATGCAATATTTGAAAGCTAATGAGCTATCCAAGATAGTTTCTTAATCATCCCTATTCCTTCCCACTAGAAATACCCAAACCTAACCTCTCCCCTGCCAAGCCCTTCCTCTAGCTCATTTGAAATACCTCTTTTTTAGAAAACTGGGAAGGAATGGATTTTGTTTTGGCAAAGGGAGAGAAGCAGAGCTGTTGTTCCCTGATTTCTCCTTACCTCTTTCCATAGCCTACAAGAAAACAAGCTGGCTAAGTGGTACACACACGTAATTAAAGTGAAGCCATTTTGGAAATAATTCCAATTTAAGCTGAAAAAGTGACGTATTAGCTCGCAAATGATGTGTTTCAAAATTAGAGGTGTGCATAGGTTAAGTTTAAGTTGATTGTTAAAACATAAAAAATGTCAATTAAAAAAACCAACAACCCTACTAACTACTGTCATTTTCAGAACAAGTGAATGAGAACATCAAGTAATGAATTGAAATTAAGTTGTTTCTCAGTAATCACAATCTATCTAATTTCTTCTCTCTTAAACATCTGTTACTTACACATGAAAGGAAGGGTGGTTAGATTAAAAGTATCTGGACAGTGTAGCTAGCTTGCCAAACAGAAAATTTCCTATTACACCCAAAGGAAAATGGAACCTTGAGTTAATTTTCCCTAGATATATTTTAGCCATAAATTTGGTATTTCCACAGAGAACCAATGCTGAATCAAATGCTTTGGGATGAGAGGACAGCAAAAAAAAATGAAAGTGATTATTCATTATACTTATTTTCATTACATTCATTATAAAGTCAGGTTCATTGCATTCTTTTCCTCACTTCCTTTCACTGAAATCTGGCTGAAGTGAAGCCTAAGTTCAGTGCAATGTAATTTAATGTAAGGTTTAGCTAGGAAGAGGTAATGAACACCTGTATCAAAAGTGGTGGTTACCATAAAATGATACGTGTGTTAAATATTTACCAGATCGCAGTATTATTTTCTGCTCAAAGTTTAAGGAACTACTTAGTGTCCTAGGCTTGATGATGTGATAACCCTTGGTAAATATTGATTTTTAAATGGTGACCACTGTACAAATTTATACTCGCTAATGGGAAGGCCACAAAGCAAACAGTACTAATTGAGCAAAATCAAGGCACTTCTTTAGCTCGTATGTTTGACTTGACATATTGTGACAGACACAATGCAGCTCCCAAGTGTTTCCCACCAAAACAATGCTCATCATACCTCTGGGCAACACAGAGACGCTAAGGTAAAGAATAAAAAGCCTTGTAATCTTTCCGTGTGTAATGTACACCTTTGTAAGAAGCAAAATGAGATATTAACTGCTCTCAAACCACTCATCATCGTATCTTCTCTTACCGCACGCTATTGCTCCCTCCCACTTTCTTTCACATTTTTTAGCCTTTTTTTGTTTGTGCTTTCAAAGTTCTGGGCAAAGCAGAGGCATTGTTAATATATCTAGTGGCAAAGCTTTTCCTCACACTGTGATTTGAAGGATCTGTCTTGTCTTTCCTCACTTCAAATACTGGTTCAGAAGAGAGATCGAAGAATCACCCTGACATCACAGGGCTGTATTTTTGGACTGCAGAAAGTGAAGTGTTAATACCCACAGAGATCTCAGCCACACGGCTTGAAGGGGCATCATGGCCACTGAAAGATGGTTTTGAAGCAAGGCTGGGGAGACCATCCATGTGCTTGCTACCCTGTTAATCTGCACCTGCATTCAGATATGCTGTATTTTATGCAGAGTGGGAAAGGATTCACTGTGCAAGCAATGTAGAGTTACTTATTGGGTGTAAAGGTTTTGCCCATGTTCCAAGAATACTTAACATGTTGCAGGCTGCATACTGCAAGATTCTTCATTTTAAATGCATAGAATTGAAGAGATTGTGAGATTATTTAGAGAAACTGCTTATATATTGCTGGCCCTTAAATGTCACCCATTTACCCTCAGACTGAGCACCCCAGTTAAGGTTGGAACATATCTTCTGAAAAGACATCCTGACTTGAGATGAGTTGAATTTTCAAAAAAAATGGAAAATCCCTAACTTCCCTGAAGAAAACTTTATCAGATTGAGCATTGCTCCCCTGGCATTTCCAGCGCGGTGAGAGTCAACACACAAAAATTATCTTCTGCCAGGATGAGGAGAAGCAGCGAATCAGTCACAGGCAAATTTGGTATACTGTGAATAAATAAAAAAATTTTAAAAGTCATTGTGTATGTATAGGGCAAATCTTTATCAAGAGCTTTATGCCTAGAAATGAAGTTAATTAGTAAATTATCAGAGCTAGACAGAGCAGGAGGACCTCAACTCAGATTTACCTGCTCTGTTAGTGTCCACCAGAGAGAGAAGAGCTGTTGAAGGAATACTGGGAGCAAGGCAGTAATGAGCCTCCCAAGCTTGCCGTTGTGTAGTCCACTGCAATTTATATGTCTAGAAGGAATAAGTACAATCTAAGCCCATTGAGCTGGTTAGTCAGATACCTTCAGGCCAGATATATTTAAAGATTAAACTTTCAAAGAAGAGCTTGTCTCAATAAACTCCTTCTTTACCTCAACCCTTCACCGTCTTCTGCAGGGCAGCCTCTTCGAAAAGATTTCATGATTTTTGATACGAGTTTGTTCCATGTAACTATCTACTAAAGCTTGGCTTGATAGTTAAAGATCCCTCAGCATGTTTCATTCATGATTTGACCTGTATTTCAAAGATGGCCTCCATAGATAAAAGCTAGTGTTGGTAGCTGCTGTGTACCAGTCAGCCATCTGGGCTCTTTTGTTTGAGCGGGATCTCTGCTAGACCTCTAACTTTTAATGGCTCTACTAGCTTATGTCTGTAAGGAAAGTAGTTGTAGCAAACGATCAATTAGCAACTGAGAACATTACTGGGGTGTTTCTGATGTTGTTGCTGCTATAAATTACAGCCTATTGTTACATTTTTGTAGCTATGGAGCAATTGTGTATTTGCATAAAAATATGGGTCACTGGTATGAGAACATTAACAAGCGCTTCCAACAATCTTATTATTTTCTTAGACAATAACAATGTGTTATCAAAACATATAGCATTGTCCTAGTGGTGATTTTACTTCAAAATGTTGAAACTGAAGAGAAAAAAAAGAGATTCCTTTGCCTTTTCTAAATGGAAAAACTGAGCAACTTTTGCTCAAGCAAAGATGTTAAGTCAGTCAGCAAGGCTGGCTAGTGAACAGGAGAGAGCCTTCTCCAGCTGGATAGTGGTGGGGGTTCAGCCCTTCTGTACCATTCCTGGGGACAGGCCTCCCACGAGTCACACGTGTCGCAGAGCCATGTGAGGAGCCTCCCAGAAGCCTGGCTGATGTAGTCTGTGGAGGTTGTGACTGCTGGACACTTCAGGCTGTGTTAAACTCACAGAAAATCCTTGGCAGAAATTCCAGTGGAGCTCAAGGCTTTCAAAAGCCCTACTAGTGTATTATTGAAGACACTTAAATCTTTCCAGCTCAGCTCTGCTTTGGCAAGGTTTTGGGACTGATCCATCTGAGGACCACCAGCTGTCAGATCTGGAGGGAAACACCCTTGTCATCTACACGAGTTTGTGCATCTTTGGAATAGCTGAAGAAGACAATTCAGCCTGTGAACTTTACGCACAGAGGGAGTTTAAAAATCCCGTGAGAAGTCATATAAAATCAACTGCAGTAGATGCTGCCTAGAGCATTATGAATGCTGGACTACAGCAGATGGGAACAAGAACACAAAAACTATTTCAGAATACAAACCCCTTGCAGGTTTATATATTAATGGCACAGAAAATCACTAATGCCAAAAGGGAAGAGGATCTTTGTTTTTGTAAGTGAAGGCTTCATCAGCTCCTTACTAAATGGTGGACTGAAACCTGAGCAATACCTTTATATCTGAAGCAAATTCTGGCAGCCCCTGCATAAAGGTGGCGTGGGCTATGTTGCAGAACTTCAGCTCTGAAACACATTTATTTGTTCCTACAGTTACATCAGCAAGTTTAAATCTAAACCTTTCCATCAGATTGAATATATGCATTATGGTTTTCTGTGTATATGCAGGGCAGAAACAGTACAGTGGATGTTAGTATTGCCTTGTTGCCTTGTTTAACTGTGAACACTATTTTGCATATGAGCTTTGCTAATAAATGTTACATCTGCTGGATTATTATGTTTTGCTAACTTTTATCATTCTGTTCTTTTTTTTTTGTCTTATCTTTATACATTTACTCTGTGTTCTCCATGGAGAATATCTTACATATACCTGGCATCCTCTTCTTTTCCTCCACAACTTTGATTCTACACAAGGGAGACACATCAATGATTCTTATTTTCTAATACCATTTGATGGTTCTCTAGGTGATTTTGTTTATATTCTCTCCTTCTCTAAGCTACTCAACAATATATACAAATGTGTATATACATGCATACATACATAAAAGTTTACGACAAATAAGGAAAATATTTTACATGGCTCCAAAAAAGCTACGTACCAATGATATCAGTCAGGTTTTGTCATCAGTTACGATGAAATCCACACCCTACTGAAAACACCAGATAAATGCTATCTTGGACTTCAATTCAGCTAAGATTTCAAACACCCCTTTCTCCTCCTTGTACTTTTAATTGTTGTCAGCTTGCACTGCTCGCCATGTGCAGCAGTGTTAGTGCAGTAGTATTAGGCGTACCCAGAATACTGACCAGTGAAATATTCACAGACAGATGAAAGATAGGGCGTATGTGCAGGGTTTGTTGTTCTGTTTTGCTTTTAAAGAACAAAACTTAAGCATATCTTGATCTTTTTTGGCAGGGGGTGGGAGTGATTGAAAAAAACAGTAGGAGGAACAGGCTGAAGAAAAACTGCCTTTTCCCACCAGTGGCTTGGACAAGGCATTCTGCAGTGCCATGCTGCTCACGTAGGTGCTCAGATACTCTGCAGGTCACTTCCCTTGTGACTGAAGGAGATCTGGGTTTTTGTTTTTTTGAAGGAAATGCTTCACCATATGTGTGGACTTCTAAGAACAGCTAGGTAAAACTACATTAAAATTGACATGGATGTGAGAAAATGAAATAACTTGATATAAAATTTAATGACTGGGATTATGGAAAGAAGCAAAAAGCAAAATGTGTTTAATACTAGAGTTTATAAAATTTTATTAGGGTTTATATATTAGTTATAATACTAGATTTATATATGGATTTGTACTAATAAATCTCTGATAAAATAGATGTCTGTAACTGAAGAACTTACTTTGTGTGATTGTCTCTCTGCTTATGATATGAGTCTCTGAGTCCCCAAGTTTTAGAAATAATGACTGATCCAGAGTGTGTGCTTATTTCAATTCCTGAAAATTAGACTCTGAATATGAAGAAAACCAGTCCTAGCAATGAGAACACAAGAAGTTATCCAGCTGTGTTACACAACAGCTGTGGGGTGTTGTGTGGTTCCTGGACCTGTAAAGGAGTAGGGAATCATGTAGGGGTTTTGTTTTACATTTTTTCGGATCCAACAGCTGTATTACAGTAAAATAATCTGAGTTTCATCATGTCAACTTTGCTGCATATGTGTTTGAGAAATGCTTTGTGATACTCAATACTTCCTTGACAGTCTTAACAGTTACACATGAACACAGTGCACACTTCGGCACGCGTGAGCTAAAACCAAAAAGGTCGTTAAAGCAAGCTCACAATTACTCTTCCGTTTAGGTCAAAGACAATGTAATATGAAGACAACCATTCAGTGCTTAGATCTGTCAACTGTTAATGTTTCACATTATTCTCCTGAAGATGAGAAATCTCATTTAACTGGTGAGAAATCTACAGTGGTTGAAATATTTACAACTCTCTGGACTTAGGCAAATTCACTATTTTGAGTCTTTATTTCTCTGGAATATTTGTGGGGCCTGTAATTTTCCTAAACTGTCACAAGAGTTTTTATCCAATGCCACAAAGTTTTTCCTGAGAAAGTTTTCTTTTTAGATTTTCTAAATTTCTGTTAGAGCTACTCTAACTACTGTTAGAGTAGTGTGAGATTATGAATTTTACATTCAGGAAAAGCAAAAATATCTTCTCAGTAGCAGCACTGGATACTTCATCCTCTTACATATATCATTAAGCCAAAGCATATGGCCCTTTTATTGCTGCAAGAGCCAATGAAGAGCGCTCAATCACACTGAGCTTTTTAATTGACTACTTGGATACTTAAAGGACTTAGACAGTTGGCATGGATTTAAACAGTTGGACAGAGCATGACCAACAAACAATTGGCAAGCAAGACTGGACAACCTAGACGGACTCTGACCTTATCTTCTTCCTAAAGAGGCTGAATTTCCACTTTTCAGGCTTCACATAAACCAGGAAAAAAAAAATCAACAACATTGCCACTATTTTTCTTACCTGATAAGTTACATAGCCTATATTTTTATCTAATTATGAAATGTAAAAAAGTCAGAGGTCAACTAAAATAACAAGGAAATGAGGTGTGGGGGTTTTGCCATCTCTCATTCTTGGTTTCCAACCAGCTGCGTTTTTCTGCCTAAAAGCTACTCCAGAGTTTTGCAGCACTTGTATTGTCTGCCCAAACTGCTTCTAACTGGGTGCCGTCAAGAGCACTCCGTATACATCTGTGACATATATGTGTCAGATATAGCATGTATAAAAAAGGACACAGCTCCTAAGTGCTCAGAAGGAGCCCAGCAACCCACCAGAGCTCAGGGCAAGCCCAGCCAGGGTCTCTTGCTGGTGAATTCACTGACTGACAGACAGTTCCCTGCAGGTCTCACTGTTCAAGAGAAGGGTGAGCTCACTCTACAGGAAAAATGAGCTTTCGTTTTCACCTCCAATTTTCACCTCCAGCTCTAAATTTCAAACAGTGACCATCTCAGATAGCAGGAGTTCTCAGCCTGAGCCACCCAAAATGCCCTTCCTTCTCCAAAATAATTCCTCCCTGCTCTTCAGCAGTAGATCTCAGTTTTAATCCAATATTGACCTTGGACAGTCTAATGACCTTCACATGCTACCCATCTCTGAAATAAGCATCTAATTTTTCATTTCACTATACATGACTAAATATTTGGTTTAATTATTTGTGGGTGACCATCCATTCTTAATTAGCTAAGAAAATCAATATTTATTGTATTTGTAGAAAATAATATTTAAGGCTGGAATATCTCATTAATGAAACAAAACCACATTTCTTCACATTTTCTCAGTTTTAGGGCAACGTTATGATACCATTTAATCATTTTAAATTGCTGAACTGGAGATTTTCCAAATTTCCCTAATTTGAAGTCACAAAAATTTTAACCATGTCCCAAAGCACCCTCTTCATATATTCTCTCTCTGAGTATATATGTTAATGTGCATTAATTATACTCTTTCTAAGTACTGTACATGTTTCTGACACGAGGATTCTACATTACAGTGAAGGATTATTGTACTTTCTAGGCCCACTGCAGCTACAGCAGCTTCAATCACTTTAATATATTTTATTACAAGTAACATTTAATTAACAGTACATCTACTGTCCATGTGAAGGATCCAGTCCTGCACAGGTTTAGGCACACGCTTAATTTCGTGCACTGTGAACAGTCCTATGGAACTGCCCATTTTGTTAAAAGAATGGGGTTTTAAACCCAAAAAAGCGCTTAGATTTTCACTGCTGTGTGAAGCAACTGGCACTGCAGAGGCATGAAGGAGGAACAAGAACTGTGGCTGAGAAAAATAAGATATATCTTGGACAGGATCAGGAGACTAATTTCATTTTGGCCTATATTTTATTTTTTAAACAGAATAGATTTGCTGGTACTGAAAGACATTAGTTTCTTTATGTACCTGAAGGTTTTTTTTATATGTTTCAGGTAGCTCTTGCAGCGATGGTTTACACTGATTGTATGGGACAGTAAGCAACCACGTGAGCACTGGAACTTTTTTCAGCAATCCAATTCCCTCTATTCCAAAGAAGAATGTTTCAGAGGTATCCTTCATAACATTTTTTTAGACCAATTGGAGAAAGTATCTTTTGGAGAGTCAAGAAAAGACAATATTAAGCTTTTGGGGAAAGGAGAGAACAACTTTTAGAAACCTTTCTTGCTCTAGTCCCAAAGCCACAGGCATGGCGCACGCCTGTTCCCTTCAGGGATTTCCTGAAAATTCCTCACAGCAGATATAAAGTATCCTAAACCAGAGGGCTATAAGACTTTACTGCGCAAAGGAGAGGTCCCAGGGCGTTTTCAAGTCCTTGCTAATTATTATATGCTTAGTTTGGGGCCTTGGTCACACTGTGCATCAGAGATGCGGGTGCAGGAAAGATGGGAATCTTCCAGCACTACCCAAGCATGGTTTAGGACAGGGTTACAGAAAATACAGGATGAACCAATGCTGCACTAAAATCTAGTTTTTCTGTTGGAAGCTGAAATGACTAAGAAATAAAATTGAGTGATTACATAATTACATATGGCAATGAAATTTCAACGTTCAGTTGGCGTGTGTATATATATTACATCACAACTTTAAAAATATTTCCTTCAGAAAGAATGTAGTTGCTTCACACTGGTGTTGCACTGCAAACTATCTGGATGCCCACGCTGCTTGAAAAGTGACTGCTTCACCTTTCTGTGAAACCACTAGGTGGAGATGTAGGTTTACCAAGCTAGGATTGCAACAAGGCTTTAAAAGGCACAAAACTGAAAAAAACACCTCTTAAAAAAAAGTACAAGATTGATAAACTATGTATCTTGTTAGTTACAAATTCCAACACATCTTTGAAGGAGGAAAAATGGGAAAAAACCTAAATGCTCAGTTGTAAAATTGTCCAAGCAAATTATTATTTTTTAAGACACAAGTTCTGATGTTTAAGACTCTGAGAGAATAATCGCTTCATGTTGTAAATTGTCTGCTGCCAATACACACACATTTTCCTTTATTCTCCTACCAGCTGCTAGCTCAAGCTATCAGTGTCAGGAACAAACAAACAAAAACTACCCCTACATTTTTTAGCCCACTTTCAAACTTTCAAACCAGTGGAAATATGCCAGCAACTGGCAGATTTCAGGACTGTTTGCTCAGGTTGGGGGAATTACTTTTAATTCTGGCACTTTTTCAGCAGCATCCTGGTATCTGGTATAAGATGTAAAAAGCAAAGTATGATACTGCAAGTTGCTTGCTTTAAAATAAGACCCGTTTCTTTCTGGCATGTGTGCTTAATCATGGGAAGGGAAAATCAGAAGTTGAATGAAACAGTTGTTTATGTGTACTTCTTCCACTTTCCGTTTACATAAACCTTTTCTATCTCCGCTACTTATCTGTGTGCACTGCAAATTCTCCCACAGCAGACAACAAGAATATGGGCATTTTCCAGCAGGGAAGATTGATTCAGAATTCATTCTTCCATATTTCTCCCCTTAATGAAAATGTTCTTGCAGCTCCTGTTATTTTTTCTGATGGGTAGGAAAAAAAAAGTGCTATTTTGACTTCCACCCCTGGGCATCAAAAAGAAGTTCACTAATGTGGTCTACCCTGCCTTCAGATTAATGTAGGGGCGCTGCATATTTTTTCTTTTTTTTTTTTAATGTAACTTTCAAAGTCGTGTTAGGAAGGATTTGGGAATAAATTGACATCCTTTTGAAACATTAGGAAAAGAAATGTGCGGCGGGTATTAGTTTGGGGAAGGTCTGTATTTTCATAAAAATGACCCCTCCTTTTCTATAACCTTGAATATGAACCTGCTTTTAGCCAAATGTCTGAGATCTAATACTGTTTACCACAAGCTCTGTAATTCTGCTAATAGAGTATGTAAGTCTAAGTCGTAAGTGGATAGATCATATATTAGTGCTGGCTTTTTTTTTTCTGATTTCTGCCAAAGCCACCTTGTTTAGTGAGAAAAAACAGAATAATATTTCAGAAGTAAACCCCCAGAACTGCAGTGTTTTAGACGCTGTTGTCCAGTGATGTGATTATTTCTATCAGTGCCTGTGATTTCTAGGGCTATTTCCAGGGAGGACAGCAGAAATGGGAATAACTACTAAATATTTGAGCAAATTAGGTCAAAAGAAGGGAGGCATTTCTCTTTCTGCTAGAAAACTCTTTAAAGATCCCTACCATCTGACAAACTCCCGAAATTGGTGATGCAGGGTCCTGCAGCTGCATTCATCATATTCAAGGGGAAATGCAGGCTGTTAGGAAGAAAAACAATGAAGCTCTTCGAAAGCTAAACTCATGGAAGGGGAACAGCTATAGTAAGGAACCTAAGAAAAGGGACCTTCCTTAACAAACGGTATTCTAATTTTGCAGGAGGTGTATCCTCACATCTTAACAACAACATTTCTCATACTCTTGTCCTACCCTTCCACACTGCAGTGCTTCCCAATAAATGTTAGTTGTGAAATGAGGATCCTGGTTATTTACGCAGACTAAAATATTTCAGGTTTCTTCAGGACAAAGTACTTCAGGTCTTGCATGGTGAAAATAAAAGAATTCTAAAATTTTTCTTTTTTTTTTTTTTTTTGAGGATTACAACAAGGCCTACAAGCTAGCAAGAGCCAGGTAAGTTGGTGGTAACTAGAAAAGCAAAAGAAAACTGGTTGGGGAGGAGACAGAGTTCAGTTTTAGACTTAAAGACTGCGTGATTTATTAGCATTATAAAAATGCCTGTCATTTTAGAAATACATCCATCTAGCAACTACACAAGACCAAAGTTCTTGTGTGCAGCAAGACAGAAAGAAAGAAACAAAAATCTCTGGACCAGATAGAAGGGATGAGGCTAAAGCTGCAATTTGCAAAGCACTGCTTTCGGGGGAATCTCTCTGCTTTTGAGAAGCAGAAAGAGTCACTGAGGTGAGAGAGTTTCTGCTGATGAAGGGCAGCCTGCCTGCCTCTGGGCTAATACTTTAGCCCCATCCCAACTAAAACTTGGGTTTGTACTAATCCAATTCAGATCCTTACCCCAACCAACCCCCTCTTCCGCCTCCTCCGCCGAGAATCTGCCCATCTTTTCATCCTACATTAGCTCTGAATGCCTCCTAATCAGTTACAGATTGAGAAGGAAAACGAAGAGCCCCTGTATGAAACAGCTTTTTCTCCTCAAATGTTGAATATGAAGTTCTCCTTAAAAAGCATTTCCTACTGTGGTCACACACACACCTACTGAGGTACTTGCCGAAATAACCCAGCACAGAATTAAGACTCTTCTGACAGTCAGGGGAAAGAAAGATTTCAGCTTAATCCTAATGAAAAAAGAAAAGAAAAAAAAAAAGAAAAAAGAAAAATTAGTGTCTGGCAGGAGTCTCTTTTGCTGTTAATCAGTAATGTTGCATCTTAACCCTTTATTTGCTACAACCCAAGCCTGCCTCGTGTTGCACCATTTTTCTGTGTTCTGCTATCTCTGTAAAACTCTTTTGCTAAGGCTGTTGGATTAGTTCAACACATC
Source organism: Egretta garzetta (assembly GCF_000687185.1). Classification (NCBI taxonomy): domain Eukaryota; kingdom Metazoa; phylum Chordata; class Aves; order Pelecaniformes; family Ardeidae; genus Egretta; species Egretta garzetta. The sequence continues at coordinate 3,502,331 of NW_009259707.1, read as the reverse complement.
TTCCACTGAGCCATCCTGGTTTTAGGGTCTGATAGATGCAATGCGCACGCTCACATGCAGAAACATCCTAACTCGCAGCCACTGTAACAAACCGGAGGGCACGGGGGGGAGGACCACCCTCTGACGATCACATCTGAGGAAAACAGACGTTCCCCTCACCTTGAAAGCCTCTCTACTTTTAGATGAGAATACATTTGATCAAAACACGATGCCATTCATCTTATGTGGCTGTTTGTCGATCATAGCTCCTGGAAGGATAAGCAAACCCTATGGAAAGACATTTATCTAAATTATCCTGATAAAATGCTATCACTCTGTGGGGAAAGAAAAATGAGGCAGAATGCTAGTTTGTATACAATTATACTAACCTGGAGGAAAATTGGGATGTGGAGTTGAACCACACATAATAAAAGCTGGAGTGCCGTTTTAAAAAGAAGAAATACTTTCTTTAAGTGAAGTTTCTCCTTTGTGATGATTTGGTCTGTTTGAAAATGAAAAAAAAAAAAAAAAGGAGATTAAAAATATGAACTGCCTCTCCCATTCAAACAGCATATAGTTAGTGTTTGTGACTTTTCCCTTGACAACTAGATAAGAAGATAAATGCATAGTTTCTCTTAATTAGCCTTTCTTAATTAAAACGACCAGAGGTATTTGTGATCATAATGAACTCTTCTGACAGAATGGTCACTTGTTCTTCTGGATGTCACTCCAGGAAAATTAGATTTTTTTTTTTTTTTTACGGGGAATAAATTCTGTGCTAAGGAATAAATAAATGATGCCCGCAAAAGCAGTGTCCCCTCGGTTTTATCTGAATGAGATGGATGTGTATCTTGTGGTTTTTAGAGTGGTGTGGGGCAGTATTAGCCATCATTAGCACCCCAGTATGGATCCAATTCACTAATTACTTATGCTGTCTTGGTTCACTGAGATTTAAGTACCAAGTCAATCCCATTATCTGCAGTCTCCCAAGCTTGCCAGAGTCATCCGTCTTTTATGGAAAAAAAGCACAAGGGTTATCAATAGGACCCTGAAATACTTGGGATTTTCCCACTTCAGGAGGAGGCGAGATTAGTCCTGACTAAAGTCGCATCTTCTCTAAGCTGCTACTTTGGCTATGATAAAAGTGAACGCTGACAATTATCCATAACTACATAAAGAGCAGGAGAGAGAGGAACGGAGGCAAGAGCGGCGAGGAGAGAAGTCTGCCACACACGCCTGCATCTGTCCTGTGGTCGCAGGCGGCTTTTCATATCACCTCAGAGCTACAAATTACAATTCGTCTGTTACAAACACGCGATAATATAGTCAGAAATCAGAAATTAAAATATTCCAACGGCCTCGGGCCTCCTCAGAGAGAAAGAGAGAGGGAGAGAGGCTGAGAGGGAGAGGAGGAGGAGGAGGAGGGAGAGGGAGAGAGAGGAGTATGCCGAGCCCCTGCGCTGCCTGTGTTGTTTGTGCCCTCCCTTCTCCATCCTACATGTTTAATGTCTGCGGCAGTACCGAGGCCTTGTCTGTTTGGGATGGTTGATTGACATCTGCTCTGCCGAGAGGAAGGAACTGGCAGCTATTGGCAGCACTGTCACGTTCATTTGCACACTTTATGAAGCAGCAGTGTGGCTACTAATACAAAAAGAAATCTTCTAAGCAGCATGACATCTCTTGGAATGGAATATTTGTCTTTACAAATGATTGCACTGCTGCCAGTACTTGACATGGTGCTCGCAAACATGTGTAATTGTTGGAAGTGTAATGATGATTATTTGCATATTTAATGTTCAAACAAGTACTGGAGAAGCAACTTAGACTAAACCTTTTATGGGGAGGATTTAAATATGTTCAGCATCAGCCTGATGAGTCCCAGAAAGGAGTCGGGGTCTGAGGGGAGAGCTCGTGAGCACGGCTGCTGTATGAAGGGGAGTTTAAGAAATCACCCTGGAATGCACCACTCAGATATTTTGTAGGTTTATTTTGAGACAGATTTCATACGAATTCCTCTCCCATTCATTTTAATTGCTCAAAATTATATTTAAATGTAATTATACGAAAATTTAGGAATAGACTATTTATCATGTGTCTGAAATCAGCCAAACAGCAAACTGAGGAAAGTAGATAAGCAAGCACATGTTTACCAGTAACATCAGTTTGCAGAAAGCCTGCGCATGATGGCAACGGCACTTATTTTAACTCTTTGGCATAAGTGTGAGAAGGGTGCAGGTCATGGGAGGGAGGCTTGCAAACCCTTTTTCCTGGGCTAGAAATCCAGTGCTGGATGCTTGCCCTGGAAATCAGAGCCGTGCCCAGGTTGATAGAAGAGGGCTTTCCTCCCTGCAGAAAGCTCTCCTCTTTCTGCCTTACAAAGGGACTTTTCATTTTCCCCTTCCACGTTAAAAAAATCTTATTTTAAACCTTGTGACACAGAGACCTAGTCAGCACGCAGACCTTGCCCGCACATATGTGCACGCAGGCGTGCCCAGTTACACATATGAAGGGGAAAACGTTTTACAAAAGGGCTCTCCAACACAGCAGAAAGAAACAATACTTTTGACGGCAGTATTGTTCCCCTGGGAAGGATACACATTGGCTTTATCAGTGGAATAATTCCAGATGATACGGATACATGAATGGCAATTTAGCCCTTCACCTTTAGTGAAGAATTTCTTTAACTGAGGACTTCATCTCCCAACAATGTTTTTCATCTTAAAGACAGGCCTTCTCCTGTTGAAACTTTCCCTTCTTAAAATATTTATCTTAACAATTAGCTTTCATCTTCCCACCCTGCCTCAACTGTCCTGCTTCCTTCCTTCTTTTTCCTCTCTCCTCTTCTTTCTCTTTTTTGTGTAGTCTCAGTACCAAGAGATTTATAATCACCAAATCCTACATTGTTTGAGGGGCAGCACAATAAACTTGACTCAATTATCATGCTGTAAATTGATTTTAAAAAAAAAAAAATCTGATGGATGAATAGAGACTGAATATCTTCGTCTCTGACCCTGTCGTATCATCAGCAATTCTCTGGCAGGACTCCCACTTGATTGACAATGCTGCTAATGAAGACTGTCTTAGGCCATGTAATGATTTACCTGCCATGAACAAGGTTTGGCAATGCTACCTTTGCATACCTGTCAAACAATTAATCCTTTAAAAAACAGATATATTGTCTTGAAGCATGGAAGTGCCTGGAAATTAATAGAAAAGTGGAGGCATAAGATAAATACACGTTTCCTCATTAAGCTAATCAGGATTGTTTGCTTATCTTGTTCCAAAAGCACTCCCACTCTATTTATTTTAGCCACCTGTTGTTTCATCCTCACAAGAAGCCAATTCTTCCTTTATCTGACCAACTCCTACCTTATTATTTACCTTGGCCAACAATGATTACAGCAAGTATTCAGCTGACTGTGGTTGTAGTCATTCTTCCCAACTTAATGTGCATTGGACTTTTGTGGTTTGTTTTTAAAATTTTTTTTTCACTCACACTCAGACCATCTACCTGCTCCATTTTGTCTTCTAAGAAGCTGAAGGTAAAGAAAACTTTGTGCAGCATCTGGTCCTAATGTGCAGCTCATTGGCCTTCTGACTCTACCTCCAGATCCTAACCAACCCCCCTCACCATATGAACAGAGGGAAAATGCTGGGGTGCTAAGGACCCCTTTGCTGGCCACAGCTGTATGCAGTACTCACTAGTCCCTCAGCGGGATTCTGGAAGAAGTCTGTGTCACTTTGCCAGCAATAAAAAGTCTCTTTTACTTCTTTAGATGTCACAAAACCAAAAAGCCACCCAAACCCATGTTTGCTGACTCATTGAACACCACTCACTGTGCGTCAATATGTACTCCAGGTACCCTCCACAGAATGTAACTCATCTGAATCACAGTCTTGCATTTTCATAAGTAGCTAATTGCTTGCCTAAAAAAAATGAGAATGAGGGTAGGGGCACTGGAGGGTGTCTAGGAGAAGCAATGTTGAGGAGAGGAGGGGCTCATAAAAGAAACAGTTAGGCTGCAAAGTTGAATTTAGTTCCTTATGAAATTCTTTGAAGAAGCAAAAGTATTTAAAAAACATATGACAATAATTAGCAGTATTTCTTTGGGGATTTGTTTGTTTGACCTTAGCCTTTTAATCTGTCAAAGTATGATAATAAGCCTGACAGACAGAAAGATAAAATGTGGAGACAGATGAACTAACTGAGAAAACATCAGTACAATACTGAATATACTTGTGGAAAAAGAAAAGAAAAAGAGTGCAATTAAACATTACCTCAAGGCTTTGATGACACACTCACAATCACAGCAGAGTTGCTTCCAAATTGGAAGGAGTGTATACATGAGGTCACTATGACTGTGGCTGGCATCCCCAATGGTTTTATTTTGAATAGAGAGACATCTTTCTAAGTTCATTTTCTATCTTAAATTTCAATCCAATGTATTGAAACACCATTTTCCGCACATTGTTTTACTGCTGGGGATTACTGGGTACATTTCATCAGTCCGTGACTGTTTATGGCTTGAGAATCCTAGAGCTGTTGAACAAGCAGGCAAGAGGTTTCTTTCCATCTTGAAGACCTGTGAAGAGGGTTGGTTTTCAATGGGATTTTTTTTTTTTCTGTGAGACCTTTCAGTTTATCTGTGTGAAACTGATGACAATGATGGTCCCCAAAATAAATAGCCACTTTGAAGGAACGGTCTATTCTTCATTCAAGCTGAGCTGCAAAATCAGGAGTAACTCAACAGGAGTAAATGGCAGGACATGAGTCAGTTCTTTTGGGACACAGGAAAAGGATTTTAAATTTTCCTGATTTTTTTTCCTTTCCAAAATAACTGGTTCTGTCTTCTCACTATAACCCAAAGGACTTTTGGGGGCACTAGGATAAGGTCATACCATAACAACAGGCATTTAGAGAAGTGTTGCCTGCCCTGATGTGTAAAGCTGCTCAAGTCTTTCTGCTCAAGAGGACCAAGAAAACTGCCTGATGATGTTTTGTTTTTCATTGGTACCAGCAGACCTTCTGAGAGCCCTGCTCCAAAATCAGAAACATGATGCTGTGATGATCCTGAGTAAAAGACCGGTCAGCCCCACTTCCACTCTTAATAAACAAGCTGTAAAGAAGAGGTTAAAATATTTCCCTGGGCTAATGTTCTCTCCATATCCTGGTGTACTGGGACCCGTTTCCTGATGGTGAAGATAAGAATTATTGAAACTGCAGAAAAAAATCTGAGGCACGCTTTCCCTTTCAGATATCCTGCTGCCATGAGCTCTAAACCAAGAAATTAAACCTAAATCAGGATGTAGACTTCTCTTTGCTGTGTGACTAAGTTGGGCAACTCACTTCCATGAAGTGAGACTGTGAAGGAGTTCTTCAAAATAAAATGTTTGCACATTGTATATCAGTGTATCTTATTTCCTGACAGGACATCTGATACTCAGCTTTTCCATACAGCCAAATGAAGCATGACATTTAAAAAAACCTTTTTCCAAAGAGTGAGCTACCCACCCCACTTAAGCTCCCTAAAAATATACAGAAAATGAAACATAGACATGTCTTAGCAGCCAGAAGTGTGTCTGAAATTACTGCCTTTGCAAAGCTTTTACATTTAGTCAACTTTATAATCACTTAAAGAGCTCATCCAAGCTTGGATTTTTTAAAAACGTAGCTAAGGGCTTTCTTCCTCTCTCTGAGCCAGATGCACAATTATAAGCCAAAAATTAAGCCCAATTAAAACAATTAAAAAAAGTGCTAACATGCCCTAGCTGAAGGAGATACCCAGGGCCTACTGTTACAGAACAGAGTGACCTCCTGTATTGAGTGTCTTGCCGTGGTCCTCATACCAGCACCTTGGCGTTACGGGATGCTGACCTGCGCAATGCACGGGGCGTGGGCCCGTCAGGGATTTTCTTAAGAACCATGGCTCTGCTTATGGTGCAACGCTCACCTGCGGAACACGATGCCTGCAGAGCACGAAGCCTGCTTCTGGAAGCAACCGCTCCGCTCAGGCATTGCTGGTGGGAAGGGGAGCTGGCTTCCCAGCCAGCCCACATCCCTGCGAGGGGCCGTGGCGGACGTGGACCCTCTCCTCTCTGGGTTTATTCCCAGGAGTCATCTTGAAGCCCAAGCGCCCGAGGCGGCTGGGTGAGCCAGCAGGAGGGCACCCTCACGGTGGGCTTCCAAGGGGACGGAGGAGCATCCCCCAACCCTGGCAGACCCCCGCCCACCCTCCGGCCGGCCCTTCCCTTCCCTTCCCTTCCCTTCCCTTCCCTTCCCTT
>NW_009259707.1:3453055-3495560 GCF_000687185.1 Egretta garzetta | reverse complement strand
GTGAGCCGGGGCGGGGTGGCGGCGCCTTTTCTCCCCGCCGGCTTGGAGAGGGGGGCCGGGGCTTTCAGAGGGGCTGACAGATCTGAAGTTTCGGAGGCTGCATGAAAGAAACACTCAGCTAACAAAACAGTGCGCCACAGAAGAAGTTTCATCTGGTCTGGCCAAATCCCTCCTTTCTTTCCATCTTTTCTCTCCTAATAACAGCTGCCCTCTCATTCCCTGTTACTCCGCTGTGAAGAACAAAACCTCCCTCTGACTATCTGTTTTTCTTTTCTTCCCCAGAGTAGGTCTCATTACTGGTGATTAGCAGATGATTAAAACCAATTCAGCTTCCCCCAGTAGATATTTTCTCCCTGTTTGTGACTAACGCGTCAGTCTTCAATGAACGTGCTCCTAAGCTTATTAACGGGCTCAGAGGATTAGCTGCCACCGAGCGCCGCCGCGCCGATATTGTGATGCAGCGAGTGACATGGAACCATTTGCTGAGCGCAGGCAGGGCCGCTGGGACCAAATATCTAAATCACAATTTTAGTTTCCGTGTAGAGGGAGGTTGGGGAGGGGGGGGGGAGGGAATCCTAACCGTAATTACAAAAATCAAACGTTTGGCGAAGTCGGAAAATAGCCTTAAACTTAAGGGCAGGGGAACAGCCATGCATGAAGACACCCCCCAAAAAAAACCCCCAAAACCAAACCCACGCAAAAAAACCCGGCCCCGACCCACCTATAAAACAGAGGCGCTTCCCTCATAGGGAGATTCGCTGATCTGAAGCGCTAAAAGGACTATTACGGTCAGCTACCGCTGCCAAACATTACAGGCCGCTCTCGGGGTTTACAGGCGTAGGTGTGGGTGCGTATCAAATCTCGCTATCTGCTGCCCGTATATTACTATGTAAAACCCCAGCCTGCAGCACTCTCGAATCAGAGATTAGAGCAGGGTGCCAAATTAGAAGCTTCACTTTATCCCACCCATCCCTTTAAAAAATGATCAAGCTTAAATAAAATTTAACAGCTAATAATAAAGGTAAAGAGGTCAAAATTATCTGCAGGTTTGAATTATGCAGTAAATTATCCCGCAGAAAAAGAAGAAACATCGTGGAACAAGTTAAAATAGGCCATGCAAAATATTTCCAAATGATATGCTTCCTCTCTGTTATTTTATGCTTTCCGTTTGTTCTCGGGATTTTTAAGGACTGTGGCATTGAATTGCGGCCACATTTATAAAATTGACTCCCTGCATTACACTTCTTTTCACTACACAGACATCACTATGAGTGGTCCGGATAAATAAACAGATTTGCACTCACACTCCTTTTAAAGTCACTTGGAGCTCCAAAGTTCCTAGAAAATCTGGCCATTGGAGTTGTAGGAGAACCCAATTTTTCATTTCAGGGCAAATTTCCTGATGTAAAACGCCCCTTCCATTTTGGAATAGAACACAGGAGAACAAACTTTTTCTAGAAATGTCCTATAAGGTGAAATTTAAAAAGAAATATTATTTGATTTCTGGTCAACTGCAATATTTTATTTGGCCTGATTTGTAGAATTTACTTTGCTCTGACTTTTCTTTGTTTATTTTTTCAATAGTCTGTATTCATTTATTTTATCCTACACAAACAGAAATGAAAAGTTTATAAAATGAAAACTGAATCTCTTCATATAGTGTTTTTTTAACCCATTTTCCCAATTCATTAAAAGCCTCACATTAAGCACTAGTTAGAAAGACACTTTCAAAATTCTGGAAAATATTTCACATCACAAAATCTGTACGTTTTGTACTGAGGGTTGTTGCGGGGGAAGATTTAAGAGTGGCTTTAGTGGAGGCAAACTCTGGTGACTAAACGCAGAGTTGGAACCTTAACTCTAGGCAGCCAGCTTTGAAAACAAACCGAACACCCCACACACACACACTTTGTAAGGATTTTTTTCCTCAGTCTGTTCTTAAATGCTTTAAAATAAAAGAAAAATCTCCTCCAAATAATTCCCTTTTCACATCTTCAAATTTCTTCCATTTATATTTTCCATTGTCCTCTTTCCAGTGCAGCTTAACTCTGAGTGTGCTGAAGCTTGAAATGTAGCTTCCGATTTATAATAGCAACAGGGCATGCAGCAAATGTCAACAAATCCCCTGTCACCCAGGCAAGAAGGAAATGTGAGAGGTAAGGCAGAGTAGCCCTTCCTTGCTGCATAACACAAAAAAAACCCTCAGTGAGAAATAAAGAACTAAGATCTTGCTCATGAAAAACCATATGAGTCCATTAATATCAAACCGAAATTGTGACAGGAGGGTGACATGCGTTGAAAATAGCCAGTTATACACACAATGCAGGTATAGACCTATGCGTTTGAAATGTATGTAATTTTAAAACGAAACTCCTCCACCATCTACCTCCCCTTTTGTAAAATTAAAGGAATTCCAGCAGACCAGATTGACCATATTCTGACAAAAAAAAGCACCCCATAAAACCCGCATCACTGACCTCAAGTGACCTCAATAAATAAGTAACTGCTGAAGGATCAGCTCCCTTGTTGTGGAACAATAGACCCAAACTTCAGTGGAGCGCATGCAAGAAAATGTCACAGGAGGGTAGCACAGGATTTCAGAGCAGAAAGAAAGTTTGGGAATAACAAGTATACACTGCCAAGTTACTGAGGAAACCTTTTAGCAGAGGAAATTCTGTGTTTGTCCTAACTTTTAGAGTGGCAGGTACCCCCCTTCTTGTCATTCTGTTAATAGAGGTGGGGAGATGTGATAGAAAGATATCGTACTCTTTGCCACTCACTCTTCCCGCCTCCCCTCCCCCCACCTCTAAGCTGTCATTTTATACATTTATTCACTGGTCAACAAACGATTCATGCAAAACATCGCAGGCCACTGGGTCTTTGTGAATTTTCTGTCACTGGTTTTTACTTTTTCCAGTACGATCAGTCACCTGAGTCACACTATAGGCTTATTTCTGGCTTCAGCTTGGAACAGAGTACCTGTAAGACAAGAGGGAAAGCTGCCTTTGATTGTGTCAAAAGGTCTATGAAATTAGGAGCTGACAGGCTGGCTCATAAAAGAAATTTAAGAATATTTAAAATCTTTTCCTTTGGACTACTTCCTGTCTGAAAAATCCTTTCTGGGAAAACATGGCTATTATGAGCATTCTTAAAATGGATTTTCTTCTTTTATTGTCAGGGTGATATAGACACATGGAGAATGGTAGGGAGCTTTTTTGTGACATTTGAGGCCTTGTCCATCTGTAAGATGAGGCCAGTGCATATGAAAAGCAGGGTTTGCCTGTCCATCATATATGCAGATTTGAACTCAATACCACAATTGCAAGGGAGGGAGATAGTTCATCTTCAGAGGCTACCACCACTGAGCTCCTTACTCTGAGCTATGATAACAATCATGTGTTAGTTAAAACCACCTTCCTGGTTGCTTCACTTCTTTCTGAGATGAAAGAAGTAAAGAGATGATAAAGGGAAACACACTCCACCTGTGGCCAGAACCAGCCTGGCTCAGAGAAGGGGAGGCTGATAGGAAATTAAGTTTTGAATGTTAAATTTAGAAGTGGCCAGTGCAAACCAGAGAGTTAGGAAGAGAGATAGAGAGCAGAGGACTGGTCTTAGCATTCGGCACTTGGTGTTGTTACCAGCACACCAGGCAATCCAGCCCTTAGTGTCATGTAGGCGTCAGCACCAGAGCTGCTCCTCTTCCTCGACTCTCTAGTTTTAAAAAACCAGATGATTATGCAGAAGTAGTATTTTCAGCATCTTTTTTACATGGAAGGATGGAACACGTCTGGGTAGGAGAGACTCCATTTTCTGATTCACTTGTGTGTTTACTTTGCCTTGCATTCAGCTATATTTTTTTCAGCACGAGGACATAAAGTTGTTGCTGACTTTGTATTCTGCTGTACCACAACACTTGGTAGAGGGAAAGGAAAGCAAATGTGCGGAGTTGCCAGGAGACAGATTTATTCCGAACTTCAGCAGCCTGGCACTTCCACCACGACACTCCTTCCCCCTTCCTTCACTCCCTCCCGCTCCAGGCACAGGCAGATAGACCAGAAATAGCAGGAAATGACCCGCTCCTGTTCTGAGCTAAAGCATTCAGTTTCATTTAATTTTGAGCCTTTCACAGCCCCACAAATCAACGTGAATGTTTTCAAAGGATGGCTGTGAAATGGGTGCAAGATGGAAAATTCAAGTAGTAAATTTGCCTAGCAGCATCTGATCCTTCTTTTCCTGCTTCCCTGCTTCCAAATGCCTATGTCTTCTTTGTGTTCAAGAGTAGCATTTGGGGAGAGGGGAAATAAATTATTTTGTCAATCTGTTTTTCTTGTGAAATAGTATCTGTTTGCAAATGCTCTTAATGTGGAGTAGGAATAGGGCAGAATGGGTGTTCCCCATTCAAACCTCTGCCACATTTAGAGGACTAATCAGAAAACACATGCCACCACACAAAAAAAATGTCTTTAGGAAATAGCTTGTACATTTTGTCTGATCTAAAGATGAATGCTGACTTCCAACATAAACCTGGGAAGGTACACAGTCTGAATTGACTTACCTAGACTGCACAGTTTTTAATCTGACCATAAAAGAAAGGTCTTGAAGAAACTATGGAAAGAAATAAATGATGTTAGAGTATGGAAATACCAGAATTAAAGAAATAGAAGCCCTATAATGATTCAAAAAGTAACAAAAGCCTTATAGGGCTAGAGAAACCACACACAAAGTCACACAGAAGTGGAGCCTGTTATGGTATAGGAGGAGAGATTACAGCACTCTCATGCCTTGAGGGTGGATAGGATTTGTGGAAACCAGAGAATACTGGTCAGATACCGGAGACAAGAATTACTTTAGTCGCAGTTTCTGAAGAACTGGAGAAATTAGGACTCCTTTACTGTAAAGGAAATCATGCAAGGTACTGTTTTTCAACTGAGTCTACTTATGAATGTCATAGAAAGCTATCTGAATAGGGAAGATCACAACTAATGTCAGTTTATAATTGCTTGTGTTTCTTTAATACGGTTCCTTGTGCCTACTCCCTGCCTAAGAGAGATCACACTCCTCAGATTCTTCCCTTCACCGTGACTGCTTAAAAAAAAAAAAACAAACTTCAATTTAAATATCCAATTTAGGTTTTAAATCTCAACTCTTAAAACTTTGTTAAAAGCCTACTTGATTCAGGGATCTTACTGTTTTTATCTCAGTTATGAGATTCCTTGTCATTTTCCCCATAGCTGTGAAAAATGCAATTCAGCCTTGTATCTGGGCCTAGCCATTCTGCTGCCTGGCAGAACATGCTATGATCCACACTTGGATCTTTACCTGGCTTAGATGCTTGCATGATATAAGGATAGCTACTCCTGCTCTGGTGCAGGGTCTTCCATGGGCTGCTCCGATGTGGTCCTTCATGTTCTGTAGGGGGACAACCTGCTTCACCATTGTCTATGGGCTGCAGGGGAATCTTTGCTCCAGCACCTGGAACACCTCCTCGCCCTCCTTCTTCAGTGACCTTGGTGTCTGCAGGGCTGTTTCTCTCACGTTCTTTTCTCACTTCTCTCCCTCACAGCTGCTGTGCAGTATTTTTTACCCTTTCTTAAATATCTTATCACAGAGGATCCACCAGCATCACTGATGGGCTCAGCTTTGGCAGTCAGGGTGTCCATTTTGGAGCAATATGGAAGTGATTGTATCCAATATGGGGGCAGCCCCTGATCTCTTCTCACAGAGACCACCCCTGCAGACATCCCACTACCAACACCTTGTCATGTAAACCCAATACAATGTGGAAGCAATATGATGGCTTATATGATTGGCAAACTTACACCAACTGAATAATTCTCCAGGTTAAAATGAACTCATGAGTTCATGAATGTTGCAGTGCAGATGCTGCTTTGGGTCAATGTCTGATATATGGCCTTAAAAGGGCAAGAAAAGACTTCACGTTAGGCTCTACCTAAACTGTGTCAGGAAGAACTGAAAGTATGGGGCTGTAGTCTGTGTAAAAGACAGCACCTATGAATGTAAGACAGAATCTCCCCAGAAATATGATGATGCTCCAAAGAGACATTGATCTATAGCTCTTAGGAGCTATTCGCACACTCAGAGAATGTAGAAGAGGTTTCCTCCACAAAAGAGACAGGTGCCTAGGCTGAGAAGATGGAGTTCTGTAATCTTTGGTCTTATTACAAAGGCTAATGCAAAATATTGAAGTGGGCTCTTAATAATCTGCTTTCTGTACTTGATTTAGCCGCATTATATGTGGTGCTGTTATCCTCAAACACAATGTTCCCTTTCTTCCAGTTGTTAACAGCTACTTCAAAAGTATGGCCAAGTGGAAGGATTTAAGTAAATACATCAATAAATAAATATATAAATAAACTCCCAACTTCAAGCAACACTTTCCATCCCTTCAAAATTATATTTAAAAAAATAAAAGGTGTGATTATAAGAGGGTTGTAAATCTAACAGTCAAAACAGGTATCATGAATTCTTTATAAAGCAACTTGCTACCTCCCTGAACAACCTGACTGTTAAGATTTCCTGATGATGCACAATGTAGAAATGATACAATTTTTGCCTGTTCCTAATGAAGGAAATTTTTTAGTCCAAAAAATTCAGGGCAAATTCTGAGAGCTTTAGTTTGCTAGTATTTTTAACTTGTCCCTCTACCAGCTGATCCATCTTACACAAGATTTCCTCACCATAGATGGTATAGCTGGAAGTATAGCAGGCTTGCTTACTTGATTTCCTTTCCGTCTTGACATGTGAAACTGTGGAAATCTTTTCATGTAATAGTGGCCTGGAAGATTTTCAAGATATCCACTATTGCTCCTAGATGTTGGCTTGGTTGTTCCTTTTGTTCCTTGTCCTCTTCTTTTCTGCACAGTACAGGGTTTTTGGTTTTTTTTTGAAATCTGAAAGGTAAAAATGTCCCATCACTTCTTTTCTTGGAACAACTCCTTGATGAAAGTCCCACATGGTAGGGATCTGCTGGTAAAAATGGAAAACCCACAGAAAGAATAGTCTTTAGAGATAAAAATTTACTTCTTCATGTACAACACCATATGTGAGGAATAAATAGAAGGCAAGTACTCTATGATTTCTTGTTTTCTTCTCTTCTTCAGGAACAACTACAACTGTGTTTGACAAATTAAAGAGAAATCTGTTGTATAGAAGACCATCCAACAGAACAACAGACTTCTGAATTTGATAGGGTACTTTGATAGTGCTGAGATGAGCGGGAACTTGAGGAGAAGGAAGCAAGGAAGGGAGGCAAGAGTAAAGATAAATGGAAGCAGGAGAACAGTATGGTTGATGTAACGTTAATCAGAGAAGAAAATGAGACCAAAGAGGATCAAAGGAAGGTGACTGAGTTACTTTCAGAGGAATTTAATAGCACTGAGAGAGCTATGAACATGGTGGACATGGTAGAACTCTGAGAGGCTATTCTAGACCAGAAAGGTCATGTTTCAGCTGCCAAGAATTTCTCAGTTACTCTGAGCTGTACAATATATTGTCCCATTCCTTGGGGAGACACTGAAGGATCCCAGATTATCAGCAGCCACCTGATCTGCAGTGCTGAAAAGATGAGATATTAATTAACAATATTACAAGCTGGATGAGTGAAAATGTTTTCCAAGTAGTGTTTGCATGATTTGCAGTGGCATTAATGCATCATATGGCCTCTTTCTTTATAAACTGTGCTGAACTCCACTAAAGATTAAAGGAAGGAAATAAGTCCAATTCAAAGTAGTCCTTCTCTAGCTCTGTGTACCAAACAGAAAAATCAGGAATAACTTTAGCTGTATGGTGGTATGGATGCTGTAGTCCAAACCCTTTTGTTATTTGGTTTGCCCATATTGGAAGAAGGCACATTTTAAAAATATCTTGACATTGCACACTATGCACTCAATACATGTGTCCATGAGTATCCTACCTTGACTGCACAGTAAATGATGATGGAGTAGTATCCTATCATGGCACAGGACAAGGATATGTGTCTGATCAGTTGTACTTGTACAGTTCAGGAAACCCATTTGTTCAAAACTCATTGTTACTTCAGCAGTACTTTCAATTTTAACAGCCATGGGGGATATCAAAGAATTAATTTCATCACAAATCTCAATGAGCACTTTATCAATAGCTGATTTTCCCACCTCTGCTGGATAGGCAACTGACTTCTAGTTTCCTGGATAGTAACACTCTTCTGAATAAAAAATAGCAACAAACAGCATATGGAATTTCTCAGATGGATAAGTTGGAGCTCCATGGCTGAGGCAGAGTCCTCTAATGTCTTAATGGACGTGATTTTGTTTCATGAGAAGATTCTGTGCTTACTGCTATATTTCCAGTGCAATTGGCTCCTTCTAAAGTCAACTTGTGTTCTGGGCTTAAGAAGGTAATATGCAATGGGATAATTTTTCAGCTTATACTCAGTCTACAGCTCCTTTGTTCGTCTCCAGTAGCTCATGCTGGAGTGCTGGTACTGCTGGGAAGGCGTTGGTTTTTTTGTCTTCTGTGACCTCAGAACTGCTTCTGATTTTCCCACTGGTATATGAGGCCACTGTGAAGCAGCGTAACAGAAAAAACGATCATGTTCTTAAACCCAGCTGTATTTCTGTGCTTCAGTAGTAGCCACAGTAGCTTGATACCCTAGGCAAATAGCTGCTCAACACTGCTGTGCGTGGTAAGTACCAAGCAAAGAATTCCACTATTCAAGAGTATTTCCTTTCACGTCCCAAGAGTGAACGGACAAGTTGTCCCAAACCACTCTAGCAGTTGGATGATAAAGCAACGTACTGTCTTTTGTGATGCTATGAATTCCTGCCTAGTTGTGGCAGATATGATCAGTTATCTGTTTTGCTTGACATTGATACAGAATAGTACTAACAGATACGAAGGGTGTGACATCAAGCTGCTAATATCAATGAGGTTCCAGGATAGGCCCTGAAGATCAATGCTTTGAGTTTTATGCAACAGAGAAGGAGGAAACAGAGATGCAGAGATGAGTACTTGCAGTGTAAGAGTTTCATTGGTCTGCAAGCTTGTTAATGGAATTTGATCCCATGCGCCGATATCACAGATGGGTAATGCCAGAGAAATGGCAGGCACAATGCGATGCGCAGTATAGCAAACGGGAGTGGGCAGAATCATACCAATAGCTTACTTCCAGGCAAAGCAGAGGGGAAAACTGTCTGAAGAGATGCTTATGCAAATGACATTCAGGAGGAGCAGAGGACCAGTTAGCCCCCGTTGTCTTAATTTGCCACAACTGCATGTTTTCACTGTCACTGCCTTGAAGAAAACGGCCTGCGTTAACACCTACACTGGGGGCTACCTTACGCTTAAGCTGTCTGCCTCACCGTGTGGCTCTCAGGGGCACAAATGACTGCAAGTGTGGATCATGGAAAGAAGAGGAATAAAATGGATGAGAGTGGATTAAGTTTTCAAGGAAGACAAGATCAGTCTTATCTCAATAGCCATTCGTTTCACATCTTTACTACTTTTGTCACAGCAATGCTATCAGAACAGACAAATGTTAATTTCCCTAATATTCTTTCTCAGACTCAAAAATGAACATAATGAGGGACAAAGATTTAAACAAGTTAGAGTAATTTCCTGAATGCCAGTGACCAGAGCAGGAAGGAGTAGAATAAATGCGGGTGCACAGTGATTCTCAGATACCACCGCTGGCCTTAAACGCACCAACCATTAAACACTAAACCTGATCCCACCTGAGTCAGCTCAATACAGAACCATGTGCCTGTGTTTGTATGCAATATGCCCAATTCAAAAAGACAGGCAACAGTTTCTAGAATGGGCAGAGCTGTGTCTGAGTGTGACTTCTGGATTTGACCCACACAGTGATTTCTACAGTGGCTGGGTTTATCAGCCTGACTCAGTGATGCCCTGAGAATCTTTGCACCATGCCACTTTTCCTTGCATATCAATACCCTCGGGCTTCCAAGTGAACTAAGGTTAGCACCTTGAGCTAGAAATACTAACAAAAAAAATAAAGAAATAGTATATTTGGTTTGACCTGGAACAAACAGTGCTACGATTGCAGCTGAAATCCTTGTATTTTATGTCCAGATTGTAAAGTGGAGCAGGAAGCCCTAATTTTCACTCAGATGAGGCTTGATTTCCCATGGTTGCATGGATGCTTTTGCTTCGGCATAAGCAGTTTCATACGTGCTTGTGCTGCATTCGGCAGTAGTGATGGTAGGTACAAATCCCTATATTATTGGCACTTTTCTGAAAACCTAGGAATGTTCATCAGGATACCCCAATACTATTCATCTGATAAACATTCTGGTTAGTGCTTCATCTGTCTAAATCATATAGCATCATTTAACTAAAGCAAATGACTCCATGGTAGCCAAGACGTTAGATCCAGTGCAATAACTTTCCATAATGAGAAATACTTGAACCTCAAAAATGTGGTGGGGGAAAACCACATGAGAAATACTGTGTTTTGGGGAAAAAGCCTTTTATGAATAGTTTATCTGTTTAGTTAATGCTCTGACAATGTGACAAAGCCTTTTTGCGATATTGCTGCATTTAAACCAGATGACAGCCAACTATATCACCAAAAGGAGGCACAATATTTATGTATGTATGCAAATATACATGTAGAGTATATTCAAGGCAATCAAAAAAATCCACCAAACCTTCCATTGTTAATCCCAGTCCTTGAATTTTGTTCAAATATTAAACATACAGAAAAATTATTTTCTTGTTCCAGAGAAGGAGTGTGAGAATGCATCTTCAGAAATATATTTTATTCTGGTAAGAACTCAAACAACATAGCACTGGGGCTGTCTGACAGTCTCCTGTATATGACAGAAACACAGAGCTACAGAATTAGACAACTTAAGTTAGGCTGCACACCAAACCTATCCTGCTACAGTCCAAATGAGGTTATTGACTCAGAGAAGGAGCCATTGATAAAGCAATTATTACCAGCAGCCAGATGTGTGATAGCTCATTTTTGGAAATGGACAGATGCCCCACCATTAATGGCATGGAGATATCAAACATAAGAAATCCTTTGAATAGAACCAAAATGACAGGCAGCCTCATATCAGAATCTAGTAGATTTAATGGGTTACATTTCCTTGGAACTGGAACAGAATAAACACATGGCTAAGAGGCCAAATAAGCACAAATCAATCTTTTAAAGGTGACAAATATGCTATGTATGAATCAGGTTGTCCTGAAAGCTAATATGTTCTAATAATGATTTATTTATTTTTTTAAGCTACCAGGACATAATGTACTCTAAAGTTAGGTGCATAATTTCAGGTACATTCAGTTTATTTCCATTCATTGCACATCCTTATTAGAAAACTCTGCCGTCTGAATATTACACTGCTATGCCAAATGTGCAATTCTATAAATCAGCCAGGAAGAGAGGGTGCCAGCCCTTCCTGATGATAAATACAGTGGCAGGAATCTACTTTGTTTTGTAATATGTAAGGCTGATTAATCCAAAGCTGTTTGCAAACTTCATTTCATACAGGATACCCCCATCCTTACAATCAGATTAACAAATCAAAGGTGCATTCAGACTTGGAGACAGGTTGCCACTTAAGTATTTCAGACACTCAGGCATTCGGTTAAACTAAGCTTGGATTAACAAGGTCTGACTATTTAAAGGGAGTTATGTTTAGGGGTTCTCTGTCTCTGCTGATTTTGAATGCTGCGCTCATGGGGTAGTGCCGTCCAGTCTTAAGAGCTCAGTGAGCTTACAGAGCTTTACAGCCTCCCTGCAAGCTTCATGAGCTTAATTGAAGATAAGTATATACAAAAACTCACCTTCATAGAAAGACCTCTATTTATGTGAAGGGGGAAAAAACCCAAACAAATCTCTTTATGCAGTGACTAAGCTGCATCTTTCCTGTCATCATTTATCCTTATTTTTATATAGTAGAATTTATTAGACTAAACCCCTTAATCGAGTGGAATAGATGAAAGTGGAATCATTCAACACTGTCACCTTTTGTTGTCACTTGAGACTCTCTAGGACGTGACAGAGACCGATCAAATTATTTGTTAGGAGTGAATCGTGCCAACTGATTTAGCCCTGGTGGAAAGTGGATCCGTGAAGGTCTGGGCCAAAGTCCCTCTCTGCTTTTCTTTCCAAATTCATAAAAATATGAAGACAGGACTTTTCTAGCTAACATGCTCAACAGTGTTCCATCACCACTTGGAAATGTCTGTCTCTGTCACTTAGAGAGACCAGTCTTGCAATGAAGGAGTGAAGAAATGAGCAGCATCTCACACGGAGAACCTGAGTGCACTCACCATTGAGAAGAGGAGGCCATTGGAGGCTGTATGCTTTAAGGACTGAAAGGTGCATGTGGCAGGTGATTCTTGTACGTCCTCTCTCTAAACTATTGGCCTCTGAACAGGGAGATTAAAAATGCCATGCATTGGTCAGAAATGGGGCTATCCTGTGGCTGTACAGCTAACTGGAATTCAGTGCAACTCAGTGCTATTTGCAAGTAATTGCTCCCTAGTCAGTCGATAATTTACACATTGGCAGTTCAGGGGAATGTTCATTATATAAAATGAAGAGTTTCCTTAAAGGTATGTTTAAGAACTGTTTCGTTTGCAACCTGTACTAATGCAACAGAAGAAACAAAAGGGAAGGAAAAAAGGAGAAAAAAAAGAAATCTCAGAAATATCAGGAAATAAATAATATTTACAGAAATAAAGATAAGTGGTTTTAGTCTGCTATAATCTGGAGACTGTCTTTTCATTCTCCATCCTGCCCTAGTTTAAACAAAGAAAATATCATATGATGCTATGTAAGAGTGACTGGATATTTATTTTTTATTTTTGTTACTAAAGCGAAAGTCATAGTTATGATAGGATCAGTTGAAATCTCAGCTGCTTTTATTCCCTCCCCCAAATCTTTGTTACAATAAATGCTTGTCTTATGGGTGGATATGCATTGCAATTATGGAATTAAAGAAGGTTTAGGGATGTCTGAGCAAGAGAAAGTGTGGGTGCTAGGAAGGCTTGGTGGCCGATTACTTGTAGTTAATACTGGTCACCTTCCAAAAAATATTTTGTCTTTTTTCCCTATGGAACAGATCGAGGAGGACAGCCAAGTCCTTCTACAGTTTTCTTTCTAAATTAGTCCTGAATTCTTGCCACTTCTTTTTAGGGGAGAAAGAGCCACATCGAGAACAAAGGATATGGCCTGCCTTTGAGTAGTACATCCTGCAGTGTCATGCTTTCATCCATATCAGAACCCTTTACTGTCTTCTGACATTTAGATTTCTGTCTCAAAACCCAGACCTTTTCCTTTGTAGTCACCACTGAACCCCACAGAGTTAAGGAAGAAACCAATGGTTTATTTTATTTCCTAGGAAGGCCACTTAGCTACTTCATGAATGCTTTCTGTAGCATCAGCAGTAGCACTGTTTCTACACCTCACCATTCCTTTGCAAAAGCCCCACATACCAGGCTTATCTACCCTTTCTTAGTGTAATTTCAGTGCATAATTTTTGCAGGTCAACAAATTTATTCTGTGACAAGGAGGGTTCCAAAGTCTGGGTCTCCTCACAAGATTTGTCTAAATTAGAAAACTCTATTCCGCTTAGGTTCATGGTTGGACTGACCTCTCCCTGTCCTTCGCTGTCCTTGCACAATGCATTCTCTGTCTTTCCCTCTCACTCATATTTATACAAAAAATCTCAGTAACGTATCCCACAAATATAAATGCTGACAATTTAGTCTGCTTAAAATTCAGTGGTTAATAAGGTTCAAAATACTACGCTGCTCTAGGTGCTTGTTAGCAATGCACAACTGTAATACAGGTCTCCCTGCTTCTCTTGGACTGTAAGTTAATACTTAAATGACGATTAAAGCAAAACAGATTCAAACCAGAGCCAGTTGCAGTTGTTCTGATTAACATTATATTTTACAGTTGTTATACAAACAATTAGTAGGAAAAGACTACAACATCAGTTCTGTTGGCAGGAGAAGGCACAGCCATGGCCAATCCAATCCAATTAAACCATGTCTCCAGTATGAAGATGAACAGCAAAAGTGCAAATCAGAACATATCACTACATTGCCTTCTCCAGGACACTGAGAGCCCGATCCCAACAGATGTGGAGGACACTGTGAGGAAGAAAGGAGATGTGCTGGGAAAAAAAGAACACAGAGAGAGAGGGGTGCTGTGGAGCTAAGGTATCCCGGAGAATTAATATGGCTCTCACATCATGTATGTAGTAACAACTGAAATTTCTGTTCCAGAAGAAATTTTGAAATTTCAAAATTACTTTTCAGCCAGAAGAAGCATAAAGAATTGAAATTTATGAGTTTTTCAAGAAATTAATTTTTCAACACCCCTCCCCCACACACACTTCTGTTCCAAAAAATATGAAAATAAGTTTACAGGAACACTTCATTATTAGCCTTACTATTTTGCTACATAATGTGTCAAGTATTGAAATGAAGTTACATGACCTTAATGAAATTAAGCATTTCCATAACTTTGCATGAAAGATTTCAATGATATCAATACATTCTACTAGAACATGTTGACTTGACTGAGTCATCATTTTCCAATGGATTTTTTTTTGAAAAAGCAAAACCATTGGTGTAATATAATGTTAGTTTATTTTTCAATTGCCCAAATTCATAAAGTCTGCGACATTCACTGAGTTTTCAGTTTGACGCAAATGAATAAGAAAGCTGCAAGACGCAAAGAGGCAAATTTCTAATGAACAGGAGTCCTGCTAGACAATTGGCTGAATCCTGAATCATATATGTTTCTTGTTATCAAAACACAATATCTCTTGATTATCTATAGTATCATTTATAGAGCGATGAAGTGATAGTACTTGTTTCTTAAAACCTGTCTTGTTCTAATTAAGCATTACGTTTGTAGGGCTCTCTCACACACTTTATTTACTCAAGGTTGTTAAGGTTGAGCATTCTGACATGCAGGATAATATACATATATACTAAAAGCAAGCAACACATTAAAATGCACAGGCAATGCAAGAATTCTATTCCTCTTTGGCTTATCATTAAAAAGATCCAACAACAGAGCTCAGTCCAAAAATGCTGGACTGAAATGTGCTTTGCATTTTTTCAGAGAAACCCCGTGAAATAGATTAGCGAATACAAAAGGCTGAAATATATTTTACAAAATCAAAGTAAAAAAAATACAGGACAGATGAAGAGCAGGCACATGAGGTATATTCTTCAGCTTAGGAAGAATAACTTTAAGTTCATGTATTAGGTGAAAGTTCTCAAAGCTCAGCCTGTTATTTTCTCATAGGGCACTGCTTACTGACAAATTCAACATGCGGACTGCATTTCTGCTGGACTTGATAAAAATACAATTAAAATGTTGTACAGCGGGGTACGCCAAATTGGCCTGCATCCTAGAACCCACTCCAAGCAAAACCTTGAGGAATATATTGTACAAGAAAAGGTTTGTCCCCTGGGATTACCTCCCACTTCCTTTAACCTGATATTTTGCTCATCCTATTATGAGATTCCTCAGAGGGGTGAAACACTAGATTGCCTCATTAAGACTCATCATTTACAAGATGTTGACAAACGCTGGCATTTATCCTGTTGTCATAATAAATGTGAGAAAATGACCACTTGGCAATAAGTGATTCTATGCAATTGCAGGTTGTATAACACAAGAATATAAGGGTCTGTGGATAATGTATCAGTATCATTATGTAGCATCTCTGAACAGATTCTGCATGCATTGTAACAAATCTAGGCTGAAATAAATAATAATGGACAGCTTCTTTTTACAGAGTTTTCCACATGTGCAGCCCAAACATTAATTAAGAAAAATGAGAGACTAGTTTTAAACCCAACAAAATAATGAAACAGTTATTATTAATCTTACTGGATATCTCAGCATGAGTAACCGGCATCCATATTGTCCTTGTTGACAGCTTGAAAATTCTCTGAACTCAGTTTGCCTAGAGCTCTCACCTGCCCTGGGGTGATGACAGCATGGCCTTTCTTAACAAGGGTCATCTTGCCCACTCAGTGTTAATGGTATGTGTGAGGTCACCACAAGAGGACATCCCATAACAAAGACTGCTGAGACAGGTTTGGGTGTGAGAGAAGTGTTCTCCTGAGTCCATGTACAAGTGTTTTGAGAAGTGGAAGTTTTCTTCCTTTGGGAACACCAGCAGTGTGGTCGCAAGGTAGTCCTGTGGACAAAAGTGTACCCTGGGGACAGAACCATCAGCCATAAAAGCAGACCAAGCCAAGCACAAAGACATAAATGCCTGAAGATGAATACGGTCCTTACTCATAAAGCTGCATTTTTGAGCTCCCTGTTCAGCTAGAGGGCCCTGAACCCTGCAAGGATGTCAGTCTTCTCAGATGTCTCAGGTTCTGCTTCTGCATATGCATCTTAATTTTTACCATTTTAAGAAAGTTGACATCTCTATCAACCGTAAGTTTTGTTTTCCTGCAGCTAATTATAAACAAAAGTAAAAACTGATTATGCTAATCATAATGGCTTTATTAATAGACATCAAGTGTCTTCCTTGTCAGATAAAACCAGTGATATTGCTAACAGTCAGAATGAAAAGTGACAATAACCCAGTTGCCAAGGGTATTGGGTTGCAGGTGGTTGGTAGCTCCATCCTACTTGACTAATATACTGCCTGGAACACTGCTCTTTTGGTGATTGTGGGGCTCTAAAAGAATCAGCAAAATTGCTTTGTCACCAGAATTTACAACCCCTAATTTGACAATATCTAAATTCTAACTGGGGAATTCCAAGAGGGGATTGTAAGTCATTGGTTCCTGTTTCTGTCACTAGTCATTATTGCTAACCTCTTGTCTCTGATTATTTGACTTGATGTATGTAGGTATATGAGTGTGTTATTTGAGGGATAGAGAGAGTTTAGGCATTGCCTGTTGGAAGCTGTTGCCTTTTGGTCCACATCTTCATTTGGGTACTGATGCACAGATACACAGGTCCTCTCCTCTCCTCTCCTCTCCTCGGGCCTTAACATAGAGTGCTACACCTTGCTGCCAAATAAACCCAGAGTAGAGACAAAAAGGAAAAAACACAGCTCTGAAGGTATTTACATTCTTTGGAGCACACTATACTTTTGAAGTAAATACTTTTCAACACTAAATATATATTGTTAGCAATGCCCAATTTCTCTTGAATGGAAGGCACTTTGGCCGTTGAGATATGGATTCTTCTCTTCTTACCTTCTCCTCAGCTAGTTTCTCCTTGTGTCACAGACTCTCAGCTCTATGGATCACTTAGTTGTTCACAGTGAACATTCATTATTACTCCTTTAGACTTGGAGTTATCTTATATATGGTATGATGTTTTCCCAATCCCAGTGCCATAGGGTGTGAGTTTATCATGCTGTCTCCTTGCCTTTGTACTCCTCTATTTTGTTTATAGTATTTTTAATTGAGTCCTGGACTCCCAATCTGCATTCATTAGACATAGAGCAGATAAACACTTGTAAAGACACAATTAAGTCACAGCCAGGTACTGGTGTTTTCCTCCCTGCCGACTTCACCTCTGCTGAATGTAGTTCATTAACATTTCCATAGTTTTTGGTTACCCCATATTGGAATTTAAGTCTGTATTTGCTTATTTGCTGGCTTATTTCCTGTTCGAAACCCCACTGCTCACTTGTTTTTATCAGATATACAGTGTTAACTCCATGCATCTGCCTACCAGCCAATGGGGTCTGAATGCCCCAACCTCAGCTTTTCCTAATGGACTCAAATATTTAATTGTGCTCTGAAAGACACTTTTTTCCTTGCCCTGAGCAAAACTGAATGCGCTCACAAAATAACATGCAGAAAAGCACGCAGTATTTACAAATTTCTCCACTGTAAAGCACAATTGGAAAATGATCAGCACTACAGTTCCAATGAGCATAACTGCTGCTGAGACCAGTCAGAAAGTTGCTTCTTGTAGAGCATTATGTCAAATTACGCACTGACCAGGAACAGAGTGTTGCCATGGGTGTCTCTGAGTCCACCTTGTTATGTTTGCCTTCTCAATCAGTAGTGTTAGGGATTGAATTTATATTTGTAAATCATATGCACTGGCTTACTACACCACTGGGAGTGTCCTTTTAAAGGTGCAAGGCTGGAGGGATACTAAAGGTGGGTCCCAAACCTGAAGAGCTATAATGCAGATGTATACATCATGAACTATACAGCTAACTTCTCCAAAGATCTACATCAGTATTCTGCATAGTCCTCTGCAAAGTGATATGAAGACACAGCAGTTCATGGAGTGAGCTTATTTATATTTCTACATGGAATAGCATGTCATGATATAGGAATACCTAGAGAAGCTGGGCATTATGAACCATGCTGAAATGCTTCACTCTTATAAGAGAAACAGAGTTTCACAGAGTAAAGGCTGGGAGGACTTTTTTTGGTTGGTTGGTTGGGTTTTCTCCTTAGGAAAATTTAAAAACATGAGCAAGTAATGTTTCGCTAATTTTGTAAAACCACAGAAATGTCAGCCTCTGAAAGAGTAAGCTTTCTCTGATCAGGATGTTTTTTGCTGTAACTGTGTGGAAGTCCAAACTAGTTTCTATTTATGACAGTAGAAGAGCTCCCATTGAGTTTAGGGGAAGCAGATGCTGGCTGTTTTCGACCTACCAATGCACCTGAAGCAGATGTTCACAGCCATACAGTAGCATGTGCCCAGTTCGTGCCTCATTACTAATTCACCCCAGTCATCTTTCTCTTCTAACACACCCTGCACAAGTAACAGCCACACTCCTCTTTGATTTCCTTTCTGAACTCATAGGCTTATTTTGCAAACGCCTATAAATAAAGGACAATGAACAAAAATAAATTTTACAGAAGTCAATAAGAACAATGCAAATAAAGAAAACCAGTTTGCTGATCAACCACCTGGAGGTGTGCAAAATCTTTTGTGAATATAGCATAATAGTTGAGCGTGACCTTTTTCCCTGAGTTTACCAGTTTGTTAAATAATGCATTTGTCTGTCTTTTTCACCCTGAACTTTTTATATTGTTTCATTCAGAGTGAAAACCAGTCTTAATGCTCATGGTACCAACTGCTTCTGGATTTCTTGGGACAGAGTACATTCATGATACAATATACTTGTATACTGTATATTGTGCAATATAAGCATCCTCATGTTCTTGGTAGCAGGAATAATAATAACAATGCAGACTACCACTGTAATAATAAATATGAATTAGAACAGTGTTTAAATCTGGTTGGGTATAATTATAGGTTGCCCCAGCAAACTAAATTTCAGTGGGGTTTGGTTCTATGGTTTAGGGTAGTCTCCATTAAATATAGGAAAATCTAGTTAATTAATTAGCCCTTAGTGTTAAATGAGTTTTTTAAGCCTGAGAGACAAGGGGAACGTGGGATTTGTGGGGACTTGACAGTGAACGTTTAATGATGTTAAACCCAAAGTGACTGTTAATACAGACTGTGGTACCTGAGAGTCAGAAATACAGTCAGAGAGATAAATGCAAATAAAGCACCAAGGTTTAACAGGAAATGAAGAATATTAATTTACTCTGGATATTCAGATTGTCTTTATATGCTTTAAATTTTTTTTGATGGTTACAGTGCCAGGGTTCCTCATTCTATTGCTGTACAGAGGACACTTACAAAGAGAGACAGGAAATGTTATGCAAAATGTGAGTTAACTTATTCTGAATGTTTGTGCCGCTCTTTTCCTGGGTGATTTGCCAGCACGTGGAAGAGCTGTTTATGAAGAGCTGTCCTTGGGAAAGGGAGGCTTTATACTGTTGTCTTGGTATCTCTTCATTCTGGGGCAATCTCAGAAAGGATCAGTCCTGGGCTGCATCAGAAACCATCCTAAGGCTTCTCTACCTGGTGACACTGCATGCCCGGCTGCTCTTCCTGATGAGCAGACTTTTAGCCTCTTAGAGGGCCTCACCCTGTCCTTCTCAAGTGGACATCTCTCTATGCATTAGGCCTTTTTCATTCTTCCACCTGTCCCACTTTACCCTCACAGCAGGCTTACCAAATTACCAGGGTGTAATGGCATTGGTGTAGCTTGTCATGGCCTTGAGGGCATGACCAGCCCTTCCTGGTCCTGCCCACCTCCCCAAGGCTCCCCCCACCCTGCTGAGGGCCCAGGACTCCATGTCAGCCCCCTGGGGCTGTCAGCCCCTGCCCCAGCAATGCCCCAGCCTCCAGCTCCCCACAGCCCTTCCCTGCCTGCCCAGGGGACCTGCCAAGCCCGGCCCCCGCCACAGACCCACGTCCTGGCCCAGCCTTGGCCCGGGTCCCCTCCCTATGGCACTGTCTGTTCATCCTGGGCTGTGTCTGGCCCCAGTTCCCCTCACCAGCTCTGATCCTGTCCCCAGCTGGGGGCTGAGGTTCTGGCCTCACCCTGGCATTTCCCTCGGCTCCTCATTTCCCAGCCCACAAAGAGCAGCTGGCCCTCATTGCCCCCAAACATAGCTCATCTTCACCCCCAGTGAATATAACTATGTTCCTTACTTTTGGTTTTATTCATGTCTTCCCATTTGTACACACCACACCGCCACAGTACTGTCAGGAGTTATTTACGGCCACATACTGGCATACGTGCAGAATGAGATTAATCCTTTTCAACTTTGTGTGTCTACAAAGTAGTTGACTCCATCTTGGTTAGTCATTCTAGGTTGCCTTCATCTTCAGTGGCAATAGGTGACCATACTTCATTTACCTGGCCTGTACCAGCAGCTTACTTTGGGATACAAAATGTAGCACTGTATAGGTGGCACAAGGGTGAGAGGGAAGCATGTAGAGGGTCTGAGCTCTTCTACGCTGCTTCTCCATTCCCTCGGCCCCTCAAGGCTGCACTACATTCATGGAGCTTGGAAAACTGCAGATATATTCCCAAAGTAGGGGGTTATGAGTAGCTCCCTGACAGCCACTTCTCCCTATACTGAATTCAGCCTTTTGTGATTTTTTTATTTCCAGCTTCCACTTGAACCTTATGCTAATTCTATGCAACTTGGGTAGTAGATAGGCTTTTTTATCAGTTTGGTGGAGGGACAGTGATCAGGGACCTCTTGAGATGACAGTCTGTCAGACTGTAAATCAAGGAGGATCTCTCCCTTAGCAGCCACAAAGATTAAACAGACTAATGAATCAATGTTTTAGACCATCCACTCTGGGGAGCCTTCACTTAAGTCCCAGCACTGTTGGTCAGGTCAGAAAATGCTCTTTTCTGTCAAATGGTAGGTTTCCCTATGTGGTCGTGTGCATTCATCCTCCTTTGTGCGAGCCATAAAAACCTGACAGAGGCAGATGTCAATCCATACTGTTGTGACACTTCCTCGTTCAACTCTAAAACTTTGCGAGAGCATTTCACCATCCAGTAATTGGCAAGAGAGGAGAGGCTGTGTTTGTTCATTTTGCAGAAATCAGCTTAAAAGTTCATCTTTCTATTTTTCCTTTCATGAGACAACACTTTCTGTTTAAGAATGGGCTATTTATAACCATCTTCTCTCGCCAAAACTCCCGACCCTTTGGTTTTTTTAATGTTTACTCACTTTAGGGCACTTTACCTGCATCTTTGTTCAGTCTCTTAACATAAATAACACCACACCTGTAATTTTATTCTCAGCTATGATAATTTTTTGAGATAAAACCTTTATGGAGGTACTGAATTCTGTTCAGTTTGGCAACAGTTATGTGATCCTGAAATGGTCATAAATTACAGCATATGTACTTTGAAGCAGATGTTCTGTTTAAGTTCATAGATTCTGTCTATCTCTCTGATAACTGAAGCACTGATATTTAAAAGGACCCTTATACCATTAAAAAAACATCCATGAATGCAGGGAATAATATATTTCTGTTGATGTGTATTACACTGAAGGCGCATACCCTAATAAAATAATACGATGAAAAAAAAGTTGTTTTAAGTAAATAATTTGTTAGAATTTTTTAGCAGGAGTAATACTTTCCTGGTATTTTTTGAGAACCAAAATGCTGTGAGCAAGTAATACTCAAAATAGTAAATGCACTTCATTCAGCACTTCCTCAGTGATAATTTCTGTTCCTTGAGTCAGTAAATGAAGAACCTTGTCATCTTTGATTTGATACTATTTAAAAACACAGACCTGTAACTCAAGAGATCCAGTGATGAAACAGGAAAATAAATGACTGTATTAAAAATGTCACTGCCCAGATGGTCCCATATAGAAGTTCTGATCTGAGTACTCACTAATTAAGGAGAAGGTGACTGGAATCTAAATTTATCTTCTAATTTTATATCTGACCCTTATCTACACATGAGGGGCTTGAACACATTTCATTTTTGAATGTTACCCAAAAAAGCACTTAAGCAGGTGCTTAACTGTAAACTGATGCTTGACTCCTACCACCATAAGTAGAGATGATTTCCTGAATGTGGACAATGGAGGAATTTCAAAGCAAGGTCCTAATTTTCCAGTTAAGGGAAACCGATCATGATTTATATATTTGAAGTTAATTTTTCTACAAAGTTAGTAAGTTTTCAGGCATTTTGTACTCATGGAAGCTGGCAAATACTCCAAGATACACTGAAATCCTTTCAATAACAGCAAAAGAGTTGTCTACAAGGTAAACCAGTTTACTGTGTTTCTTCTACCATGTTACAGAAATACTGGTTTTTTGGTTGATGGAAAATTGCAGTCTGTAACGTCTTATCTTACCTACTGGTAATAGCACATTCATGATTTTAAACAGCAGAACTCATTATTTTGTTCCATTTGCATGTGTGCATGAAACCAGTTTCAAAGAAAGACATAACATTGCCTAAACTGAACTTGAAGTGGTGTCCTGGTTTCAGCTGGGATAGAGGTAATTTTCCTCCCAGTAGCTGGCATAGTGCTATGGTTTGGATTTAATATGAGAAGAATGTTGATAATACAGTGATGTTTTGGTTGTTGCTGAGTAGTCCTTACACTAGTCAAGGACTTTTCAGCCTCCCAGTTACTTCAGGGAGGAAATGTGTGGTACAGAAGATTTTGGGTTGTGTGCTTAATGGTTTCATAGAATCACAGAATCATTTAGGCTGGAAAAGACCTTTAAGATCATCAAGTCCAACTGTTAACCTAACCCTGCCATCCCACCACTAAACCATGTCCCTAAGCACCTCATCTGCCCAGCTTTTAAATACCTCCAGGGATGGGGACTCAACCACTTCCCTGAGCAGCCTATTCCAGTGATTGACAACCCTTTCTGTTAAGAAATTCTTCCTAATGTCCAGTCTAAACCTGCCCTGGAACAGCTTGAGGCCATTTCCTCTCATCCTATCACCTGTTACTTGGGAGAAGAGACCCACCTCGCTACACCCTTCTTTCAGGTAGTTGTAGAGGGCAATAAGGTCTCCCCTCAGCCTCCTCTTCTCCAGGCTGAACAACCCCAGTTGCCTCAGCGGCTCCTTGTAAGACTTGTGCTCCAGACCCCTCACAAGCTTTGTTGTCCTTCTCTGGACATGTTCCAGCAACGCAACGTTTCTGTCTTCTGCTCTTTGCTTCTTACTGTTTTTCCTCTGCCCCAGCATGGGTCACCCATGGCTGCAATCCCTTAAGGATATCTCCAGTCTGAAGGGTGTCCTCACTCTGATATGGGTCACCCACTGCTACAGTCCTTCAAAGGTGTTCCTGCTCCCCTTGTGGGTTGTCCACAGCTGCAGTCCCTCAGGGGTGTTTCTTCCTTGCTGTGGGTCACTCATGACCACAGTCCCTAGAAGGTACCCCCTTCCATCATGGAGTGCCTCCTTCCAAGGGTGTATCTCCAGCCATGTCCCCAGAAGTGTCTCCACAGCAGCCTCTCCCTCTGTGTGTCTCCTGTCACATGTCCGCAGGGACATCTCCTCACATGTTTCCTGCCCCTTACAGCTGCAGCTTTTTCATAAATATGTCAGAGCTGAGGTGTGGGGTGCTCCCCTGAAAGGCTGCAGTTTTGGGACCTGATGGGCTACTCACATCAGTTTCAGAGCTGGCTGGACCTGGTTGTTGCTGTCACAGGACCATTCCTGGCTTCTTCGCACACAGGGCACCCTCCAGCTACCTGCTACCCAAAATCTGCCAGGTATGCCCAAGGCAGTGCGCTTTTCATCCAGATCCTTCTTCTCTGGGAGAAGGCTTTTCTTCACAGAGATGGGAGAAAAGTGCAAGAGAGGATCTCATGAACATGTTATTTCATGGGGCCTACAGGGAAGGGTTCAGACTAAGTAAAAAGAAAGCAATTCTGATGTCATGAATTATTTTATACTTAGGAGCACCTTGGAGACAGGGGATTCCATTTGCAACTGAGGTTTATAAACATCACTAGCATCCTTTTTTTGTAGATCTTTCTTAACAGTGGCATGCAACAGGGGTACAAACCAGAGGCTTAAAAGAAAGATATAACACAGAACAAGAAAAGCTGGAAGATATTCAGTGAAATTCCCCAAATATAACAAGTTTCACCCTGGAGCAACATATCAAAATGCTTTAAAAGTTTCCAGAGATTTTTTTTCCATTTTACTAATATTTAATTTTGTTACAGAGTCCCCATGCATTCATTTGCCTGGGCAGTAGCCATCAGTGGGGCTGTCACTGGCTATCCCCAAGCTTGCAGAGATAGCATACAGCAACTTTGTCTGAGAATGTAAAGGAGAGCACAGAAGAAACTCAAAAACTTCTTTACAGGGCAATGATCATATTTTTTGCATTTCGAATGTATAACAACATGACGTTCTCATCTTTGTATTATCTTCATAATGCATAAACTTTACTGTTCTTGGTTTCATTCCATGTTGTTCTAAACTTCCAGCACTTTACACTTGTGCATGCATGCACACGTCTACTACAAAATTTTATCTGATCCTACCGCAGCTAAAACACGTGAAAGCTGCCACTGTGTATACTAATTAACTGAACACTGATTGAGAAAGGAAGTACGCCAAGAAAGGGAAGGGAGGCACCCATGGCACAGCAAACTGTTCAGAATCATCTTGTCGCTGGTGACTACTGACTTTCTGTCCTCTTCTGGCTGCTCTTGCTCATAGCCTTGCTGGCCATTCAGTCCCTTTAATCAATCCTCACATCAAGTCACAAATTTTAATGCCATCTGAAAATCCAGCTGCGGGGTTTCTGTGGTCTTGCAGGGGGCTAGCTTGAAGGGTGCTTGCACAAGGACAAGGAAAGAAATGTCTTTTGGGGTCCCTATCGTGATCCTTCAGTCACAATAACCCCATGCAGCGCTACAGACTTGGGGAAGAGTGGCTGGAAAGCTGCCAGGTGGAAAAAGAGCTGGGGGTACTGGCTGACAGCTGGCTGAATATGAGTCAGCAGTGTGCCCGGGTAGCCAAGAGGTCCAACAGCATCCTGGCTTCTATCAGGAATAGTGTGGCCAGCAGGAGCGGGGAAGTGATCATGGCCCTGTACTTGGCACTGGGGGGGCCACACCTTGAATACTGTGTTCAGTTTTGGGCCCCTCACTACAAGAAAGACATTGTGTTGCTGGAACATGTCCAGAGGAGAGCAACAAAGCTAGTGAGGGGTCTGGAGGGCGGATGTGGAGTGGCTGAGGCAACTGGGGTTGTTCAGCCTGGAGAAGAGGAGGCTGAGGGGAGACCTTATCGCCCTCTACAACTACCTGAAAGAAGGGTGTAGCGAGGTGGGTCTCTTCTCCCAAGTAACAGGTGATAGGATGAGAGGAAATGGCCTCAAGCTGTTCCAGGGCAGGTTTAGACTGGACATTAGGAAGAATTTCTTAACAGAAAGGGTTATCAATCACTGGAATAGGCTGCTCAGGGAAGTGGTTGAGTCCCCATCCCTGGAGGTATTTAAAAGCTGGGCAGATGAGGTGCTTAGGGACATGGTTTAGTGGTGGGATGGCAGGGTTAGGTTAACAGTTGGACTTGATGATCTTAAAGTTCTTTTCCAACCTAAACTATTCCATGATTCTATGATTCTATCCTTAATCCTTGTCCTCTTCATGATAAGCATAAAAGGAACTAGACTGGACTGTTATCTTCTTTATTAAACCAACAAGAACTTCAGCAATGAGTTTTGGGAGGGCCAGTACCATAGCTCCACTGCTTTCATGTGGGGTTTTTTTTCTTACTGAGGTGGATGGGAGGAACCGATCTACTCTTCTGATAATCCAGCCAGCTGCAGAGGGTTGGATACAAGTGCAGCTCTTTACCTCATGAAAAGGCTGCTGCCTTGTGCCAATGGAGTTGGGGAAGAATGATCAAACAGCATCTGGGTTTTAAAAAAAAAAAAAAGTAAAAAAGAAAATAGAACGTTTACATTAGACTTTCAGACACTGCTAACATCAAAGATGGGTGGGCAAGGCAGGGTTTCCTGAGGTAAATAATGAGCTGATGCAAATATAAAAGACCAAACCAAGGATCACAAAACATTTTTATGCCTCATGTGTATCCTATAAAGAATTCTGCTGCTTCCATAAATACCGCATGAAATTTAAGAGTTAAATCTTTCAGTTTAACCTACTCATACTTCTGAAGAAAGGCAGAGTAGATGAACAAGCATAAGCTTTTTAACAAAATATTGCATGTGCTTAATACTATTTTTGTCACCGACACGCATTTTGTTCATGGTGTCAGCCTGTAACGTTCAGCAGTACACACAGCCAGTCCTGCGCTGACTGGAGTTTGATCTTCTCACGGGCGGGTTTCAAGGAGCAGTGGGAGTGCATTTAACAGCCCTACCGCTAGGTATGGCTGCTTCCACACACTGTTGCAACGGTTGCTGCCTAGCTGGGCCGCTGATCCTTGCTCCAGTTCTAGGATGTGGAAAAGACTTTTCCTCTTTCCAGCTCCTTATTAACAGGCAGATCAGCTGGAAGAGTATTCCCCTCAAATTTAACATGCATTAAAGCAACAAAGCAGTCCCGCTGGTATAAAATGACCACAGAGTCAAATACTGGAAACTTGGTTGTCATTGGAAAGTAGAGAATGAGATTCTGGTCCTACTAAATTTTATGGGAATGCTATAATTTTACTGGGGCCAGGATTTCACCCTATACTCTAAAATGAAATCCCAATCAAATTATTCTATGGAAGTTAACTAGTGATTATGTTACTGTCTTCATTAATGTCTCTATTAATCTTTCTTTTGTAAGATAGGAATCAAATAATTAAATATTACACATTTGTGGTTTAGTGAAATGCACAGGAAAAGGTAAAGGCATGAACTGAAAAGTAAAGATATTTTCAAGTTTAAAGAACCATGTGATCTTCATATCACTGCATGAACAGAAAAGATAAGGGACCATATCAAAGATCTGTAATTGGATTAGAAAATGATCTAATCATATGGTGTCTTTATTCTTTAGATTAAGCCATTGTCAGAAAAAAAAAAGAGCAGGGAATAAAAGGGGAATAAAAAGAGAAAGCAACCCTTCTTTTATATTTCTTAAAAACAGACAAAACAAAACAAGGAATATTCAGACGGTGGAAGATGGGACAACCTGATACCAGCATAAGTCAGTTACACCTCTCTCTCAGGCTAAGCTTTGTATTCACTCTTTGTAATAATTTGATTAAACAGTGACAAACTGATTGCTGAACCCCAGCCTCACTTGCTGCAGTAGCACCATGCTAGTTCCATCAGCTGGGATTACTGCACTTCTCATCTGCAACTTTCTTCCAGATCCTGGGGATAAGAATTACTACAGCTGAATTGTCATTGTGTATGTGTGTCCTGGTTTCAGCTGGGATAGAGTTAATTTTCTTCATAGTAGCTAGCATAGTGCTGTGCTTTGGATTTAGTACTAGAAGAATGTTGGTAGCACACTGATGTTCTTAGTTGTTGCTAAGTAGTGCTGAGACTACTCAGGGACTTTTTGAGCTTCTCCTGCTTGGCCAGGTGCATAACAAGCTGGGAGGGAGCACAGCTAGGACAGCTAACCCAAACTGACCAAAGAGCTATTCCATACCATGTAACGTCATGCTCGGGGGGGTTAGTCGGTCAGTGGCTCGGGGAGGGATTGCTGCTCGGGACAGGCTGGGCATCGGTCGGCAGGTGGTGAGCAATTGCATTGTGCATCATTCATTTTGTATATTCTGTATATTCTATTACCATTCTCATTATTACTATTATTATTATTTTCTCTTATTAAACTGTCTCTATCTCAGCCCATGGCTCTAATCTTTTCTTCTTCCCGATTCTCTCCCCCATCCCACTGAGGGAGGGGGGAGTGAGCAAGCGGCTGTGTGGTGCTTAGTTGCCAGCCAGGTTAAACCATGACAATGTGATTAGTAGTAATCACAGGCATCTGGGAGAGCATCCTGTAAGCATATCACCTAAAGATCTGGAATCTCCAGGTGTGTTTATCTTTTGTTACTTCACATACTTTTCACACCACTAGGTACATAAGAAGCATGTCATGGAGGAGAGTCCAGGTGCAGAGTTGAGGCATAGATTATGGCCTCCAGTAGACCTGCCCTAGAGGATGCCTATGTCTATAGTCCCCCCAGCAACAGCACAGGTCTGCAATGCCTCTCTTCCTTGGCAAGCCTGGCTGGGACTGATCAGAAAGATTTGGTGGGAGCTCAGATGAGATCAGAGAGCGGAGGAGAGGGTGTGGTGTGCTTGAGGGTGGTCCTGGTTGTGGTGTCAGACTGCAGAGGTTGGGGGACTGGTTGTAAGCTGAAAGTTGTACGTGGGAGGGGACCTGTTTATGAAGTAGGATGAAAGTAGTTGGGAGCTGAGGTAGTAAGGAAGTCATGGGTTTGTAATCGTGGTTTGGAGAGCTGTATGGAGTATGGCTAGGGGATGTGGCACCTTGCCAGGTGATTTTGGAAGGTGTCTCCTAGAAGCAAAACATTTGCCCTTTATCTGAGCTCTGTAAGTGCATAACATGGGTAACAGAGAAAAACAAACGTAAGCAGCACCGTTTCTGCCAAAGCACGTTCTTTGGAGAGCACATCCTCCTGCAGTGAAAGTGGACCCTCCTGGCAAGGCTGGAAATGTGGCAATCTTTCTGCATTAACAAGGAGCTGTTAACCAAATACATAAATAAGTTGGAAACCACAAGAACAAAATCTCACTGTTTCCATATGTCTCTTGGCTGCATCCCTTTAGTGGTTGTGCTGCTGAAACTTCTGAGCATTATATGAAGTCTGTTAACTATGAGTTAGATATGAATGTGACCACATTTATTGTTGATTTTGACACAACCCATGAAACCACCCAAAAAGAGAGCCCTGAAAGGATGCCTGAGAAAGTCGTTGCTAATTTCACTCAGTAAGTTCCACATTGCCCCTGTGGGAAAAGATCGAAACTCAGCAGTAAGGGAGCATAGTAAAAGAAGGAAAAATATCCCCCACGTGCAAACAAAGACAGGAAAACACACTGGCAAGTTTCTATCCTATTACAGAAGCATAACTGTAATCCTTCCAGCAAAGTGATGTTAACTACCAAAGAGGGGCAGGAGCTCTCCAGAAACTCACAGTCTGTCATGGAGTATGTTCATAATAAGGGAAATAAGCCGACTTGTGCTTTTACTTGGGTATGACATCACTGACAGCCAATTAGAAAGTTCCACTTGTGTCATTTCATAATAAAGAAAAGACTATTCAGCACTCACTGCATCAAAGAACACATGTCACAGAGATTTGCACAGAAATGGGTTGATTAATTTTTAATGAATTATACCAGGAAAAGTTTCCTTGTATAAATTGCTGTGAGAATACCAGTGATAACCCATGCTTGAATAAAGAGTTTCTGCATGTGTGGGTTCTACAACTACAGAGACACTGAGCAAAATTGAACTAAAAATGGTGCTACTCACCCTAATCTATCCAGTTCATAACAGCAGTAAAGCCAGCATGGGGTGCACAGTAGTGCAGGTTTTAAAGGCCATTTTATTCCCTGGAAGTGTGTCCTGTAACTAGCAGAATGCTTTCCAGCCGTCTTTGTTTTCAGTTTGAGAGTGGATGTCACTCTTGAAAACAGACCTTTGCTGAATGTTGCCTGGGCTCAGTACAGCTTTTAAATTCTGTAACCCACCCTATGTGTCTTTGGACTTTGTGACCGAATAGGCTTTTCTTGCATGGGAAGGTATGAATCTATCAATCAGCTGATGCACAGGCTAGTGCTAAACAGAGCATCCTTCTGGACCAAAGTTGTTCAGCAATATGGCATTGTTTGTATTTCAACATGTGTCAAGAAAAAAGGCATTTCAATAAAGATGTGAAGGAAAGAATTATCTTGACATGAGCGCTAGAAAAGCTGACCCACTGTGGTGTACGGCATGGAGCTCAGGTGCTATCGTCCATATATTTATACACAAGTAGTCCTCAGACTTGCAGCAGCCCCTTCACACTAGCCATGGACATTCTTGTCTTTGCGCAAAGACCTGATGGTGGTACTAGTGCTGAGAACAGTACAAACAAATAAGGATTTCTTAAAGTCATCACAAAAACACCTCTTTGAAAAGTGTGTAAATCCAGGGTTTGGTTGGGTACCTTTTCAGCATTTTCAGCCAATTCCTTTTGAGAGTTTGAGAGCACCCAGATTTCAACATGGAACAAAGATCTTAAGAATTATAAATTAACTCTTGGTTCAAGATGATTTGATAGAAGACGTAGTATTGAATTAATAGTTTAAACTTAAAATAGTAAAGATGGACCCAAATTAAACCTTTTAATCCATTCCCATACAGACTTTTGTTGGCTAATACTAAATCTATGTGTGACCTTGGTTTCTGCAAAATCAACCAGGCAGCCTCCTTAGCCCATGATGTACAAAGCCTTTCTTGTGTTATTCTGCTCTGCTAATAGTGGTTTCGAATTGGGATCTAGACTGTTGTAATGCAAGGAAAGTGGGAACAACAATTCTTGTCTGCTTTTGATATTGAAATGATCTGGATAAAAGCAGGGTCCCTATAGCTCCCTGATATAGGACCCTATAATAAATAAAATACGTTTCTAAAATAGTCAGAGTGAACTGATTTTAAAACAGTTTTGTGCTTTTAATATTTAGAGCAAGCACCTGAAAAGCATTTTTTCTTTTAGTTCCTTGTCATATATGTTCAGGATTCATTATGTTACTTGCAGGCAACCAGGTGAATTTCCTCTGAACGTTGTTTGTGCTGATCAAGGAATGCCAACGAATAGCGAATTTTTATTTTAATTGATCTGACTGGAATGAGCTGCCACTCTTCTTTGCATACGAACATATCTCCGTATGGAGATTTTGGTTAATTTTGTGCTCAGAATAATTTAGGATTAAAGGAAGAAATGTGGGTTCAAATACAGGAAGAGGTTTCTCACTAAGACATTCTTTCCCTCTATCTAACACAGCCATAAATCAGAGAGGGGATACCTTAGAGTGGCAACTGTAGAAAACAGAAGAAAAGTCTCATTAAAATTAATGCATAGTAGGCTATAGAGTAAATGAAAAGCCAACAGGATCTCTTTTTTCCTGATTTAACAGTTTCTGCTACCACAGGGGAAAAAAAATCCGCAGTGAGAATTTTGCCTTTTTATTTTACTACTATTCTTCACATACAGTTTGCTATAGTTTTACAATAGACAGGCAAAGAAAGAAAGATTTATTTGACCTACCTGTAAGCCTTGAAATATGTATTTAGCACAGCTGTTCTTTTGTGTTTAAACTCATCACAAAAATGCAGCTTTAATGTAACCCACCATTGATCTGCAGTAAGTGGAAACAAAATCTCTCCTTAATTAGTATCATCCAATCACTTTTTTACATTTCTACAGAACACACACTGTGAACTGTTTAATGGACTATTATTTAGAAAAGTGGCAAAGAGCTTGCAAAAAAAAAAAAAGGCACAGAGTGAAAATAAAAACTAGCAGTGTCAATGAAAAATGTGTTGCAAAATAATGGAAAAAAAAGATGTTTCGTTAAGATGGGCTTCACTGGCATTTTACTGTATAGATGAACACTGCTCCAATTACTGCCAACAATGGGGAAAGAGATAGAGAGATATAGATTCATTACTTTCAACACCCTTAACTGTCTACCACTGAATTCGCTTATCTGTTCCTTTTTCTACAGGACCTGCATGGAGGGGGGAAGGAATAAACAAAGAACTGAGTAGAGTGAATGTGTCACAAATTACCACAAACACACTGTGACTCAATGCACTTTTCATTTCTCTCCTCATTAACTGTGTCTTGCTCAAAATGAGACACTGGGTCTAAACATAATCAAGTCCCACAGATAACAATTGACTTGACTGCTGGGGCAGTCATCACCTTCTAGCTACTGGGAAATAAATTTAGAAATAAAATGAGTTAAAATAAAATTCACTCTGCTCTCTTTTCTGTGCTCAGATAATTTGAAGGCCATCAAGGCCTGCAGAAACAATCCATCTCTCTGTGAAAAGGAAAGCAGCCTGTGCCACTACCAATAAGGCATGTCTTTAGTGTTATCAAGAGTAAGTATAATTACACAGTGGAAAGGCCATCAAAGTGTCTTGGGCACTGGTATTTTTTTCCTGAGGTCTTCATCAATAGTGCTGTCGAAATGAAAAGAATAAGTGGGGGGAAAAAGGAAAAAAAATAATATCCTCCAGATTGGTGTGACTGACCTGCAATCTAGTAGAGCACATTATAATTTGAGAGTAGTAGGACGATTCAATAAAAATTTTGCTGTCTTCCACTTTAAATCAGGAAGGATTAATTTCAAGAATCTTTGTGGGTGCTCTTGTGGTCTTGGTTTTGTCAGTGCTGAAATTTCTCTTCGAAGAGGCTAAAGGACTTCCTGTTGAAGGGTATTTATACTTGCCAAGACTCTTTCCTGGCCTCTAATAGCAATGCATTTCTGATAGGCAGATTTCTGGCTGATAAAAGGGAGGTAAGGCTATTTGTTTCTGTTGAACAGTCTCCCAGTCCTGCACTTTTTATTTGGACAAAGCACCGGTGAAGTTAACTGGTTCATTATATTTCTATCAAGAGGAGCCAGGCCCCGATGTACATGTTTTAATGGAATTCCATTCGGTAAAATAAATGCACAATATGTCTGACACTGTTTTCCAGGGCAGGAATTCAGAGGTATATGCCTGAGTCCTGGCCTGTGGTGACTTACTCTGATTAGTAATTGTTGCTCTGGCAAGGAGTACCCCTGACGTGTGGGGAGGACTACTCATGAACAAGTCGTGGGAAGATCTGTATATACATGCAGAGCTAATGCAAGCGACTCGCTAGCTGATTGTCTGGTATAAAAATGTTTTTAAGAACAGAGAATCACCCGAAACCCAGCTATTAACTTGCTCCTGGCAGTCTTTTGTTTAGTAAAAACAACATCTTAGTAACTGTGGTATAAGTCCTGAAAATAATCACCCAGTCTGATGATTAGAGCCAATCTTCTAATCATCAATGTCCCCAGCAGTCATGTTGTTCTTGGAACTTTCCTCTTCTGTGGCTACTAGATCTGGAAATCACAATATCCAAAATGGTGCTTACTGTTTGCTCTTGGACAAATTAGGTCATTAAAAAGCTTTAACTGGTCTGTGGACATTTAAGTCTGCCTCAGTGGTTTGTTTCTACTGTTCACAACATGAATACATTTTGCAAACCTCAATTTTTATTAGATTTATTACAAGAAAAAAGATTAATTTGGTAGTACTTCATTGACAAAACTCTCGTTCTTAAATAATAATTATAGATCTCCTGGAGTCCAACAGAACTGAAGTAGAGCAGACCCAGTAATGTGGCCAAACATAACAAATTGAGAGGAGCAATGGTGAAGAAATATAACTGAGAGAATGCAAATGTGAAATTTCCCTGATATATTCCCTTAAAACTTCAAGGAGTTTTTATTGGCCAACTGGCAAAATAATTTCTTTTTCCTAGGTTTTATTTGGACACCAGCGTTGCCTGGAATTTGGGGGGAAAGGGTGTGAGGTCTTTTTCCAAAAAGCTCTGTGACAGAAGTCCCATTTATGACAGTGAGCTGAAGATTAAGGAGTCTGGCCTGACTAGATCTAGCTGAATGGAGAGTCAGATAACAGGACAGATAACAGATAACAGAACTCTGAGTTCTACTCCAGAGGAACTTGGGATGCACGATACTGGGAAATGGTTGAACCTCTGCCTTTATTTAGCTGTTCCATTGCACTGGCTGAAAGGACAGCGTAACTGGAACACAGTTGTGGCATATCAGCTGTATTCCTTCTAGCATATGTCTTTATTGCTCTCACAGAAGTAGTAGAGATACTATGTCAGGGTAGTGTATAGACACTAAGCTATAAAGGACATTACTTCAGACAGTAGATGAATGGGAGCTGTAGCTGTACAGATCCTGGCAAATGCTACGTTAGTCTGCCTAATTACTGCTGTGACTGAGGTGTATAACCTAGTACATTCTAAACTTGAATGGTTTCCAGGACATAAAACAAGAAAGAAGGATTAAAGATTTTTCTTTTTTTTGTAGCATTGACCCTTCCAGAAAGTAGATTTGTATTTTCTAATCCATTTTTTTCTAGTATGTGGGAAGACCATTTATGCCAAAGAATTTTTGTTCTATCAAGTAACTGAGACATAAATCCAGTTAATATCAGATCAAATTGGTTCCGTCACAACAGAAAGTAACTCAATAAAAATAAGCTAAACCTTTTTATATGTCATCATAACCTCTTCTCTAACAATAAAATTCATCACCCTAGTGAAACTCTACCTTCTTGAATCAGAATTCTCTGATTCTCGGCTGGATTGAGTGGGCAATAAAAGAATCCTCCTATTTGGTGCTCCATTTGGGGTCCAATTAGCCCAATAGGCAGGGAAGAGCAATTGCAAAAACCTCATGGGTCCCTGCCACTGCAGCAGGTGAGCATTATGCAGAGGCACCTCTAATTTACCTGAGATGAAGATGACTCATAACAGATACCCATGTTGCTGCAGCCTGTCTCTTCCAACTTTTCCACTGGAACATGTTTGGCAAACACTGTTTTCCCTTTTTATTGCTGGCTGCAGCAGCTATAACCTGGCTTA
This sequence comes from Egretta garzetta, assembly GCF_000687185.1. NCBI lineage: Eukaryota > Metazoa > Chordata > Aves > Pelecaniformes > Ardeidae > Egretta > Egretta garzetta. The sequence continues at coordinate 3,460,587 of NW_009259707.1, read as the reverse complement.
AAAGATGGTAGAGCTGTGTTCAAAAGGTGGATGGCAGTGGGCTCCTCTATCTTTTCCACTTTCAAGTTGCTATGCCGTGGTCATGAATGAGAAAGTAGACTAAATAGAGAAAACAGTTTTAAACCCAGCAATTATTATTCTCCATGTAACTGATACTCTCTCCAGTAGTCATACTTTCAAAGTTTTACTGAAGTTTGGAATATACCAATACTTCAGTTATGTTTGAGATTATTTATGTACCCAAAGGTCTGTTCTGGGCAGACAAACAGCAGGAGGGACATTTATGATCTATATATCATCATGTTACCAAGAAGTCAGAAATCACTGAATATGGCTTCCAAACAAAGTGAAACAAAAACATAGGTATTTCTTCAAGCTCAGGATTCATAAATATACATGGTCTGTATCACGTGCAGATTTTCCATGGGAGTATTATTTGGCACAGATTCACGCTGTGCCAAATTTGTGGTTTCTTAGGTTATTGCTTTTTAGAAAAATCTGTTTTTGGCCCACACATACAAACACACAAATTGAAAAGGGAAATATTTATATTGTGAAATCAAACTTGTTCACATCTTCAATGATGATTTATTAAAGAAAAATATATGGCAAGCCACAGAATGGTGAAATGTACCCTGGCTTTTGCATTCCCTGTATGAAACAACCACAAAACTCATTTGAAAACAAATAGTACTATAAAGACTTAAAGAAAGAAAATGAAGCATTTGCATGTATAAAATACCTCATACAACACATCTTCATTCTGAAAGACTAAAGAGAACTAAATGTTTCTCCAAATAGCTTTTCAAGGGCATTATTTTTTATGGCCAGGATGTTTCTGTTTCTGTAGGCACCTAGAAAACCTAGATTACTTCAATGAACCTAGATTACTCCAGTGAAGTAATCCAATATGCTATTGGATTATTTAATTGAACTGCTCTTAGGGTAAGTACAATACGTTCAGTGTTGCAGTTTTCAGTGGTCAATGAAATCTCAGAAGCAGAATACCACTAAATAACAGCTAAGTTACAGATGTTTTGTGGCAGAATGGAAAATGCAAAGCAATGTAAAGGAATACACACTAAAACTGCTGCTTTTATTTTTAAGTTTTGTTATGGATCCACTTGCATGCAAAATTTATTATTAAAGATCATATGATTCATCCTAGATAGTTCATATGCATTTTATGGTCAGATTCCAGTATAGATATAGACATCTGAAGTGTAAATATATATATATATATACATATATATATATATGTTTCTGTTAAATAAGAGTTTTCTGTAGCCAGTGGAGACTAATGTGTAGTTTTAAGGTGCAATTCATCTGTCCTTCTTTGAGGACTATGTGAAGCACAAGCTAAAATGGACATTGCTTTCTCTAAGAGCCTAGTGTGAATAGCTCACATGAAGATGTCTACATGTAGATACCTAAACAAAGAAGGATCCTAGTCCTGTTGTCTGCTATAATGCACAAAGCATGCAAGCTGTGAAGGTAGATATGGAGGGAATAAGGCGTAAAATAGTATTGGAAATTAGTAGGAAAACCAGAATTGCAGGAAGATTTGAGTGTTAGGAAAGCTTCTGACTGCTGAAAAAGCAAAGCATGTCTAAGTCAAATGTGCCGGGCATGTCTGGTGTTCTGTAAAGCAAGCGCCTCTTAGCATCTCTGAGCAGCACTGGAATATCCCACTGTGAAATAATTACCAGCCTGGCTACAACACTCTCAGTTTGCTAGCCAAAATCTGAAGGAGAAGGATAATTATGAGGGGCCAGCTCTGGTTGTTGCCAGAAGAGAGACCAACAGTGAGGGCAGAAAGCACTGAAGAGAAAGATTAGCATCCAGGCTGACAGCAAATAACAGTATACAATGTTACTAGTAAGGTGGAAGGGAAAAAAGGTATGAAAGCCTTCTAAAAAATTACTAATTTACCTGGAATAAAACTGTCTTAACAGTGTGTGGCAGTTATTTGATTAGTTTAAAAAACTAAAACATGAGAAACTTGCTTTTATAAAAAAGCACTGATAGAAATTGATAGAAAAGGGAGTTGTGAAAGGAAGAAATTTGAGTGCAGGGTACAATGCAATAGTCTTTCAAGGTCAATGTAATTCCTCTTTTCTAAACATGCTTGCTGCACAAAGTGGAATAGGAATATCAGAGGTTTGTATTTCCATCTGTTTGCTTAAAACCAGGTCTGTGCTCCAGCATGAACAGGCAAAGCTCTGATGAGCTAGAAGTACTTTGGTTCACGACGCACCCTATAACACTGCCATAGTATGCTGATTTCCTTATGATAATTGTTAAGGCTTTTATAAGTTTTAATAGCCATCACATGGTCACAAGCTGATTTTATGAAACTTTGTTCATTAGTCTCAGCAAAATACTGCAGCACATAGTTGCCAAGTAAGAATTTCTAATTGAGTTTAGTAATACACTGAAAAGGTAGTTATCACACAAAGCAAATACAAAAGCAATGTAAAGAATTTTATTTTGTTTAGAATTGAAATCTGGCAGCAGTTTTATCCTGAGTCTTAAAGAAACGTATAGTAAGCATTTAAATCAGTAGTCTCATGAACTGCTGAGATCAAAAGTTAGCAGTGGCATTATTTGTGAAATGTGAATGACCTTTGTAAATCTGTTTCTGGGCTCAGGTAGTCTTGAATTGATTGAGCATTTATGGACAGAGCCGAATAAGAGCAACAGGTGCCTTAGAATAGGACTTATCAGTGCCTAACCTGAAAACTGATTCTGACAGCACTGTCTCAGCTGGTAACTAACCCCTGAGTTTCACAGATAGGATCCACCTTGAGCCTCAGACATCCAGGTTAATTTATCTAAATGCAAGTGTCTGTGAGTATGCTAATGCCTAAGCCCCTTTTTACAGTAGAAGCCCAGGGTTCAGCTCAGATGTTCAACCATAGGCATCTAATGATGTTCAGGTATCCTAGAGTATTTAAGATATCTGCATAGGCTTGACAGATATGACATAAGACTTGGATTCTACTGGACTAATAGCAGTTGGCCAGGGAGGCTATCAAGGCATCTCAAACACGTATGTCTAGGCAAATAAATTGAGCTGTTAGTCAGCAGAGCTCAGTTTACTCAGTGTAAAGAAAACATGTAATTTGGAAAACCAAAGAACTCTCTAGACTCACCTGACCATGTTGACTAGGTCTGAATGAATATAGTGGGAATTCAGTCAGGAGACTGATGTCACATGCAGTCACATGCAGACAGATGCTTTTGGACATCGAAATGCAGGTCTCTGAATGTGGAAGTGAACCAGACCTTTAAGGTCATAGAATCATAGAATGCTTTGGGTTGGAAGAGACCTCTAGAGATCATCTAGTCCAACCCCCCTGCAGTGAGCAGGGACAGGTCTGTAAGATCAGACAACTTAGCCTTAATGTTTCCCAATTTTATATAATTTTTGAGGTTCTTAGAGGCAGCTTAGTAAATTAGCAGGGCAGAAAAGCCTAAAACCTATCTGTGCCAAAACCTGATCAAGATGAGATATTCCTTCAGCACCCTCTGATGAGCTAATTCTCACAGGCCATCTCAGCATGCCTCTGGAGTGGGACCTGCTATGCAGCAACAGCTGTCCTTATTCAAAGAACAAACAAACATATGTGCTACTACTATTACTACTACTACTACTACTACTATTACTACTACTACTATTCCTCTCTGTATAATGTACAGGAATGGTCACAATATTCATCCAGGATTTGGATCAGCTTTCTTGTTTGACTCTGAGGATTTAAGCCCCAGTACCTTTGCTAGGGACAATGAATTTTCACGTACATCTGGGACTCAGCTGACAAAGCATCTCTAACAAATGGCTTTAGTTTATCTTATCACAAATGTTAAGATTTGAGGCTTCACTCCTGATGCATAGTAGGACATGTTCTGGGATTCTGGTACACAAATCCTTTGGACTAGCATGCCTCCAAGAGTGCTCACGTCTTCTTCATGCAGAGAGTAGGGTTCACCAGAGCTTGCACAGGAATGTGTCCTACCTTGATACAGATGTTGGGCATGGGAAAGGTTTTGACTTGGCCTGAGGAATTGACAAGCTCCTGGGTCCTATGGCATGAATGCAGATCCAAAACTCTGAAAGTTACGTGTACTTTTACTAGCTTATGAAGTCATCAGATTTTAATGACCCATTATTTTGTCAAGGACATCTTCAGGCTTGCTTTCTTTAGATTATATGATTCAGTTACCTGCCAAAAGCAATCAGGATAATGTTATGGTTCCAATGACTAGTGCTAAATGTGATATTAACAATAACACTCATAACTATTACAAGAGCTTTATATTCAGGGTATAAACTAATGAGCATATCTGGTGAACCCTTTGCAACATTTTTTTGTGTTATTATATCTTCCTTTTTAATAACATAATTCAGAAAATGAAAAACAATGCCAGATTTTCATAAAAAATAGACATATACACATTGATAATCTACAAAGGCCTAATTAATTCAGTATCTCTAGGGTATGCCACAATTTACAGCTCTAAAATTATGAGGAATTACCGTGTTAAAGTCCTTTGAATCTGACTACAGGTGTTCTAGCAGTGTTCCAGTAAGAGAGTTATTCAAATCCCATTCCCATTTCTGGTGGAATTTTTATCATTTGTGTGGCTATGTTTTGCCAACAAAAATGAGAAAAGAGAAGACTCTGTTCACATTCATCTGTGGGGATTCAGCAATTAAATCAATTTGATTAACCAAAGACCCATTCTGCTGTGTATTTACATACTGTAATTACGAATTGGCAAATAGCGGGAAAAGTGGGAGCGTGGGATAGCGTGTTTTTATATCAGTTGTTCCAATACAACGCCTGTAATACTTCTAAATAAGCATTCAGATCTATTCAACTGTCTCAGAACTCCAAATGGGTGTTTTTTATGGGATTTGGGCTGTCGGAGTTTTCACCCTAAGATTCAGAAAATGAAAACATCCTTTTGAATTTAGCAAATCTTTGAAAGCCAGTAGTACAACTCCTAAGAATTGTTTTCTCCCATCTTTTGTAGTCTATATTTTCTTCTACTCTACCACCTATATACAGTCAGTTTACTTCAGACTTGCCAAACATCCAGGTTTGATCAAATCCGTTTGGTTTCCAGACTATTTAGTCGAGCTCAGATTGCAGCTGAAAATTGAGTAATACCTATGTTGAAGAAGGCTGTGAGGAGACAAGCTGACAGGCTAAATCAGCAAGGACTGCAGCCTGGAAGCTCAGCTGTCAGGCTCCAACTGGGTGGCCTCCCATGTGCTTCCAGTCCAAGCCGAGGGAGGGGCATTTAAGGGCACCAAGGGAACGTAACTGCTCTGTAGACTTAACAGTCCTGGGGTGTCATGGGGACCTGCAGGGGTCAGACACAGAGACTGTTGCATTTGGATAGAAATATATTGAGCAAAATTATTTGAATTTCTTCCCAGCTACTTGGTTATTGATCTGGCATAACTGCTGAGTGAAAAAGAAAATCTGGAACCACTGAAGCGCTACTATACACATCCATGTAAATGATCAATAGCGCTAAATCATACCAGAATACAAGAGTCTTGATTAACACATAACCCCTTGTGTTTGAAATAGCTCTGTCTTTACCATAGAAGGTAGTGTCTTTTTTCAACTCTGAATTAAAATAAAAAATGAACTCCAGTCTGAACTCATAGTACTAGTAGTACTGCTATTAATGAAGACCTTTTGTATCACCCAAATAAAAAAGTGACACTTCCTGGTAATTTTTGTATATGGTCCATACCTTCTGTTTCAATGTTAACATCTCTTTAAAAAAATCCAACATCTTTACTTAAATATTTATATATTATTTAAATTATTCTACTATTTCTTTACACTGTGAATCAAGACATGCATCTTGATTTAAGATACAAATCACAGTATCTATTTTGATTCAAAAAGTTTGCAGGGAAACCACATGTATTTAAATAGTTAAATTTAATTTACTTTTAAAAATCAGAGATTATTTCCAGTTTGTATTTGCGTAGCTTCAGCTCCTCCTTATTATGCCTTTATCTACTAGATTAAAGACCCCATTGCAAGAAATAATGCTGGTAATTTTAGACTGTCGTCATGTCATTTCTTAACCTTTTTATGTCAAGGAAACAGATTTACCCATTGACTGTAAGGTAGGTTTTCCAGGCCTCAGATAATTTCTTTTTTCAATCCTTGTCACTTTGACAACAAGCTTTTTTGAAATGGAGGTGAAAGGGCTGGGCCCAAACCCTTCTCAGAATCTCCAGCTCCCACTGATGATTCATCTGGAAGTCCTTGCTCCAAGCATGGAGCAGGCACCTTGTTTCTGATAGACTGAGCTTGTGCCAGACTGCCTTAAGTTACTGTGCGATGCTGTTCAAATGGACCCTCCACCCAGCATGCTAATGCAAGTGACCGCTTATGTTATCATACACTTGGTAGGTAACATCATTTTTGTGTCTTCTGTTAATTTTACAAGCAATAATTCCAGAAATTAATACAAATATTGAATATCACTAGGCTCAGAACAGATGTCCCTGAAATCCCCAAATGGAAAATTTCCCATTTTCTGTTACTTTAATATTATTACCTAATAGTTTTTTTTGTTCTGTATATTTACTCTTTGTCTTGATTTCCAAAGCAATATAATGTACACCTATACAAGATCTGGTAGCCTACTGTAGACTTATCTTTTTTGCCTCTATTTTTCTTACATTGACATTTTTTTCTGCCCTATATGTTTGCAGAGGAATGCTTATGATTGTACACAGCTATTGCTGTCCTTCTACAACACAAATAGGCATAAGTTTATCCACAGAACTACACAAAACTCTTAACAGAAAAGCTGTTACTTTTCCAGAACAGAGAAGTCGGAAGGAAAATCACTACAGAAAGTCCCACAGAAAGGTGTCTTTCTGAAGTCTGATCTTTCTGTAGAGTCAATAAAGAAGCTCAGACTTCTGTTTCTGAGATGTTGCAAAGTGGTTCATTTTAGGAACTTGAAGAAAAGGACATCTGCCAAAGATTCAATGGGAACAATATTCCTCTGGTTTAAAGGGGGAAAGATTGCTAGAAAGTATATCTACACCACTAGGCAGTCTTACCTAAAATAACTGATGATCCCAGGCTTGTAGATACCATGCTTGCTAACTCATCAGATTTATGTTCAGGCTCGGTATGTTAGGAGATGCTAAATCTGTTTGTGCTGTTTCAGTCAGGTGTTGTGTTTTTATTGAGAGGTGGTTGAAGAATTTGCCACTTCTCTACCTTGTATCATCCCACATTTGAGTGTGTACTCTAGCAAGCGAGTTCTTTGAGAAACTGGCTGCCCATAGCCTGGACAGGCATACTCCTTACAGGGTAAAAAACTGGCTGGATGTCCAGGCCCAGAGGGTGGTGGTGAATGGAGTTAAATCCAGTCGGTGGCCAGTTACAAGTGGTGTTCCCCAGGGCTCTGTGTTTGGGCTGGTTCTGTTTAACATCTTTATCAATGACCTGGATGAGGGGATTGAGTGTATCCTCAGC
>NW_009259707.1:3443756-3452993 GCF_000687185.1 Egretta garzetta | reverse complement strand
CAGTTTCCCCCCCCCCCCCCCCCCAAACAAGTCCCACCCATATGCATATATATATATATATAAAATGCATTTTATTTGCTTCCACATTTATGCTGGATATAGACATGTCTTCAACATCTTGACCAGGTAAGTCATCCTTCCCCTGTACTCTGCATTGGTGAGGCCACACCTCAAACACTGTGTTCAGTTTTGGGCCCCTCAGTTCAAAGAAGGACACTGAGGTGCTGGAACATGTCCAGAGAAGGGCAACAAAGGGTGAGGGGTCTGGAGCACAAGTCTTATGAGGAGCGACTGAGGGAACTGGGGTTGTTCAGCCTGGAGAAGAGGAGGCTGAAGGGAGACCTTATTGCCCTCTACAACTACATGAAAGGAGGTTGTAGCGAGGTGGGGATCGGTCTCCTCCCAAGTAACAAACAATAGGAAATGGCCTCAAGTTGCATGAGGTGCGGTTTAGATTAGATACTAGGACAAATTTCTTCACTGAAAGGGTTATCAGGCACTGGAATGGGCTGCCCAGGGAAGTGGTTGAATCCCCATCCCTGGGGATATTTAAAAGACAGATAGATGAGGTGCTTAGGGACACGGTTTAGTAGTGGACAGGTATGGTTGGACTTGATGGTCTTAAAGGTCTTTTCCAACCAAATGATTCTATGATTCTATGATTCTAAGGGAACTCTGCTGGGTCAGCTTTGCCTTTCAGCAGATTGGAAGCTCTCCCACTGCTATTTATAAAATGAGAGGGAGCTAGGAGAGCTATTCTTTCTCAGCTTAACTATTATGTCACAGTAAAGACCTGGTAATTAGTTCCATTCAAGCTAGTTCTCCATTCCTTCTTTTTAGGCATGAAGTTCAGACTACTGACAGGAGCCAACCAACCCTCCTGTGTTATACTACACTAACTCGCACACTTCCATAGCACAAGCTATTGATTGTGGATGCAAGACAGTTCAGGTATTTAGCAATCACAGAATCACATAATCACAGAATGGTTGAGGTTGGCAGGCACCTCTGGAGATCATCTGGTCCAAACCCTTGCTCAAGCAAGGCTACATAAAGCCACTTGCCCAGGACCACGTCCAGACAGCTTTTGAAGATATCCAAGGAGGGAGACTCCACAACCTCCCTGGGTATGTCTGTAGGGACATTCCCAGTGGGTTCTTCATGAATGTCTCAACTGCAAGGCAGTTAATGGGTCACCAATGCCTTTTCCTTGAGGCTATACATAGAATAGTCTCTAGGCTCACTTCTCAGCATGCCTGCTGGGGGGCTGAGGACAGCCTTTTATTTGAAGATATCAAGTCTATGGAAACAGAATATTTTTCCTCCTAAGGTTTTTCTTGGTCTTGTACCAGTAGAGCTCTGTTACAAGCCATTTCCTAAAAATCTGTAGATACATCTAGGGTGATGGAATCTCGGTAATCTGTCCACTCTTTATTTCAGTGAAAGGGTAGTCTAATTTTCATATGGTCATCTTCTTGTCTCGATCACTACTCATCCTTAAGCCTAGGACAGTGGCAATAACTCTATAGTGAGCATTTCTGATATTCCAACCTGTTTTTAGGATGTACTAGTGCCATTTCATTGGAACACAGTCACAAAAAAAGGGCCTGTATGGACTCTAGTCCAGTAAGTCAGGGCCATAACTTGAAACTATGCAGGTACTGAGAACAAATGGAATTCAGGAAGGAGTAAGAAGCCTTAATCTACTCACATTTGTTTGATGAGGAAGAAGGCAGGCAGGGACTGGTAAATTCAGAGAGTAAGAGATGTGGCTAATGCTCTAATATGATTTTTGTTTTGCAGGTTTTTTCCCTAAATATATTTTGTTCGAAAGCATATGAGTGAGAAAATTCAATTTGTGGAGCTCAAAATACTATCTTTTTTTTCCCCTGCAGATTGTAGCATCGTATGAACTTCTAGAATGACCTCAACTGCTACACTGAAGTGGGGGTAAAGATGCAAAAATACACTGTGTGTAATGGGAGTAAAAATATACAGAAATTATTGAAAAAAACCAAAAAGGCAAGATTCATACCTATAAATATGTGCCTCTTCCTCAGTTTTTGTTATATGCAGTAATTTAAACAAAGCATATTGAACACTTGATTTTGAATAAATGAGGTATGTGACTAAAATGCCTTTTTTATCAGAAGATTATCTAGGTCACTACAGTAAAAAAGTGCATCAGCAAGAAGGAGTATTTGCTGTGTTGATAGTCCTCTGAGCATCTTCAATGAGAGCCTGACTAGAGAATGAGAAACTGTTCTGTTGCCAGTTTTCAGTAACCATATGTTGTGTGTCTCCTGAATACTGACTGCAGAGAGGTGTTTTGGATCTTCTAGACACCAGTGAAAGAAAATATTTCTAGTTTCAGAAGGGAAAAAAAAAGAGAGTAGACCTTTATGATCATGTTTAATTGCTCTGTTACCAGCAAAACTTGTTGGTTGATGAATCTACCGTCTTTTATCCTTGGTCAAACCCAATTTGTTTTCATTAGCATCTCTTTCTTCTAAAATCATCAGATAAGAATTTTATTACTGCTGTGGCACTTTCATGTGCCTTGAATGTCTTGAATAGGTATTTTTTCCTGTATCACAATCATATTCACATAGTTTTTACGTGAGCTGGTGTGGTTGCCTCAGTGTGAGCTGGTGAGGTGTTCTCGATGTATCTGCTCCAGCTGGTCTTGAGATTCAGTGAATCTCAAGTCAGTAAAGACAATCCCAACAGTTTTTTAATTCCTCTGGTCAGAGAGGTTGCAAATATAAATATATTTTAGCATCACATGTTATAGGTTTACACTGAACAAAACAAAAACATTCAAGTCCCTCCTGTCATGGGAAATAAAAAAGAACTAAAATGCTGTAACAGTTACTCTTTTTATTGCAGTTGTTGACTCCTGAGGAGTTAGTCTGACAGAATTTGATTAGGTCTTAGAACAAATCTCATATGAAAACATAGGGGTTAGAATTTTCTGTGCATGAAGCTCATTTTGTCGCATTGGCGGTATCCTCAAATGGCAGTAATCAAGTGATGTGACATAACTAAAACCCTGCCTGTAGCCTGTGGATCAGGAGATATAAAACTAACCTCAAATGGTTCAAATTCTTCTGATAAAAACAGGACAAGCTAGCATCTGTTGTCATCCAGTCCTGAAAGCTGCTACCTCTCACTGGAGAAAAATGACATAGGTTTATGCTCAGGTCCCATTAGTTTTCACTTTTAAGAAAATAATTCTTTGAAGGGAATAATATTTTTTCAACACATTTGTGCTTGTAAGTGCCCTATGGAAGAGATGTGTGAATAGATGGATACCTATACACACACATGAAAGTGTATGTATTAAAGTATATAATTAGATACTCTTCTTTCTAATTATCTTTTTTTTTGGAAACAAACCAGAATATATTTTTTGTCTGTCCTTCTAGGACAACCAGGAAAACTTTTAGGAATCTATACCATAGCCTAGGAGCAACACAGTGGAGAGGTCTCTTGTCTTTCTATTAAGTTGTACACATATCTCCTCTGAGGGCTTGGATCTGTATTTTGGATTTTAGATGTTAAAGTTCTCATACACTCATTCTAATTACATAGTTCTAGACTACACAGTTCCCCTATCCTACTTTAGTCTTTACCTCTATTTTGTCTTTCTGAGAGGTCCATTATTTTCAAACAGTTCATATTTATTATTAATCATTTCTTCCTCTAAGAATAAGCACCTTGATCATATTTTCAAATATCCTATATTGGCTTGAATATAAAAAAGGTAAGAAACATCATCATAACTTGCATTTTTACAGTATTAGAGATCTCTCAACAGATGCCATCTAAGAAAGTTTAGCACAGTGAGAGCTAACTTAAAGGCTTCCAGTGGCTATCACAGTAAAAAAAAAAAACGTAGAAAAGAGTGTCTTGCTATTATTCCTCTCAGAGAAATACAGATTAGAAACTAATTTGTGAATAGAAATCATTTTTTAGGTTCACTGTTATCAGGACAATCTATTTTGTGTTCACTGAACTATGTTCAGCGTTCAGGACCAAGAAGTGCACAATAATCCAGGCACTCCAGCTGTGGTAGGACATCTTAGATGTAATCATTCAAAGCAAATATTTGGCTCTATTTCTTCAGGTGATGAATCTCCTAGCCCCACTGCCAAACACTAGCAAAGCAAAGCTTGTACTGAAAAAGCAGAACAAGAGACCTCTTGAGAAGAAACTTCTGCTTTGGGTTCTGGCAGTCTGACGTCATTGTTGTTAAAGCATCAAGTGTTGACAGTGGCAATGGCACTGCATCCACAGAAACTTGCAAGGTTAAAAGTTACATTAGGTAGAATTTCCACACTGTGGATCAGAAGCCACATATCTGACTCAGTTACTGAGTTTTTCACATTGCTTCCATAAAGCAGAGGCAATGGACAGTGATACAACTGGCCATAGCAAAATTCCTCCAGTCTGAGACTTCCTATCTGGCCTAAAGTGACGTTTTTTTCTATTGCTCCATTCTACGTCCTCAGCATAGAGGAATACTGTGATTTTGGTAAGATATAAAGGGCAATAGTTAACTTTCTACTGTCCTTTTGTACTCCTTTGCATGATGCCATGAACATAGGATGGTAGCCAGCTGGCAGAGTCTTAAACAGTCTTGAAATAACAGACTAGAGAAAATCAAAAATGCCTACGACACAGGATGACAAATATATGCTCTGCTGCTGAGCTAGTTAAAAAAAGATGAAAATCCATGTCAAAATGGACCAAAACTCGCTCTTCCTAAACTCCCTCTGTAGCCGGAAAAGGCAGTCCACTAAGGTGTGGTTCAGAGCAGGTGTTTCAGTAGCTATGAATTTCTCTTTACAGGAGATTGGGCTCTCAAGGAGGAGCTTAGGAAGGGCAAAGATTGGGTTAACTTGCTAAAGGTGAAGGCTTTGTGAGCACTTTCATTCAATGTGTCTCTTAGGTGTGGAATCCCTATCCTCTGTCCATAACAGTTTTAACTTGGGCTCCAGCATGGAGCAGAGAAAACAATTTCCAGCTAGGGACACATGGGACTGGACTACAGGCTAGTGCACATCAGCATTTTGCCCCTCTATAGAAACCAGATTTGAGCCGTGACTATCCGAGCTTGCCCCTGTCCCCTCGCATGCTTTTCTGATGTGTTCCAACAGGCTGGTAGCTTCAGATATCCTCCAAAACTTCATAACCTGCTCTGTATACCCCACTCTTGGCACCAGAGTACAAAAAGCATTATCAAACAGTTCACTCCTTAGCATACATGCAGCTTATACAAGCTATGGCTCAGGTACAGATAACTACTGCCTTGGGCTTGGAAGGAGGTAGGGCTCCAGGCAACTATATCTATACATCTCTATACCTGTGCCTTTGTCCTTGGGAGATGTCTCAGCCTCATGCCAAAATGACCAAATATATGCATTAAAAGAAAGCTAGTTATGTGAATCCATGTTTGTATGTAAGGCAGCCAGCATCCCCAGCACGTATAAACTTTATTTGGAGCTGTGTGGGAACACCACCTGCTCACGCTGCTCCAAGAAATTCCACTTAGAACATTCAGAAGCAGCTGGGATGTGAATATTTGATTCATCTCATCAGAAGCTGAAATTAGGATTGAAAACATAGATCATGTATTCTACTAACATTCCAAGAAAATATTTATTTCTTAATATTTGTTGTTCAGTGAGATATCACAAACTGCTTATCATTTCCAGCTTGTTTATGCTATGGGTGGATATGGTTTATATTAAACTTTGCAAATGACTTTAAGGTGGCAAATTTACCATGATTCAAGCCTGCTGACCTACAGCTAAAGTACAAGGTGCAGCTGGAAGTAGTTGTTTCCATTTTGACCAACAGTCATACAGCATATAGTGCTATACAGCATTGTGGGTGGGGGAAGCAATTGCCTGCGTTTTATAATTGTATTAGTTTTCTACTCCTGTAATTTTAGAGACCATCACAATTCAAACAAAATTCTACCTGTCCCAGCAGGGAGTAGACTGGGGACTCTGCAACTGATAGCAGTAAGTCCACTGAATAGTGTTCACTGGCCCAAGTAGCAGCGCATTTTTCTTTACACAGACATAAGGGGAAGCAAGATGCAACATACAGCAACTTTTCCTCCACTACAAAGAGCTAGTATGCCTGAGGCTTCTTTTGATGTCGCTCAGTTCTTGAAAAATTGGGTTCTTGTGCTGTCCTAAAGCCTTTTACCAGTCCTGCTATATGCCATGCACTATTACTTATTTTCTATTCATAAATTAAAGGATTGACTGTAACAATGATCTTTGGAACCGTTTTACTGAAATAACAGATCAGGCAGGGGCAGATTCTCATTCCTCCACTATTCTAATGAATAGCTACTTAGTGAAGTTTACTGTATTCCTACTTGCATATTCTCCTAAAAAATACCACACCTCCTACAACTACTAGCTGTATTTGGATGCACAGCTAGTTTTGGATCAAAAAGGCTTGTTATTTTTTCCTGAAGTGGCAATAGAAACAAAAAAATCCAGATCACAAAAGTACAAAAGCACCTTCTTTGAGAGTTCATCTGAACAGGTCAAGCTACTGGTATGAAACCAAAATATCTCCAGAAATATTAATTTACTAATTCCTGCGTGGGTAGGTATCATTAATTTGAGTACCTCATCAGAGTAAGTGCCTCAAAACAATTATTTCTCCTCACTGGTTGAAAAGTGAAAAAGAAATGTTAAATTCATTTAAGATTTCCTCTCCGCCCCTTTTTTTTCTTGCATGTCTTGCTCCACATGCTCATGTATAAAAATTTCCACTCAGAGCCCCCAGGCCAAAGCTAGTATGGAACATTTGGAGAAGAAGCCAGACTTATCTCTGAGGAAGTAGATGACTTTTAGCCAAAATCAAATTTTTTGAGTAATCTGTTCTACAAAACAGCCAATGTTGGCAATACCAGGTTGTTTGTTTACCTTGTTATTAGTTGAGACATTCAGCTTCTTAAATAAATGTTCTCTATTTTGCATACTCAGATCAACTCTATACCACACAGTCAACCTGGTCTAGATACCTTACATAGTCCCCTTGATGCAGTACTTGACTACCATTGACTCTACAATACACTTCTCCTCCTCTTTCCTTGCAGGCAAAGAAGTGCCATTATCCACACTTCATCTGTAGGACATTGAGGTACAGGCAAACACCAGTTCCTGAAAAAAGTCAGTGGTGGAGCAGGAATTGGTTCTTGCTCCATGTGCCCTAATCTTCCTAGTGCTTATGCAAGGGTAAAAGTATGGGTGGAGGGGACCCAAAGACTGTCCTTGCTTTTGCATAGATCAGAAAAGACCCTTTTTTGATTATATCCCTGCCTTTTGCAATTACATCCCTGGTTATTTTCCCAGGGCATTCCCAGAGGGAAGGTGGTGGGGATGGACTGTGTAATCTAAACCATAATCTAAAGGCCTGAACACCTGGAGAAATTCATGCCTACTTTCTGAAATTTCCCTTGTGCCAGCGTAGCTCCACTTCCCTGTCTGCTTGTGGCAGTAACTAATGCCATAGGTTGACCCTCAGTAGGTAAAATTAAAATCATCTGCACAGGCTCAGAGGGCTTACAGTGTTTAAGGACTCTCTGGCATTGGATACTTCTGAAAATACTTGAATATCTTAGAAACCCAACAACAAAATACACAGTAACTTCCCTCCTTGATAATTATCAGTAAATTGTGACTATTATTAGAACAGCATAAATCCATCAAGAGCTGGAAGTTGCCAGATCTCCTCCAGCCTGAATTTGAATGTGGATTCCAGGCCTCCTGTATGGAAAGCCTGCATGTGTAGAGTGTGAGTGTGCACCTCTTGATCTCTTTTAATCAAGAGAAAAATGGATAATGTAATAGCAGAGTTTCGAGAAAGAATGCAAATTGCTGTGCATTGCAATGAAATGTTTCCCCTTAGGATTAGAGTGTCTGGTAAGACTCCTCTGCATGAGCTGGAGCTGATATATGAAGCTTTTGCTTGCATAAAGGCAGATAGGTTAGAGCTCAGCTGGGCCAACCTTAGGGCCTGGTTCTCCAGTACTTAATCAGGCAAAGCACCTGCAGAAGTCAGAGAGGTTTGCCCCTTAATGAGAATTACCTGACTAAATCTCCCTCTGCAGGGCTGGCAGTGTAATCCTGCTGCAGTAAAATGATACATAAGGGTCCCTTAATAAAAGTCTTAATTTGCTTTGACCACTGCTAGCATTTTAGGTCTACAATGGCCTTGGAAGTTATCGGTTGTGCTTTGTTGGCCAGCACATTACGTTCGGAGATAATTCCTCTTCAGTGCTCTCTGCTGAAATCCACTCATGTCCTTTCTGCTGCATTCAGCCTTTCCTCCACCTCCATCACTCCTGTAGGGATGAGAGGGACTGGGACTGCTTGCTTCTTCCTTTTTTCTTCCTATGGAATTGTCAGTAAACAAAAATATGTCATATTTATTTACCAAGAAAGATTAAATCATACTACAAATTAAAGAGAAATGTATACTACAAAAATACAATTAAGGGCTCAGATATTTGATCAAAGGTACTACATGGCAAAAAAAGTTACCATGTGTCAGCTCAACCACTCGTGAGCTCTCAGCCTTCAGCAAAGGAGAGGAAATGTGTTCTAGAGCAGCCACAAGTGAAAAAAAAAGTTGTTACCTTAAGTTTTGTTAGTTCATGTTCTCCTTACATGTCAAAGATGATGTTACCGTGGCTCAGCTGATGGTTGGTTAGAAACCAGTAACTTGACCACGAGTCTGAATCACACGTTTGGGTAACATGACATAAGATGGGGATAGTGTGGGGAGCACCGCTGAGAGCACCTCATATGACTTGCAAGTGGGAATATATTAGCACCGATCTCCCAAATTTCATTCTTCTGATATAATTTCTGTTTTGTTAAGCCATTTTTGATGAGTGAGATATCTTACTGCCTCAGAAAAAAAGCAGTGAGTAAGATAGATGGTCTGGTAAAGCAAAGGCTGCATTTTTAATAGCAACTACATAGTTCATCCCTTCACAAATCTGTCAGGACACACTCTCTACAGCTGCCAGAACAATGGCCATAAAGCAGAGCAGTGTTTAATTTTGTTAAGTCTGAAATACAGATGCAACAATTATCGATATTGCTACATAATCCCACCTAGTCAAGCCTCCTGGAAAATCTGCTTAAAGCAGCTTTCTACCACTGACACCACTAACACCAGCTGATAGGGTGGAGAAAC
>NW_009259707.1:3436877-3443478 GCF_000687185.1 Egretta garzetta | reverse complement strand
CAGCTGATAGGGTGGAGAACCTCTTCCCCGGCCCACTAAGAGTGAACTAGCCAAAATGCAATGCAAACCGAGGACTCCAGCAGGAAGAAACAAACTTGATGCCAATAAGTAAACTGAGGTGAAGAATGAGTGGAGCAAAGAAAACAGCACTGACTGATCTGTGAAAACTAGTAAGAACTCCAAGAATTGCCTGAGCTCCACCCAGATGTGAGGTTGCTCATGATGAAGAAGAAACTTTTCTCCATTCCTTCCCATGCCTGCCACATGCCAGGTCATCCAGCCTGCATGCTGTCTGGCACACGATACCATCTCATTTCAAGTAAGTGGCAACAGCCTTCCTAGTCACATTAGCACTTCTTTGGACAACTATTTTTATACAAGGAGTACTTTAAATGTAGCAAACAGAGCTAAGCACAAATGGCAATTAAGCAGCCGATGCCCTTGGCATACTTTAATACCTTTGCTATAAAGTGGGTGACATAGCAGTCTTTCTAATATTTTTCACCTAGTTTTCAAAGTGGACACAAATTTGGAATTATAATTCATGAGCGTAATGATTCAGAAAGAAATGCAATTACCTGTGTTTACTTTAAGATAAGTATTCAGAAAAGCAAGATGACTTCTGTTTGTTGGGAAGACCTGTTGTCAGGGCTGCAAGTTTATGGATCATTCCTCACATCTATTGCTCTACTGCAAAAAATGGGAGGTATTTTGTGAGCGCAGACTGTATCAGCAAATAAAGATGCTAAGCTCAGCTTCAATGAATTCCTGTCCCTCTCTTTCCTTGTTCCCCCTTCCATCAAAATTCCTACCCCAACTTGCTGAAGTTCACCTGCAGGTTCCCAAACACTGGAAATGCAGAGGAAGCTGCAAAAATGATTAAAAAAGACGTAATTTTATATATGAAAATATTTTAATATATAATGTTAATTTCCTGACTTCTTTCTGGAGGGTACTGTATTGCCTGCAGGGGTCACTGTGACTTCCTCAGGCCTCTTCAATACTTCTGCATTCCAAACAACCAACACTTAAAATCATCTAAATATAAGAAAAAAAGCTTTTTTATTCCCTACAAAATTACTATCCCACCCTCAACCCTTCTTAGCAGGACTTTAACAAATGGAAATAGGTTTTTTCTCTTACGTTTTGAGGTATGGGGCAAGTACATGATTTATCAGTAGAACTAAAATTTGGCCCTCTCCACTTGTCCCCCCTTTGCCTTGCAGTTCAACAGAAAGGTCTTGAAGGTATTTCAGGGTAATGACAGAGAGAAGTGATCTGTAATCTGAGTAATCTAGATGATACCCAAACCCCCTGCCTTCCCCCCTCTCTGGTGTTTCTGTCACTGGTGCCTGTCAGTCCCTTGCAGACGTGTTACCATCCCGTACGCCGGCCCTTCTTCCACTACTTTTGTGCAGTAATAGTACAATAACTTTCCTGTACAGTGACTCTCTGTATCCATAAAAGAAGGGGCTGGGTTTTCCTCTTAAGATCACATCCCAAAGTCTTTGCTCAGTCTTTACCCTTGCAAAATCTCATTCAAATCAATGGATATTTGCATGAGAAAGCACTCACTTAAAATTAGACCTGAGTGAAATAGGGGGTTGTGAAGGAAAGGGGGAGGTAGTGGTGGTGGGTAATAGGTACTTTCATAGATTAACAGCACAACATTTGATGTGGTTTGCAATGATTCATTGAATCATATTGTTTTGGATTTTAGATTATTTAGCTGTTGAAGTAAATTGAACTCTTAAGAATTTTACTCTATGTGCTTCCTAGTATCTCAAGACTTTGCAAGTTTGTGATTTTTATTAATAAAATATGAATAAAATCGAGATAAATACAATCAAACATGATATATCATTCAGCCAGGAAACAAAAAAAAATGGAACTCCATTGCCCACCCCCAGGCCAATATGGTTCTCTCTTATCAAAGGTGCTGGACACACTTGCCAATGATCCAGCTGATGACAATGTACCATAGAGGACAGAGTCAAAAACTGGGGGGGTAGGGGGGGTGGGGGTGTAGAAGGGAGAGAGAGAGAGAAAAAAAAAAAAAGCCTAAAAGTTTCGGTCAAGCACCCCCTGCTACCACACAAATATACATTTGTTGTTCAAAAGTGCAAGTACCCAATATTTAACAAGAGGTAATAACCTGATGCTGGCCCCCCACCATACTCTGCGAGTGACAAGGGAGACAATGAATGTAGGCACCAAAGAATTCTGTGCTGTAGCCCTTTTTCTGGTTGAAGATCATGGATTTTACTCCTTATCCACATAAAGCTCTCCTGTTTATGCTTTATGCTGATGGAGTGAATTTCACTCTACATAATTTCGCCTAACCTAGCTCAAGTCACTTAGGAAGCCTTTATGTAGATTTTACACTTAATTAACATAACCTCATCAGACTTGGTATTTTCTGGAATTTACACGAACTGGATGTCTTAAGAAACCCCGACTGGAGACGAAGATGTAAGGATTGCTTTATTGAGAGAGGGGAAGAAAAATATTGTATACAGCAATAAGACGAAGAAAAACTTGGATTAGAAGATGGATTTAGTGGGTTAAGAAGTCACAGAACTTTGACAAAGCACAACTTTACTAATACAAATAAGAACCCTGAGCTGCATTTGAATTCACATCACACCACACCTGGTAAGAATTAGTCTAGCACAGCATCATCAATCATAGTGTGGTTGTCAGTTTTGACATCCTTTAAGTCTACGTTGTGTGCTTAATGACTACATTACAGAAAATGTAAACAGACACCAAACATACAGGTATGCCCTATATTTTTTTAAAAGATACTGTATATTTAAAAATAATAATAAAGAAGCACCAACATTGTTTTGTCTAGAGAGTGAATAAGTGAACTGTAAAACAAGCTGTTATAAAATAATCAGAAAAAAGTTTCTAAAAACAGGGAATAAAAAAAAAGAAAAAAAAGCCTTGCAATATTTAGGAACTTTGACCCAAATTGGGAAAACAGCAATTAATATTCAGGGGAAATAGAGACCCCCTTATATTTTGCTATTGTATATTTTCTCTCTCAAAAACATCCTGCGGAGATTAAATATTATCTTTACTATACATCCTGTGAATTTTTCAGTTTGATATTGTGACCATGATTTACTAATAAGGACTCTGGAGTCACTTGTGAGCCCATTACAAGCCCTGTATTAATAATTCATAAGGGAAAAACATGCTGAAGAAGTGCTTGGGATCATGACCTAAGTGAAATGCCTGAGTTCAAACTAAAAATCTCCCAAATTCCATTTTTAACTTTAGCAGATTTCTAGAATTGCAACACTTACTTACAAGAAAGCCTTCAGTTCTGCAGCTCAGGAGGTTGCCCAGGTATTATGAATATAAGGCCCCTTGTCTCATTTGCTTGTGTGATCTGTGATTAAAACTTCTCGCGACTTCAGCAAGTGGAGGATCAGGTCCCTCAGCAATTTATTCAGGGGGAAGCTTAATTTGAGATTGTAGCGAGTGTTTATTTTCTGGCTCAACAGCAGCATATTTTGGAGGTGGGAAAAATGTATGTAAAGACGGGTCAAAATCCAGATGTAAGAATGAATAGCAAGAATACATCCAAAGGGTGCAGGAGGAGTGAGAACTGTAAATACATGTCTGATCTGGTCTGTGGAAGGTAATGTTATCTCTTTGCTGAAACTGCATTGTACTTTCTCGTGGTATGTATGGAACTGACTCTGCAGGGGCATGAAAAAGGTTTTAAAATAAAAAGATCTCACTTCTTCTTTGTAAAGTAGTTTGGTTAAGTTTCCAAAGTAAAAAGAAGAGCCAGAAAACAATGTTCCTTTTAGTTCATTTAAATAATCATCTTCATTTCTGTGATCTATCTCACGGATAAGCAGCACCTTGTGAATTTTATTATTTCTGTAAAATATATCTTATTCAATTAGCAACTGTCAGTGAAAAAAAAATAGACAATAAACCCCCAGGTCTGATTAAAATGGAAAGAAACGTTGAGTGAAATGCATGATATTGAAAGGTGTTATATTTCTTTAAAAATGAGCATTCTTACAGAAATGACTTTCAAATTTTTTTACTGATCGTGAATCAAAGGCCCAAACTTGGTTTGATTTCAGTCATCAGGAGAAAAATCTGAATTGGGAACTGCCTCAGATATCTGTAGTTTTAATTTAGCTATTTGTTTTCAGGAATAATAGTGTTTCAAAGCTTTGAGAGAGTTCATGTCTTTTTGGAGTTTTGATTTATTCCTTTAGGATCCCCTACTCCACATTTCCAGAACAAGGAAAAATAGAAAAAGAGGAGCACTCTGCTATCCCAACTTTATTAAAACATAACAGCCCAAAGAAAGAAACTTCACGATTCCATTTATCCTGATTTGTAAATGAGAATTTTATTATGACAACACGTCTTAGATAAAATAATACAATTAAAATATTTGTACATGTTTGCTTATCACAGGTCTGGATTATTATTTAAAAGCTGAGATGCTTTCACGAATATCTGTGGGTGGTGCACCAACAAAGTATTGAATATTAATTACTATTTTTATAAAGCAATTCTCATAAGTCTTTGGTCTAAGCCAACAGTCCTTACTCAAGCAAAACAACTCGAATGCTGTGGGAGTTTTACCTAGCTCAGTACTTTAATCTCCTTAGAGATCAATAAATAATTAAAAATTTTATCATACGAGCTACTGTGTTTTAAAATTGACTTCTTTTAAATTAATCTTTGCTTTACTTGTTGGAGAAACGGTAAAGAATTTCTCCCCTGCCTTTGCGCCTGCACCCCCTTAGAAAAACCTGTGCAGGCAGCATCCCGCAATGTTACACTCAGCCCTAGTTCGGTTCTGAAATAGTCCCATTTTTGGATTGCTTTTCCTTTAACAACCTGATTACACTGCACGATTTTCTTCCACAGTTCCAGCGCTCCTCATTACTAATTCCAATAGCAAAAACTTGCCAGAACCCCTGAGAAGCAAACCTTCAAATCTAGAATTAAATAACAGAATATATTACACATTGGACATTTGCAGGGAAACTTTACTTGAGGGAAAATAAATACAAACATCTTGTTCTGTGATCTGTAAGTAAACTACTTTAACCGCTGTGCTGCTCCTAGAAAGGCTGCTGACAATTACGTCTTTCAAGCCAAAGTTTTAACAGTGTGTTTCTGAGGCCGGCATATATACTTCATACAGTATTAATAAAGGGTTTCCCGAATTAATGAAAATGTACCGTGTTCACATATAATGAATAAGCACCTAATTAAAAGCACAGTAAAGCCAGGAGCACAGATATTGGTTTTTTTATATTAATATCCATTGTATTACTTTAGCCTTTAATGTGAGCCTCTTCAGCTGACTGATGCCCAAAGGGGAGCTAACAAATCGCTCAGCTGGTGGCTGACACTGGTCCTGAAGAAAGCTAGTAAGGAACACTTTGCAGTCTTTCAGAGCCTCTACACCAGCTGTCACCCAGCTATGGGTGCTGAAAAGCTCCTGTCACTTCATCCAAAGGGATTTACTTGGTCAGAAGGAAAATTTAAATACAAAGCATGCAGCTAAGAAGCTAGTGAAAAGGATTATGAGTGCACAAGAGCACATGTGTATAAGACACTAATACATCTTTAGGAAATTTCAGATCCCCAAAGCCAGGATTACTGCCAGAGGCAGGGTGGTATACGTATGCTGGGACCTTTACCGTTAGAGTTATTATCTCCCAACTATTCAACTTCATAGGTCTTTCATCATGTGAGGGTTTTTTTTTCTTTGGTGGTGGTGGTGGTGGTAGTGCTGGGGAGGAGGAGGAGGAGGAGGAGGTTGTTTTAAAAACCGCTCCCCTGATCTTCAATACGGGAGTAAGAAAAAACATTCCTGATCTATTATTCTGCAGAATTCACCTGCATGCAAAACACGCTATAGCTGTAGTTATCGTCTGATGTTTAATTTGTGTGTGTGTGCGTGCGCACCGTTGCCCAAATGGACCCAAATGTCCAGCTTAATTGTTTAATCATGACTAAAGCAAACAAAGCACGGCATCTCACGCTCCCCATCAGAGCTGCTGAGCGGAGGAGATGAACAGACAGAAGAGGTGCATGACAGGAGCAACCTGCCCAGCCAGGGGAAGGTTTCTGACTCTGATCTGGCCATCTTTGCAAATTGGCACTCAAGAAAATGACACACTAGACCTGCTAGCTGAGGTGGAAGGGGAATGACACTGGGAAAAAAACGCCGTGCTACAGAGAGTTGGAAACGCTGTGCCAGAGAGAGTTGAGGGAGGGCAGTTGAATCTCGGCTCTCGCCTTCTTTTTCTTCTTCCCTTTTTTTTTTTTTTCTTTTCTTTTCTAAATGTCATTTTAGAATCACCAAAGGGAAAAGGAAAGGAAAAGAAAATGTGAAACAGAAGAGTAACGTCTATAAAAACTTACATTTTTAGCCAGCTTAACACTGCAGTCAAACTCGACTCGGAGCAGCACCCATGCTGGCTGGCCCGTGGCGAGGTACTGTTATTCTATGTTAATAAAGCCCCTGGCCTGGCCTGCTGGATGCGGGAAAGTTGATGATAATGCCAAGTTGTTTAGAGGAGGAACGGAAAGCGAGACCACA
>NW_009259707.1:3425383-3436863 GCF_000687185.1 Egretta garzetta | reverse complement strand
TCAGGCAAGAGGGCTGGGATGGGGGGCTCACCTGCAGCCGCTCCGGACGATGGGGAGGAGGTGGGACCGTGGCAATGCAACGTGGAAGGCTTAATGGAAAAATCATATTTTGGGGAAAAGTCCCCGCATAGAGCCTTTAGGAACATTAGCATTATGTGCCTTACAAAGCGGGAGGTTTAACTAAAAGAGCTACACAGCGCGAACCAGCTGCCTTTAGAGGTCACTAGAACATCGCTGCAGTATTTACAAATTTTCCATGAAGGATTAGAAGTTGGTCTAAAGCCCTATATACACTATATACAGTTCCAGTGGATGCTGTATACTATTATCTAAATTTCTTCACATAGACTATCATGTATCTGCCCCAGCAAAGCTGATTAGTGAAGCAGCTTGACTCTGACATATCCTTTATGCCAGCCACAAGCTGCCTTGCACAGCCACCTTATTCACTGTGGAGACAGGCCTGAAGCAAGATTGTAACACAACAAATGCAAATGAGATGAGCCTTACACCACTTAAACCGAGATGGCTATAATATGTAACAGCTTAATGTGCCCACAGAAGTGATTGATGCCCCTTCCATATCTCTAAAGAGCTTCAGTTTTGAGGCACTCTGGTTTTAACTAATATTTCTTTTTACTCCTCTTCCTGGCGATGTCTTTCTCTTTATCCTCAGCGTGGGGAAAGGAGGGAGAAAACAAAATAGCCAGTGACTTAGCAAAGCCGGTTGTCGCTCCCCACATCCTGACTTGGCGAAAACAAAAATTTGGAGAATCTCTTCATCAGCTCCAGGTAGTTTATTTTGGTTATCCCAGCAGCAGTTTGGCCCCTCGTAAGTTGGTTATTGCCGATAACAGGCACCGTTACTTTCTGCGGAAAAGCAGCGCTGTGTGTGATCCGACAAACTGCTTGTCGTAGGGCACCACACTCTACGGGTCTCAAGGGCCATCAATCCCAACAGACCGCCGCTCCACTGCCACTCCGCCTGAGCAGCAGATAGCCACAAGTTTGGGGAAGATTTTAGACAAATCTAACATCCTGTACTAACCTAACCAAATGTTGCACTAACCTAACTGGCTATACATTTCTAATCAGTATTCGTTCCCTGTCCTTAAAATAAACAGAAAACAGATTTCTCCGTTTCCCCTAAAATCAATCTTTCACTGTATCTGTCAGTTGCTTTCTCCCAATTAGTATTCTAAATTCATTTATTTTTGTCATAAATTAATTTTTTTTTGCGTACATTGGCACGAGTTTTTCATTCAATACTTGTGAGTAATGTGACAGACTTAACGTTGTGTTGCTTAGCAGTAATAAAAAAAAAGTAACTTTGTTAATGAATTGAGATGAATCAAAAATGCCTTATTAATTATTGCTTGCCTAGTAGGCTAAGCTTTGGCTCTTCACCTCACTGGCCCAGAGAACATTTCTTGCCTTTGGCCATGTCGGAGGGGCTCATTAAAACATCTCTTGGGAGCAGATAGAAATTGTTAGTGAAAAGCAATGGTCAGTGCCTCAGCTAGAACCCAGCAGGGAAGGGAATCCCTCATCACTGAGAGCTAACAAGGCTGTATGTATTACACCTGTAATCAAACTGCTCCGAAAATGCCAGGAGACCACTGGGCTCTCTTTGTGATTGGTGAAGTTATCTGAAAATGCTGAATCCAATCCATAATTGATGTGCACACATACAATTACAAGCCTCCAGATATCAGTTAAAATGTTGCAGTTGCAAGCCTTAAGGAGTGGTAAACCTTAACATGCATGGCATAAAATAAGGTGTTTGACATAATAAAAGTGAACCTGCTCTGCTTCCATGCACTGCCAGTTAAATTTTAATTGAATTTGCTACATTTGTTAACAGATGTAATTATAGAAAACCGCACTGAAAAACAATGATATATGGATGGGCTTGGGTATCTTGTAGACATTTTGTGAATTAATTTGTATGTTTAAATAAAGATCTACATCACTCTTTTGCCTAAGGTAAGTAAAATTTACTGTGACATGTAATGTGACCTTGGGATATTGAAGTCTGAGAATTTTACATGTCCTAAGCTTCAGGTTAGAATAAGGTGAAAAACTGGTGCCTCTTGAAGACTCACGTTTGTATCTGGCCTCCCTACGGTCTCCTAGAAAAGTCAGAGTTGCAAACTGCTTTCAAGGCTTGGCTTCCAAGTCAGTCATCCTCTAGTAGATGAGAAGCTGAAATATGAGCTGAAAGATGGCCTAAATGAGCTGAGCAGATAAATTTAGAAGTCGGTGGCATAACATTCTCCAAACCAATATTTACACTTACTGTAGCTCATCCAAGTCAGCCTCAGGGTTAGTGTTTTCCTTTTAATTTTGTATGTGCCTACTTCTCCATTATTGTATGGGAAAGAAACCCTCTTCTGGTGTCATATATACTGTGTGATGTATAAGCAGATAAACTAGAGATGCTGAAGACTGCAGTCACTCCTTTATTGCTCTGAGGAGAGGACAGCAGGACAGCGGAGAGGCTGTGTAATGGTAGAACAGGAAAAAGAACCAAGTGGAGAAAGAGGATGCAGAACAGCAAACTACCCACCGCAAGTATTTTTGGGGTGCACCCACAAAACTATGATGGAACAATTATTATTGCTGTTCAAGAGGACTTCCCTATTTTGTGAAGTACTTTGAATTTAAAAAAAAAAAAGTAGATAGATCTGAGGGCAGCTGTGCACCCTGTATCAATAGCATTGAAAGACTGAAGATTCATGAGACTACAACATGATGAACACGCTCTGCTGCACTCTATCTGGAGATATTGTTTATGCTATATCTGACTCTAGGGTGTTCTTCTAAACAATGACAAGAATAAGCTAAAATGTATATCAGCCATTAATGAACAGGAATCACAGAACACCTCTTCCCAGTGCATCAGGCAGTGTTTGTACTCCTCCCTCTTAACCTTGCTGGGAGAAGCATCCCTCTCCCCAGCCTTAACTGCTTCAGAACATGCTGCCCAAATTCAGGTGTTCAGGCTCCCTCCGCAGACACTGGGAATGGACAGCCATGCTCAGAGGGCGAGTTATCCCACCTGCCTTCAAGTGGCAGATTTGTGCTTCAGAGGCAGAGAGAGCCCAGTTTGAGGCTGGAGAAGGCGAAAGCTTAGGTGAGATGAATCCTGCCTAAAGTGGTTTGCTTTTTTTTTTTTTTTTTTTTTTTTTTTTTTTTTTTTTTTTTTTTTTTTTTTTTTTTTTTTTTTTTTTTTTTTTTCCTTGGTGGGGAGAGGATTCTTTTGAGTTTTGTTTTCTTTAGCCCTCACCACTAAAATGTTTTCCTGTCTGAATTTTTGTTTCAGCAAGGCTTCATTTCACATTATCTTTTAATTGTACCCTTCTAAGAAATACAACGAACTGGGAGGGGAAAGGAGAAAAATTGCTGATCAAATGCAATCTTGAAGGGTTGGATTGAGAGGTGTTGAAAGAATTCAAATACCTATTGACAGATATTTGAAGGCACATTTGACTTTCTATTTTATTTTTATACATGAGATTGAAAAGGGGAAACTACACAAAACCACAGACCCTGGCAATTCCTGAAACAGAAAAAAACCCCCACCTTTTTCTTATTATTCCTAAACTGTAAGGCAAGGAGCTGAGATAGAAATGATTTTCAAACTGTTGTCACACGGAAATTTCATCCTGCCACCCAAATGAACAGCATAAAGACCTGCTTGTTGTGAGGATTGCGTGTTTGACTAGAAGCACCATTTACAGTAGCAGAAGTCCTTTCTACTGGGTGCTGTAGAAACAGCGGACAAAAAAGACAGTCACCACCCTCTAAGAGCAAACGGTTTAAAGTACATCATCAAGTTTGTGACAAGACATCTGTAGTTTAATTTGCAGTGCTGTCCTGGTACTAAAAGGGTATAGATAGGGGGCCAAATTCATCCAGAAATCACGGGCTACATTCAGATCACATGAGATGTGAATTTGACCCGTTGACTTCGGTGGTGTAAATGACAGATGCTGAGGAAGTGGACAAAAGCAGATTTCCCCCACCTTTGCCCTCTCCGAATTTCGGGGCTGACAGCATCTCGTCTGTATAATTCAGAACACCTCAAGGCTGCTCTAAGCTCCACTGGCTTGTAACAGCCTCTGAGGTGCCTTTGTGCCACCGAGGGATTTCCAGCACTTATGCTGTGGCCATGGGCCCTGCAGTGGGGTGTGGAAGCAGAACGAGATTGCTGGCTCTGCAGCTCCTGGAGATCCCCTGGCTCCAAGGTAATCCCCCAGGCTCCATTAGGGCAGTTTTCCAGGATCTTTGCACCGCTGGACTCAAAGCTGTGCTCTGCTTGTAAAGTTGCATCCTTGCCATTAAATGTTAAAGAAGTGAAGGGATGTTAATTTGCCACACAGGTTGTATTGCCAGCTCATGCAAAGGTTTCTGCCATGCCTGATTATGGTGTAGGCATTTGCAAGGGACTTGTGCCCGCTTTCTGTAGGTCAAATTTTGCCTGAAGATGACCTTAGCTTCTGAGTTATTCCCAAATACATATAGGTATATAATACTTGGAGCCATTTAGAAAAACCTGCGTCTAATAAGTCTTTCATCAAATGTGGGATCGCCAGCTCATGCAAAGGTTTCTGCCATGCCTGATTATGGTGTAGGCATTTGCAAGGGACTTGTGCCCGCTTTCTGTAGGTCAAATTTTGCCTGAAGATGACCTTAGCTTCTGAGTTATTCCCAAATACATATAGGTATATGATACTTGGAGCCATTTAGAAAAACCTGTGTCTAATAAGTCTTTCATCAAATGTGGGATTGGTAATATCAGCAATCAGTGACTACTAGTATGTTAGTGCATGAGTAATTAACAAAGTAGCAATAATTGATAGGTGGTAGGAAGCAAAATGACAAATGTCAAACACTATATTGAACTCAGTGACTCTGTATACCGCTACATGGAATGAATATGCATGTGCGTGTGCTGGGGTATATGTAGCTTTCGTATGTTCAGGTGTAACAACCCTTCTGATACATACTGACATAGATGGTACAGTTTCCGATCAAAACAAATAGAGCCCCAAAATGACCATTTAAACTGCAAGCAAATGGTGCTTCCAGCCTGTGGTCCCTGCTCTGAATACAAGCAGGTGAGGCATGGTGCTAAATGCTTTTGATGTTGCCAGCTCCCATTTGCCACCCAACTTTTTTCTCCTCCAAAACCTCTTAACAAACTTCAAAGGCCTCCTTGCTTCTTGCCTTAATCCAGTGCACTGAGACCTCTAGTTCAAAGAACTTTCCTTAAACCCTCTTCTTAAACTGCAACCAAAACTTTTTCTTTCCTTTCCACAAAGTAGCAATTACAGCTCTGTTGCGTGGCAATTGGGCTTGGGCCGATCAGCTCCTGCTATTAATTAATCTCACAAAGGGGGCTCATTTCCTGGCATTCAAATTGACAAGAGAGCAGAGAACAGAAAGCCCTTTCAAAGCAGTTCCAGTTAACTGAGGGAAGAGGTATCAGAAGAAAGAGCCCCACAGTATTTGAGGTAGAGGGCACATTTGATACTGCCTATGCTTGCTACTGATTGAATGATTTTGTTAAGAAGAGCTCTTTACTAATCTTTTACCTGCAAAAAGCTCAAGAGCACGTAAATGCAGCACAAATATTGCTGAATTGTGGCAGAGAGGCTTCACAGGCCAGGCTTTCGATTTCACTCTCCCAGTGCATCTTCTCGAGCATTATACTTACTTTAAACAGAAAGTGTTCACTTTACTAACACAGAAAAGCTCTTGGAAGAAGGGGAGGGAGGGGAGATGAAGAGGCAAGAAAGAAGAATAGCAGACAAGAGATTAAAGCTTTTTATTCAGTATCTCTTTCGTATTCAAATTGTGCTAAGGGCTCTGTGAAAGTTAGAAGCAAGCTTGTTCAGGAGGGCTTCTAAAGTGTGTACATGGATTTCATGGGAATAGAAAAGAAGCCACGGACTGGGTAATGAAAGAAAGATAAGATGTCCTATATAAAACAACTCAAGAGTGGTTCAATTACTTCAGCAAACCATCAAGCAAGCTTTGAAGATTTGAGGAAGCACTGTTAAAATGTAACAAAAAACTCATGTTGCAGGTTTTGTACCACTATATGTTTGTATATTGTGTGAATTACTTAAGCTGTATTCCCTCTGTGAATGTTGTTTACTTCTTTGGGGTTTTTATTATTATTTTTCTGGAAGAGGTATGTTTGTCTGGAAGAGTTATGGAAAATGAAACATTCACGTTTGATCTTTGTATCTCCGTGAAAGGGAGTGTGCCGTAAAAAAAATGGCATCATTGTTTACAAAAATAAGCCTGGGAATTAAAGGTCTGTGGCTGACAGCTTCACATATTTCTCTTTGCAGTTAAAATAGCCCTCTTGACAAAGGCTAAATGGTATAAGAAATAATCAACTGCTTTCACCCAGGGAAAGGTCTGAACTGAGGAATATACTAGCCATAAAAAATAAAAGTCTGCAGTTTAGAAAATACCTATTTTTAATTGCAGCTATCTCTTTCTCTCTCTGTCTCTTTCCCCTCCCCAATTCTCTATGTCTGAGACTTGACAAGTAACATCAAACATGGCCCAAGAACAAAGCTAACCAACCATGGCCTGCAGCATCCTTCAACCAAAAGTCACCTTTAGTCAGGCTTTGCCATCTAATTTGCAGTGTTTCTGTTTGTACTCTTCAAGCAGAAGTCCTAAAACTCTTGTGGTATAAAGCTTTCCTGGTTTCTGTCTGCTAAGATTACAATAGGAATGTTGGAATGATTTAACGTTTTTAGCAGTCACCAGCCACAGCAGTCCTGGTTGGTGCTCTGACTTCAGAAACGCAGAACTGAGCCCGCTACTTTATTCCTCCTAAGTTTATTTTGTGTTTTTTAATGCATTCTGAATAATACATCTGTAAGGCTCCCAATTTAAAGTGCAACTCAATCCCCTTCTGTGCCAAGTGTCCTGAAACAGTGCTAAATTACCTTCATAGATTATTGTTTTTTTAATTTAGTTGGGTCAAATAGATGGCAATGCTATATTCCATCAAGTGAAAGACAGCAATGACTTGTATGCTTGCATCAAAGTAAGCAAAGGCAGTTTACAGGTCCTTCTCTCACAAGAGGAAAAAGGATTGTCACCAGCAAAACTCATCAGCTCATGGAGATGATGAAAAACAAGGAAAAAATGAAACCTAAACCCCAAAAGAAATCTCAATTTTCCTGCCTCATGATTGAGGAAAGTCATATAAACTCATTAAGCATAGCATTAACATTCAAGGATTAGTGACCAAGATTTTTTTTCAGTGGACTGTCAAAAATCTCATGGTTCTCTAAAAACTCAGGGCATTAGCTTGAGACCTCAGATGGTTGTTAAAATACAGCACTGCTCGCTTTACTCAGTATTTAACAGTCCTCTTGGCTTCACAGATATTCAGAGAAAGGCTATATAAATTGTGTTTTGCCCTGTAGTGATTTAAACTCTTAATGCCACATGAACAAACCACCTATGGTAAGCAATTCCACTCTGCCTCTGAGTCTCTGAATGTCTGCTATGGTTGGGATATAGTGGTGTCAGTGCCCCACTGGTTGGATCCTGGGCTTTCCCCCTAAAGACTGGCTGCTGAAAGGGACTGTGATGAGAAATGGCATACTGGGTAATCCAATAAACCAATGTGGAAAACATTTCGATCCCCAAAGACAAGCACTAGTCATAGCTGGAACATCTTTTAAAAGCAGCTTTAAAAAAAAAAAAAAGTTTTAATACAGAAATCAAAATCATGTCCAAGCATTTTCCAAAATTTTTGAACCAACCATATGATTTTTTAAAAACTGTTCATAATTTTTTAAAAAAATAAACCCCAAAAGCCTATATGAAAGAAAAATCTTGGGTTCTCTCACTTTAGACAAACCAGAAACCCAAACATATTTTAAATGAACCATAGCTCATGAGTTAGGACTCATGAATTTAGTGCCATTTACTCTTCTCCATCGCTACAGGAAGTCCTGTCAGCCACAGGAGGAGGACAGTGAAGAAATTAAAAGAAAGGACAATTTCTATGTTGTAAATGAACTTTCTTTGTTCCTTAATTTTTATGATGGTCATTACAATATACTGGTAAAATACAGTCGCATTTTGGACTATTCCTCTATCTGTGCTTTCCTAGTTCAGTTGCCCCCATTCCCAATGAATTTTGTTTCTTTCCTTCTTTTATATATCACTATTTTTGCCTCTGCGCTTTATTCTCTGGTACTTTAGCTCCTAGTGGAATGATATCCGTTCATCCTCAATAGGATATATATCTTTCAAATAGTGACATTAAAAGCCATCAAATTCTTGGATTTCATATACATTTGTGAGTCTGCCAATCTCTTCCTGGTGTGTTTGGAGTTCTGCCTCACATATTCCTTTTTCAACTAAGCAACATCTTGAGCGTACTTTCAACCTCGCAGCAAATAAGGTAACTACAACAAACTTAGGCAGACTAAGACTTCATATACAGTTACGTGCCACTTGTTTTGAATATCTTAGTAATATCTGTCAGTACCTCTATCACCTTCACTGAAACAGTGAGAGATAATCTTTAATTACACTTACAAAATAATTGAATGTTCCCTTGACTTCTATTGTCTTTCTCTGTGCTCTCTTCTTTACATCCTTCTCCCCCTCTCTCTTTTCTGTTCCTTTACCTGACTAATTTCGATTGCATGCTTGTTGAAGCATCACTCTTGTCATTTTATGGGTTCTGCTTAGAACACATAGATAAACTCCCATCAACTTGGATTTCTATGTGTATACATGCAGGTGGCACGTGACTCCAGAATTTACCTGCCTGCCTCTAAAGACTGTGAGTATGCCAGTCTTCAGAAATTGTAGTTCTATGGAAACCCTCACCAGGAATGTGGCTTTCCTTGAGTTCCATTAAAGTTAATAGCAAGTTTTCCATTTCCCTTAACGAGAGTTAGATTAGGTATCAAATATAAAGGATTTTTTTTTTTTAATAAGATACAAAATCCTATATGGAAAGAACTCCTTGGATTCTCTCATTTTAGGCAGGCCAGAAAGCAAAACAGCTCTCAGACTGTCTGAAATTCTTTCCGATTTCTGAAGAAAAGACAATTTCACAGGAACTAGA
The DNA here is from genome assembly GCF_000687185.1 of Egretta garzetta. Lineage (NCBI taxonomy): Eukaryota > Metazoa > Chordata > Aves > Pelecaniformes > Ardeidae > Egretta > Egretta garzetta. The sequence continues at coordinate 3,427,736 of NW_009259707.1, read as the reverse complement.
CGAAAAGCCTCTGATTAACTGACCAACAAAGCAAAGGTCCTTCTCTCTTCCTAAAATGAGCAGTTCCTTTCTCTATCAGCTTAATAAAATTGTCCAGGGCAATTTTGCTCGTTCTGAACCTGATATAAAGACAAATACCATTCTTGAGAGACTATAAAGCATACCTTTAGATCAATAGAGCATAGGAAATCCTCCAGAGATACAGTCTTGTTTATGGTCAGAGAAGCCTTTTTGGGGGTGGAAAAGGAGGGTTTCACAGTATGCAGGTTCATTAGAGTAAGTATCAGCCTAGAGGAGCCCTAATTTCTTTGAGACCGCAAAAAAGATTCAATTGAAACCTAAGCCCTTTTTCAATTGTGGTACTGGAATAATAGATTCTATTGCAAGTATCTTGGAGACGGTGGAAACGGCTGCTCGCTTTTTTATGCATAGTTCACTGATTAACATCTGCCTGATTGAACCCTTATAAACTTGGAATGGACTGAAATTTTATTGAGTAGGCTTGCTGAAAGGTCTCTGAAATACATGTATACGATGCCTGGGGGCATATGGATGGGCAAATAGGTGGGGCTTCACCAGGCACTACTGCTACCTGAGGACTATGCACAGGACTGACAGTAAAAGCTACACGGAATCATGGTGTGATGTGGTAGGTGTCCCTCAGTTCTTTTGCTATCCACGGGGCTTGGATAGCAAAACAGACCTCAGTGATCACAGGAGCAATAAACATGTGAGAGTTATCACTGAAGAAGCTTTTCTGAGCTTTTGCAGAGAACAAATCGAGTTTTTAACTCAGAAGGTCTGTTTAAGTCCTTTCTATGATAGGAAGGAAGGGGGGAAGTGGATATATGAGTGAAAGTTTTTAGAACAATACATTAAAAAAATGTTCTAGTAATTCAACCATAGTTAAAGGTGAGTTACTCCATTAGACAGTGTAACTATTTGCCATGTTCTGCTTTACAGCACCTTGAAAGCTGGCTCACCAGCAGCACAGTATGGGATTCTGCTGTCCTTATTCCAGCTGAGTGGTGTCTTACTGATTTCTAGATTTCCATAAATGAAGGGACAACCACTTATAGAGCAGATAAAGCGTTAGACTCTGCTCCCCTCTCCTGCCGAGACCCTCATGCTTCATCATGTGAACCACTCAGGAAAGCCAAGAGCAGGCAGCACCAGGACTTCACTCAGCAGGATACTGAGTGCTCAGCGGGATGCTCAGCAGGGTAAGTGGGTGCATTTTAATGCTTGGCTGATCCAAATCCTTTGGTTTTGACTAAATAAAATACTTCTGTTTTGGATCAAATTAACCACACATGATATATTTAATGAAGATAAAATATGCCCACAGAGGTCATCTGGCTCAGGAGGTATATCTGGAGTGTGGAAGACAGAACAGAGACGATGCATATGGAAAACAAGACAATGTAGCCAGCTGAATAGGAGGGAAAATGTGAGGTAACTAAAAGTATCTGAGAAATGAGGTTCTGATCTGGCTTGGTTTCCTGTTGTCACCCATTGTATAAACACTGCATCATCGTCACAACCAAAGAGAAATATAGACAATGATCATCAAATAGTGAGAATTTTATCAGTGCATGATAATTAGAAAAACACCTGTGCAGGATGTAAATGTGCTGGCATATGGAGAAAATTTCTGATGTTCGATAGCCCTTAAAATTTCTCATTTTTCATGGTGATGGAGAGACCGAGGTTATTGTTTCACAGTGAAGTATACCGCACAAACAGAAGTACAAACTCTGTGCTTTTGTTTACTCATGTAACAAGATTTAACACTTTGTTTAACAGCCCACAATGGCTTTTGTCTCTTTACTACTATTTGAATAGTTTGTATATCTCTTTTATAAAAATTATAACAGCACATGAATAGATGTTGAGCATAGTAAAAAAAATGTGGGAAGGTTGTAGTGGCTTTCTCTCAAGGTACAGTCAATATACCACTCTGAGAAATATTTGTACTGTGACTGTAGAGTTAGAGCTATAGTACTTGCTGGATAGTCTATCTAGCTGATCCTAAAAAAGGGAATTTCATTATTTACACCTGAAACAATACTCACACCTGATATCTGTGAGGATTCTTCATGTACCTGGACTATAAATACTGATTTTCTAGGAAAAAAAAGATAAAACAGGTAGAGGAGCAGTACCTATGTTACAATTATTTACCAAGCCACAGAGAAAAAAGGAATGAAAACCATACAACTTTGAAGTTCCCTAGGCAAAATTATTTTATTGTACCTAGTGTAGGCAACTGCTGCTGCCAGCTAAGACTGCAGAGGGTAGAAATGCTCAATGTTTATAAGGGCGCATTTATTGACCAAATGCTAGAAGGGTA